>NC_048317.1:16337197-16709792 GCF_013100865.1 Trachemys scripta elegans | reverse complement strand
CTCACTGTGATCCAGGGTTGGCAGAGTCGGGGGTCAGACTGCTCTATTGCCAGCTCAAGGGAAACACGATCTGCTCTGCTGAGGGACTCTACCGCCTACCCAGAAGTAATAATTGCAGGTATTATAAAAACAACAAGGAGTCTGGTGGCACCTTAAAGACTAACAGATTTATTTGGGCATAAGCTTTCGTGAGTAAAAACCTCACTTCTTCGGATGCATCCGAAGAAGTGAGGTTTTTACTCACGAAAGCTTATGCCCAAATAAATCTGTTAGTCTTTAAGGTGCCACCAGACTCCTTGTTGTTTTTATAATACCTGCAATTATTACTTCTGGGTAGGCGGTAGAGTCCCTCAGCAGAGCAGATCGTGTTTCCCTTGAGCTGGCAATAGAGCAGTCTGACCCCCGACTCTGCCAACCCTGGATCACAGTGAGTGGGGATGCAGAGTGGTAGGGGGAAGTGCCTGTTGTAGGAACACATTGCTGTATGGAAGGACTGTGTTTAAGTCTATTGCCAAGACACCTTGGGGTGTGGTGTGGGTGGAGTCTTACCTAATAGATATACAGATATTGTTGGTTTGTTATTTCTGGCTTCCCCAAGTTTATTCTGTGGCTCCTTCTTCCCCCAGTAAAGTTTTTTGTGTTTTGTACAATGGACTCAGTGCTTGCTGGAGGGGAAGCATTGTCTGGCAAGGGCACCCGGGGGGTATTTCATCTTCCCAGGTTTCCGGGCTCAAGCCAATGTTATTTAAGTTCTCAGAAGCGACCCCTTGGTAATTGAACCCAGTCCTTTTGGCCACCAGCAATACCTGGGAAAGGGTGATATTATTAGTACTGGTAGCTCTGACAGGCCAGCCCCATCGTGTTGGGTATTGCACATGTGAAAGAGACAGTCCCTGCCCCAAAGTGCTCACATTTGAAATAGACAGGAGGAAGGAGTAATATTATCCCACATACTCGCTGTGACGTTGCACTCTATATGATTTTATGAAAATATGCTAATCATAGAATCGAATCATAGAATATCAGGGTTGGAAGGGAATATAATGTAACTGGGATATGCTTCATGCAAAAGATCTCTTGTAAGGTATCATTACAAAGCTTATAATCTACTGAGTGTGGTCATCCTATTTGTATAAATGTATCACTCTTGTATCTGAAACTAGAAATATAACTCTGAGGGCCTATTTTTTTTTTTTATGGAGATATCCCATCTCCTAGAACTGGAAGGGACCTTGAAAGGTCATTGAGTCCAGCCCCCTGCCTTCACTAGCAGGACCAAGTACTGATTTTGCCCCAGATCCCCAAGTGGCCCCCTCAAGGATTGAACTCACAACCCTGGATTTAGCAGGCCAATGCTCAAATCACTGAGCTATCCCTCCCCCCATATTGTAATTATGCAAAGTGTGGGCCATTAATGGGGGTTTGGAATCTTGATGGCTCCCATCAGCCAGGACAATGGACTGTGGATGGCTCTGTTTGCAGGCAGGCCTTCCTCTTAGGCTACGGCTACACTGGCACTTTACAGCACTGCAACTTTCTCGCTCAGGGGTGTGGAAAAACATCCCCCCGAGCGCAGCAAGTTACAGCGCCGTAAAGTGCCAGTGTAAGCAGTGCCCCAGCACTGTAAGCTAATCCCCTCATGGAGGTGGAGTACCTGCAGCGCTGGGAGAGCTGCGACCACACTCGCACTTCAAAGCGCTGCTGCAGGAGTGCTCCCACGGCAGCACTTTGAAGTTTCGAGTGTCGCCACGGCCTGAGTCAGGCTGGGAGGAGTGAAGGGTTGGAGTCTCACAGGAAATGTGACCATGTCGCCTGGTACTGAAATCCATCTCAAACCTGGTGCTTTTCCATTTGGGGGCGGAGGGGGGGAACCCAGAGAGACAAAAGATTCCTGCCTTGTGCCAAAGCTATATAAGGGGGTGGAACAGAACAAAGGTGGTGGCAATCATGAGAAATCCCCTAGCTACCACCTGAGCTAGAACAAGGGCTGTACCAGAGGAAAGGATTGTGCCCAGACTAGGAAGGTGTCCAGTCTGTGATAGAAGCTTATTGAAACATCTCTGAGAGTGAGGTTTTATCTGTATTTAGTTTTCTTACTGTATTAGGCATAGACTTGCATGTTTATTTTATTTTGCTTAGTAATTCATTTTGTTCTGTCTGTTACTACTTGGAACCACTTAAATCCTACTTTCTGTATTTAATAAAATCCCTTTGTACTTATTAATTAACCCAGAGTATGTATTAATACCTGGGGGGGGGGGGGGGTGTGCAAACAGCTGTGCATATCTCTCTATCCGTGTTATAGAGGGCGAACAATTTATGAGTTTACCCTGCATAATACAGGGTAAAACGGATTTATTTGGGGATTGGACCCCATTGGGAGTTGGGCATCTGAGTGTTACAGACAGGAACATTTCTTAAGCTGCTTTCAGTTTAAGCCTACAGCTGTTAGGAGACGTGGTTCAGACCTGGGTCTGGGTTAGCAGCAGGCTAGCGGGTCTGGCTCAAACCAGGCAGGGCACTGAAGTCCCAAGCTGCCAGGGCAGGAAAGCAGGGGCAGAAGTAGTCTTGGCACATCAGTTGGCAGTTCCCAAGGGGGTTTCTGTGATCCAACCCAATACACTCGCCTCTTCTCCTGGTCTCATCTGTGCTGAAACTTGGGGATCCCCCTGTCTTGGAATACAGTGATTTGGGGCATGATCCCATTGGCCACCATCGTGCTGGAAACCAAATTAGTCCCCCTTTGCTCGAGTCTCCCCAGGGAATTGGTGGAGACTCCACCACTCCTCATACTCTGCAATGGGAGAATGTCCCAGTATGTTGCAATTTTCCGAGCGGTAGAGAAGCTAGACGAATGGGGGGAGGGGAGGATTTGGGGTGAACTCAGTTAAGGGCTCTGCATGTTGTGATGTCTGGGAAGCCCTGTTTCTTTTCCTGCTAAGCTAAAGTTGACTCCACAATTTATTTATGAGCCCCAGGAATCCAGCAGAGGGTTCTGACTTCCTGGAGTGTGTGTCACAGTCAGACATGGAGCTATTCGCTCAGCTGTGCCTGTACCAAGGCTGAATGACAGGAGCGTGCACCCAGGCAAACTCCCTTTCCTTCCCCTTCCCCCCTCTCCCCAGAGATGAATTTACCTCGTTTTTTCTGTCCCATGTCCCTCTGCCTCTTCATCTAAGTCCTGCTGGCTCTCCTACTTCAGTGGGTTATGTAGGAATTGTGGGGCACGGCTGGCATCTCTGGACCCCCATAGATTTCTTTTTCCATGCTTGTTTGGCTCTAGAATCAGCCCTCTCTATATGCTCTCTATGTGCCTCCCTGGGGGAGCAGAGGCCTGCTCCTGCTCCCATTTAAATGGATAGGAGTCTGCCTCTGCCTTCAATGGAAGCTACCGTCCTCTGTTGATATGTGAGGCACACATCTCCCTAGATCCATAGATTTTAAGGGCAGATGGAAGCACTGAGAAGACCATCTAGTTGACCTCCTGCATAACAGGCCATTGACTGTCACTCGGGAATTCCTGCTAGGGGCCAGGTCCAGAGTATCCCGAAAGGATGATATCAAATCAACTTATGACGCACTAAATGGATTAAAAATTGGCTAACGGGTAGGTGTCCACATGTGATTGTAAACAAGGAATCATCATCGAACGTTTCTAGTGGGGTCCCACAAGGATCAGGTCTTGTCCTTACACTATTTAATATTTTTATTAATGACCTAGAAGAAAACAAAACAAAATCATCACTGATAAAGTTTGCAGGTGACACAAAAAATTGGGGAGTGGGTAAATAACAAAGAGGACAGGTTACTGTGATCCGGATCACTTGGTAAGCACAAGCCAACCATATGTGTTTTAATAGAGCTAAATGAAAATGTACACATCTCGGAACAAAGAATGCAGGCCGTGCTTACAGGATGGGGGACTCTATTCTGGGAAGCAGCGACTCTGAAAAGCTTTGGGCCGGGGTGGCTAATCAGCTGAACATGAGCTCCCAGTGCGATGCTGTGGCCCAAAGGACTAATGTGATCCTCGGATGCATAAACAGGGGAAGCTCAAGTAGGACTAGAGAGGTTATTTTACCTCTGTATTTGGCCCTGGTGCAACCATTTGTTGAATACTGTGTCCAGTTCTGGTGTCCACAATTGAGGAAGGATGTTGATAAACTGGAGAGGGTTCGGAGAAGACCCATGAGAATGATTCAAGGATTAGAAAACCTGCCTTGTAGAGATAAATTAAATAGATTGGGCGCCTTGAACCTAACAAAGAGAAGTTTAAGGTAACTTGATTAAACTCTATAAGTATCTACAGGGGGAACAAATATTTAATAGTGAGCTCGTCAATCTAGCAGGGAAAGGTCTAACATGATCCAATGGCTGGAAGTTGAAGCTAGATAAATTCAGACTGGAAATAAGGTGTACATTTTTAACAGGGAAGATAATAAACCTCTGGAACAACTTACCAAGGGTCGTGGTGGAGTCTCTGTCACTGGCAATTTTTAAATCAAGACTGGTGTTTTCTAGAAGCTCTGCTCTAGGGACTATTGTGGGTCAGGTCTCTGGCCTGCGTCAGACAGGCCAGACTAGATGATCATAATGGTCCCTTCCGGCACTGGAGTCTATGGACTAAAACCTACAGCTGTTCGTGACACAGTGCCTGTGCTGTTTCTAAGTGAAATACGCATATGTGTTAGGTGTGTGCAGGGCTGGCTCCAGGCACCAGCTTGGCAAGCTGGTGCTTGGGGCGGCCACTCCGGACAGGGGCGGCAGGTCCAGCTATTTGGCGGCAATTCGGCGGACGGTCCCTCACTCCCGCTAGGAGTGAAGGACCTTCCGCCGAATTGCCGCCGCAGGTGGGGAGGGGGGGGGGGGGGTTGGGGGCTGCTTGGGGCGGCCAAAACCCTGGAGCCAGCCCTGGGGGTGTGTGAGAGCGGGCTGGAGCATCTCTGGGTGCCAAGAGGGGGGCAGGTGTGTGCAGGACTCAGGGTCCCATCTGGAGATGTGGGTGTGTGACCCAGACTGCTAGAGAATTTCACAGTGATAACCATGTCGGAGAAGCCTGCAATAACCTCTGTTGCCATGCTCACATTGTAACCTGCACAAAAGCACTCAGAGAGAGCACTGGGCCAGAGCCTTAGCTCAAATCTATTTCCAGGAAATTAAAAGTGAAAATGAACAGGTTAAAAATAAGAAAATACAATATTGTAAACAACATGACAAACCAGCGGGCCTGCTTGTGCCCCCGTACCAGAGCCATATTCCCTGGCTTGATCCTCCTCTTGCTTACACGAGTTGCTAATATAAATGGATACATGTACAAAAGGTGCTGAAGTTATAATTCATCTAACTTCTAGTGATACAGAAAAGACCTAATCAGGCTCTGTGATGGGGTGTACAAACCCCATACTGGACAACAAGGAGTTAAGGGATTATTTTGGGCTCAGCCTGCCCCCTCCTCTCCCCTCCCCGCCACACAACGCCACATCTGTAGCAAATGCACCTTCTGCTGGAGGAATTAAAAGGCATGGAATTAGCTCATTTGGGTGGTAGAGCTGGAGGTGAGGAGAGCCGAGCTGAGCCTAAACTAACCTTACCTAACCTAAGACTCTGAAACAGCTGCCCAAAGGGGCCCTCCCTGAGGGACGGGAGGACCCACCCCAGAGACAACCTGAGAGGGAAGTATCCTGTGGAACTTGGACATTGGTAACCCCCTTTACTTATTGTGGTTTGGGTTTCCACCCTGGGGAAAGCCTTGGACTAAGCTGACCCTATGGGGGCGGATGAGAGGAAGAGGCCCAGGGCTGTCGTCTTAAGCAGCCTTGGTTGCCAGACTACTGGTTGCCCAAAAGCCCCTGGGTCAGAGCCCAGTGGAGTGGTAGTGCCCAGGCTCCCCTCCCCTCATCCCCCTTGACAGTCAGGAGTTGCAGCCGTGACCACTAGGCCATGCTCCCGAAGAGAGGAACATTACAGGCTCCCATTTAAATCAACGGCCAAACTCCTTGAGGATCTGATTCTGATCTTACTTACACTGGTAGAAGGCACCAGTGATGTTGCTGAAGTCAGTGGAGTCGCAGTGGTGACTTCAATGGGCCCCAGAGCAGCCTGAAAGTGTCTGTCTTAGCAATATTTAACCACATCCTGTAGCTGAGTACAATAGTGCTTCCAAGGGGGGGATAATTAGCTGTCACAAGGGACACAAGAAATACCCAGGTCTGCAAATCTTGAAAGTTCAAGGAGTCACCGACGAGTTCCTGCAGAATTAGCTGTTTTTCTGCAGAACCTAAATTTTCATTCAAAAATGATTGGTCCAATTACAGAGTGGTGGTGTAGTGAGTTCCCAGCTGGCAGAGGGTCCCTGGCACAGCTCCTGCTGAGGTAACCCTAGTTGGCCTCAGGACTGGGAGAACAACCTTCCTCCACCAAGTGCCCTGCTAGACCCAGGGATCCGGCCCATTGGACCTAATTCTGAGCTCAGTGACACTGATGTATATCAGGAGTATCTCCACTGAAGTCACAGAGAGCAGAATTTTACCCTTTTGCCCTAGCTCCCACTAAAATCAATGGCAAAGCTTACATCAGTAGGAGCGGGGAAACTCTACGTCTAGTTGCAGGAAGGGAGCATGATGTATTCTGTAATGCTGCTTTATAATATTAGTGTAATGTGTGAGACGTGGGCCAGACATACCAGTATACCACTCGCACTGCTCTGCTGACACATGGCAACTGTTATCTTGGGTTTAAGATGATTTTGCACCATTGGAGCGGCACAAAGCAGCTGGTGTGGACCGGTGAGTCTGGCAATCCTCAGTGTTTTACTCTGGAAAACCAGCTAAGCATTGGCCAAACCAAAAAATGCAGTCAACAACTTTGCTATTTACAGGGTGAATTTCACAAAAGTTGTCTTGCCTTTTGCCCAGTGCATGGTACATTTTTTCATACACTTTAAAAATTAAATGAATACCAATGAACTGATATTTCCTTGTAATATTTTCTAACCCTTTGCAATTACTGAACAGATAAAGCCATATCTCAAAAATCATTATTTGCACTACCAAAGCACCTGCCATCCAAGGATCTTGCAGTGATTTACATGCATTAGGACCCTGATCCTCTAAAGTCTAAAGCATTTATAGGATTGGGGCGTAAATGCCAAATGCTGCTGTTCTTCATTAAGCAAAATTTCACTGAAATCAGTGAGAGTTTTGTGCAAATGAAAATACCAGTATTTGCCCCCAATGGTCTGATTCTGATCTCATTCCACTCAGTTACTCCTGATTTGCAGCAATGTAAGGCTCTGATTCTGCAGCTGGTAGTGTGTGGGCAGATCTCTGCACGTATGAAAAGCCCCACGGAAGTCAACGGGGACACCTTCATACAGGCACAGGGAGCTGCCCACAAACAGTAATTTGTTGGATTAGGGCCTAAATGAGAGCAAAATCAAAACTTGATAGTGCATATTAAGTCTCACAAATCCCTGTGCCCTAGGTAATTTTTATTATGGGTGGGAAACTGAGGCACGGAGAGTTTAAGTGACTTGCCCAAGATTCCACAGAGTGAGTCAGTGTCAGTACCAAGAATAGAACCCTGAAGTCCTGACCGCCTGTGCAGTGTCCCTGAGACCCTCAGAATCTCTCAATGCAACTGGCAAAGCATTCACTGCTCTGTAACAGCAACTCGTAACAGGCCTGACACATGCACCACATTGCTGTCATAGCAGTTACTTGTAAAGAAGGTTGTGTGAGATATTAAGTGACAGTTGATAGCATACTGATTGGCATAAGCATTGTGAGATGTGTGTATGAGTGTTATTCAAGAAGTTGCATGTATGTATTAAAATATGTTTGACCCACGTAACCAGGCAGGGTTGATCCATAAATAAATCTTTCCCAGACAAAGGAATAGTGGTTTACCTGTCTGCCTAGGCCCCTGTGTAACTGAAGCAGGGTAAGTCAAACACAATGGGAGGCCATTTGCATCGGAGGTAAACAGGAAAGACGGCTAGCAGGTGAGTGAGAAAGCAGCATGGTGTCAACACACCACACACAAACAACGGGGGAGAAGGCTCTTATCTGGGGGTACACGTCACAAGGACACACTTCAAGGTTTGCTGGACTAGAAGAAGGCGGAAAAAGAACCCTGTTGGTTATCCATCACTGCAGGAGCAAAAGGGACAGCGCTTTTAGCATCCCTGAACACTGAATCCTGGTGTAACCCACACACCTCCTGGGGGTGGGGTTCTGTCCCATCTACTGGCACCAAGACCACTTACAGAGAGAGAAAATGAGTCTGCTCTATCGCCTTAGCTAACAGCCAGTTGGCTTTTACCTCATACAGTAGAGGCCCATGCACTAAGCTCCAGCAATCCCAGGTTCAATCCCACCTGTCGATGTTACACTGGCCCTGGGGCTGGTGATGCCGAGAGGTTGCTTTAGGTGAGAAACCTGTCTGAGACAAATTATGATTAATCTCTTAGAAGTGTGCTGTGCTTGTGTTTTGTTTGTAACCATTTCTGTTTCCATGATCCTCGCTTTCTATCACTTACAGCTCTAGCTTTGTTAATAAACTTCTCCTTGTTTTACCATAAGTACAGCTCAGTGCTGTAATATTAAAGGGGAGACGTCTGAGCTCAATCACACAAGCTGGTGTGTGCCCTGTCTCTTCAGAGACAGCAATGTCAGTAATTGCTGTGAGTGTCCAGAGACAGGGGCTGGATCCTCCAGGGGAACGCTCTTCCAGGGGGCTTGGGAAGTGGGGCGCCCCACGTGTTACCTGCAGGGCACAGTAAAGGCTGGCGGAGCTATGGAGGAGATTGGTTGGGTGGCTATCTGAGAGTCAGGGAACTGGTACACAGTTTAACATCAACAAGGCTCAATTTTGCTCAGGCTGAGGGGTAACATATTCCTGGGTGCTCAGCAAACCATTCTCCCTCAACCTGCACGTGCACTGTTGCCATTAATGAGGCTGGGAATGGTTATGTGATACCTAATAAACCTGCAGACCCGATGCTACCTGCTCAGCTCACCTGCAGGTAAATTAGCACCCAGGGGGCCAGGAGACGCTGACAGGACTAAGAAACAGTAGACTCATTAAACTGGTGATGCAACCCCAGCCCTCAGTTACACTGGGTTGGGAGGGCATCCCTCACAAAGAGGCTTTATACAATTCAAGACACCTGCTGCTGCAGGATCAAGGGGAGACGTGGCCTCTTGTTACTAATTTAATGAATCCTAATGAACAGTAATAATCATCGGCGGAGTTACACCGCGCCAGTTACCCAGAGCACATCACAGTGCCTTCCAAAGTGAGAACACAGAGAAACAATCAAGTAACAACAATAACCCTCAGAACTAACAAGCCTCCCTGCAGACAGAACCATTTGGCCACTCGCTTTCACTCCAACACAAACCGTTAGGACTATGTTGTCTAGAGAAGAAACGACTGCAAGAGGTAAATAAACCAGTGAGTGGTGCAAAGAAGGTCCATTAGCTTGCTTACTTATCCTCCCTGATAATACTAGAGCAAGGGGACACCTAGTGCAATTAGGAAGCAACACATTTCAAAGTGATAAAAGGAAATACTGCTTTATTTAGAATACATGTGGAACTCACTGTCACATGGTTTCACTGAGGCCAAAAGCTTAGGAAGATTAAAAAACAATTAGGCATGTATATGGATGATGTGCACATCGGCAAGTATATTATCATAAACAATTTAGAGGGGTTATAAATCCTCATGCTTCAACCCCTAATCCAGCTGGTGACTCCCTGTGGTCAGGAATAATCTCCCCCTGGGGCAGGTTAGTCTAGAATTGCCCATGTGTGTGTGTGTGGAGGGGTGTTTACATCTTCCTGTGAAGTGTCTGATGCTGATCTTTGTTGGAGACTGGGATACTGGACTAGATCGGCCATGGATCTGAGTTGCTCTGGCAATTCCTGTTGTCCATGTCACATCCCTTCCTGAACTCTGCATGTGTTTTGTCTATTTGGATTGTTAGCTCTTTAGGACAGGGCTTATTTTCCTTGCATGTCTATCCTGGGACCAACCTGGGTACAACAACACTACCACCACCAACGTAAAGCACCACACTTGCCAACAACATAAAACTAAAGGTGGGCCTTCATCAATGCAGCCACCTCTGGATCAGACCATAGAACAGTTTAACAGCACAGAACACCACCACCTAGTGGTGAAGAAGAACAGAGCCTCGAGCTGATACCATGACAGGAACTGCAGGTTGGCAGGGTGCGATAACCCCCACTGCCATGTCTCCAGCAGAGAGAAGAATGGATGGAATGAGGGAGAAAGGAGACTTCAGGTCTTGGCTACGGGGCTGAAATTTCTGGGATCCAAAAGTGAAAGCACTTGAGCGGCTTCCCGGGGGCCTGCAGCAAAGAATCAGAGTGTGGTTGGAATGGTAAAGATCACCTCTGGGCTGCCTCCCCCACCATCTGTCAAAGCAATAACTTTATTTTAACAAGGGGCTGAGATTTCAGCCCACAGGGCCAGAAGCAAACAAAGCAGGGACTGCTGCACTGGGAAAGGGGAAAATAGAGGCCACCCCTCCACCCCAGCACCCCGGAGTCAGAACAGTGCAGGTGGGAGCCCTGCACTTTGGTGGCATTAGCACGCAGGTGGAAACTCTCCTTCCCCCACCATGTGGTCTTGGGACAAAAGTGCAGAGAGGCACCAGGTGAGTCTCCAGGTGGGAGCAGGAACAATGGGCCTGCAGAGAACTTCCTACTGGGGCATAGCTAGATGTGGAGCTCTGGAAGGGCCTCCGCTTACGGTGGATGGGCCCATCCATCTCTGGGGCCAGTCTGGGGGATGGAGACCAAACGTCTCTACTCCTGCATGGGAGGGCCTACATGGCAGGGTCCAGGGGTGTAGCCGTCCATGGGCAGTGGAGTAGGGAGCATGGGGGGCAGAGAACGGATGCGGCAGCGTGAGATTCAGCATGGGCAGGCCCTGGGTAGGTAGGCGGGTGGCTAGCCCACCCTGAAGTCTGTTGCTGCTGTGTCTTCCCTGCTGTTGGTGCCAAAGCAAACTAGATTAAAGCTAGCCCAGATGTGTCTACACGGGCCACAGTCACACCTGGACATACCCACAGACAGCTGCAAATCAGGAGGGACTCCCCTGATAGCAATGGAATTGCACTGGGGTAAGTGAGAGGAGCTTGGACCCAGGTTCCCAAGAGGTGCAAATCAGCACCATTCCATTGATTTCAGTAGCATGACACCGAATTACCCCAGCTGAGGATGTGGGCGCTGATTTCAAAACAGCTGGGAAATTGTGAGGTACCTTCTCCAAACCCTATTCATATCCCCTTCTCCGCACTGAGCCGCCCTCTTCTCCATAGCCAGTCGGCTGATTAGAGGAGGCAAATTCTTTCATTAGACCAGACGTTGTTATAATCAGGTCAGAAATTCGGGACTGACATGATGCTGTTTAAAAAAAGCAACCCTCTGCCTGATATTTTTTTTAAGTCTTTTTTTTTTTCCCGGCCGTGTGGTGCGATTGCGCTTTGTTAACATAAATAAAAATAATCATCATAATTCATTGCAAAAAATGCAAAAGGTCACCGAGATATTTTGGGAGACGCTGGTGAATCAAAACAAATTGCATTTCCAGCAGCTGGCATTTCCAGCTCTCTGCACAGTGCAGACTGATAGGCTGGAGGAGGAAATAAATGGCGAGGCAGAAAGATAAATCGAGAGCGCCAGAGAGACGGGTTTATGTGGGTTTTCATGTATCATTGTTGCGTGACACGGTGTGAGTTATCGCTGTAATGTAGGCACTGCCCTCTTGCCAGCAGCCCGCTTCCAGGACCTGGGCAGCGTGTGCCAGCAGCTGCACGGCTCCTGTGGACTGCTCGAGCAGCAAGGCAGAGGGCAGTGATCTCACACCGGGTTGGAGGCGTCCAACATGCCCACTGTTATTACGGCCAGTTGGGCTGGGACCGACTGCTTTGCTAGCCCATAGGTCCCACTCCTCCCTTTGTTCCTTTAAAGAGAGACACAGACAAGGATTTAACAATGCAGCTTCAACCGTAGGGCCTGCGTCTCCTCTTGCCTACCAGTGGGTGTAAATCAGGAGTAGTAACTCCAGGGAAGGCCCTGGGGTCACCCTGCTGTAAAACGGATAGATGTGAAATTCAATTCAATTTAATTTCAGTTTGAAAATTCCCGAGCAAAGACTGAGCCAAAATCCCACGGTTGACTCTGGACAATGTACATGTTTAAATAATCAACAGTAAATTAATGTCATTAATATTAAATAAAGGAAGGCAGTGTGGGTATGGAACGGCTTCCATATGAGGAGAGATTAAAAAGACTGGGACTTAGAAAAGAGATGACTAAGGGGGGATATGACAGAGGTCTATGAAATCATGACTGGTGGGGAGAAAGTGAAGAGGGAAGAATTATTTACCCCTTCACATAACACAAGAACCAGGAGTTTCCCTAATGACATTAATAGGCAGCAGGTATAAAATTAACATGAGGAAGCACATCTTCACCCAATGCACAGTCGAGCTGTGGAACTCATTGCCAGGGGATGTTGTGAAGACCAAAAGTATAACTGGGTTAAAAAAAGAACTAGATAAATTCATGGAGGATAGGTCCATCAAAGGCTATTAGCCAAGATGGTCAGGGACACAATCTCAGGCTTTCGGTGTCCCTAAACTTCTGACTGCCTGAAGCTGGGACTGGATGACAGGGATGGATCACTCGATAAATTGTCCTGTTCTGTTCATTCCCACTGAAGCATCTGGCACCAGCCACTGTCAGAAGACAGGATACTGGGCTTGATGGACCATTGGTCTGACCCACTATGCTTGTTCCGATGTTTAGTTTGTAGTGCTCTGGACTGGGACTCAGGTGACACGGGTTTAATTCCCAGCTCTGCCACTGGCCTGCTGTATGAACTTGAGCAAGTCATGTCCCCTTGTCGTGCCTCAGTTTCCCCATTTGTACAATGAGGATGATGATACTGGCTTCCCCTTTGTAAAGCAATTTGAGATCTGTGGGTGATAAGGCCTGTATAGGAGCTAGGCATTATTATATTAATAATCTATACCAAATATGGTTATCAATCTATTACAAATACAGTTTCACACACCATCACCTCTCCAGTAAAAGCGCGAGGAAGCAGATGAATATTACACCTGTGCATTTGATTAAGAAACTCAGGATCAGGATAGAGGGAAGTGACTTGTAGAGTCCAGTTCCCCGTGAGAAACTGGAGACTTGGTCTGAAATCAGTAACATAAAATTCAATAAAGACAAGTGCAAAGCACTGGTGAGACCTCAGGGGCAGTGCTGTGTCCAGTTTGGGGCACCACACTTTAAGAAAGATGTGGACAAACTGGAGAGAGTCCAGAGAAGAGCAGCAAAAATGATAAAAGTTTTAGAAAACTTCACCCGTGAGGAAAGGTTAAAAACTGGGCCTGTTTAATCTAGAGAAAAGAAGACAGAGGAGAGACTTGATAACAGTCTTTAAATATTTTAAGGACTGTTATAATAAGGACAATGATCAGTTGTTCTCCATCCGAAGAAGAGGTTTTTTGCCCACGAAAGCTTATGCCCAAATAAATCTGTTAGTCTTTAAGGTGCCACCGGACTCCTCATAGTTTTTGTGGCTACAGACTAACATGGCTACCCCCTGATAGTTGTTCTGCATGTCCACCGAAGGTAGGACAAGTAGTAATGGGCTTAATCTGCAGCAAGGGAGATTTAGGTTTGATATTAGGGTTTTTTTCTAACCCTAAGGCTAATTAAGCACTGGAGCAGGTTACCTAGGGAGGTTGTGGAACCCCTGTCACTAGAGGTGTGTGTATAAGAACAGGTTGACAGGGATGGTCTAGGTTTACATAGCCCTGCTTCAGCGCAGGGGACTGGACTTGATGACTTCTCCAGGGTCCCTTTCAGCTCTATGTTTCTGTCATTCTATGCTGAGAACACTTTGCCAACAGAGCCCAGATGTGCAGGAGTGCCAGGCAGAGCAAATCAGTTCCTGCAGGAAATGGCAAGGGAAGGCATCTCGCAGGTAGGTAGGGTCCAGACCTTATGGGGAAGTACAGACTGAGCCTGCAAGGTTGAGTGTGCTCAAATCCCATTGAAACTACTGAGAGGAGAAGGTGCTCACCATCTCACTGGAACAGCCCCGAAAGATCAATGTCAACGGCTAGAATTGCACCCAAAAGCCAATCCACTCTGCAGAGCAGCATGGTAGTGATTTCCCGGTGGCTAGCATCACTCCCCACTCACCCTGCTGCATTCCGCATCAACTGAGGCCTCCCAGTGTCCACCAGTGATAACTCCATGTCAGGGATATTGCTATAACCCAGCCTGGAAGTCACAAAGGATTGGCGTATTGGGACAAAGTCCACATGAGAAGTAAAGGGCTCAAATACCCAAGCAAGCACAGACCCTAAAAGCCCTGGGGCTCTAAGAGCCACAAGGGACCCATGAGTATCCCTGATCTGTGGACTATAGGACAATGACTTCATTAATAGGAGCAGGCCCCATTCCCAACATACACTCCATGTAACACCATCTCTGGAATGTTGCCCTAGCCCCAGTCTGGGGCAGGCAAGTTATTGGTTGCGTCCAAGGGACCAGAACTCTGAGAACCAGCCTCCTACATTGGTTATGCAGAGATACACAAGTATTTGGCGGGGAGGGGTGTGTGTAACAGAGCTAGTGGGGTGGTTCTGAGGGGGCTGCAGCCATTTGATCTTTGGGACAGAATGTGGTGGGAGCCTCTTTGCTCTAGACATTCCAAACCAGACTGGACAAAACAGCTTGTGCTGTAGGGAAAAATCCTGCAGGGGTCAAGATGGACTGGATGGGCCAATAGCTCTTATCTACTCTCGTTCTGATGTGCTTCTCGAATGGAGCAGTAGCACATCGCCCTACATTGCATATTGGGGGAGACATACCCTTAGTGTTTGCAGTGTATACAACGGAGTATATAACAGTGTCTATAAGTGATTATACTGCAGAGGAAGGGAGAAGCTGTCACTCCGGGTGATCACTGGCATGACTGTTCTCAGGTTGGCAGGCTGGCAGCTGGCACTCACACCGTGCTCCGTGTTGGGAGAGGCTCTTTTCCTGAACAGAGCAGCAGCTGTGACAAAGGAAGCCAAGGCATCAGCATACCCTCCTAGCCCAGGTCAGAGCCACATGTAGAACACGTGAGGATTTTGACTTTCCCCAAACCCCTCGCTTAGACAGTGTGGATAGAAGTCCCAACAGAGCCTAGCCTTGGTCTAACTCTGCTTTCATTGAAGCCAATGGTAAAATGCCCATTGACTTCAATGGGAACAGAGTCAGGCCAATGTGAGAGCTTTTGAGCATCCCACATGGGGAGTACGGTTTGGCTAATGAAACAGCTTGGTTTGGTTATTGTATTCAATTGGCTTGATGTTTTGATGGCTGAGGGGCAGTAGTGACATCTGGTAATTCCCTTGTTCTCAAGTTGCTGTGTGGCACACGCTGTTATATCATGGTACCACCACCAGTTATAGGTACCTTGGGAGATACAGATGTTTCACCTTCTTTTAAGCATTGAGTTTGACCAGTGCAGGAAGCAGGATACCGGACTCCAATGGCCTGATCCAGAATGGAAAAATCTTGCGTTCCTCTAAAGTAGGTTCAGAGCAACATGGAAAGACAGAACAAACACAAGAATAGCTATAGAGCTAACAGTAACCTCCATCCCTGCATGCCCAATACACCTGTGCTGCATGTCCCAGAATAGCAATACCATAGACATGCCCCATGCCTCCTAGTACTGCACTAGCACCATGGGGTAGTCCATGCACAGAGCGTCAATGTGGATTCCAGAGCCCCATGGACTAATAGAGGAGAAAAGATTAAACACACTTCTCCTGCCATTCAGATCTGTGAAGTTAATGGGATGTTTCTGTTGGCGAGTTAGGTTAGACTGAGTGGCTGACAAACATTCCCTCTCTCTTTTACACATTGACAGGATCTCAGAGCTGTGGGGACAGGGACTCAGATTCACTCCTGTCTTGCCTGCAATTACTTTACCAGTCTACAATTGAAGCTCTGGAGAAGCCTCCTCACTCTAAATGTGCAACTCACTTTCCAGAGAGGTCTGAAGTATCCTTCATGGTTTTGCCTGAGCATCCAAACCTCCGGAGCAGTCACCCAGCAGTAATGTTAGGTGACCTCATAATAAGACACACTGTTGCATTCCCTGTCTTGTCTGCTTTTTGTCTTGGACTAACAAAATTTATCTTCAATCAACCATGTTGCTGTTTGTTGCATTTCCTCTGCTTGTTTCCCTGGACACTTCCTCTTGAACACAACAAGCCACCCCCTTTCTTCTAGAGAATACAGCACTGGACATCTGATCCCATCGTGAATTGGGAGTCATCGTGGCTGCTTTTAAGTACAGAAGGAGAAAGGAAGACTCTTCCCAATCACACTAGCTTTCATTCCCTGAAGTCTGGACCCAGCAGTGTTTCAAGAAGGGAGAGTTGCCATTGCATTCAGCATCCAGAGAGTCAAATCCTTCCAGAAAAAAGTAATCACTTCCCATGAGCAGAAAAGCAATGCAGATGAGAACTTTGCGGCTACAGACTACAGAGCCCAGAGGCCATATGTGTTTAACAGATCTCAGTGATCTGAATGGAGTGAGAAGCTGGCAGCCTCCATTAATGCTGCCACTTGCCTGAAGGTGCCCCATGCCAACAGAGGGATATTGCAGTGGCCCAAACTCTGCTCTGACACAATTATACCCCCGTGTGTTTGCTAAGAACCAGCATTTTCTTAGACACAAAAACTTTAGTTCTTGAGGGTTGCAATGATCACCACATGCATGATTTTACAAAAATGGAAGAATAGGCTTCTGTCCAGAATAAAGAAGTGGACCTGTCTGAGTTAACAGCCAAAGAAAGAATTACTTATTGCTATAGAGCACAGTTACATGAGTCTGAAGAAAATTGGACCCTGTTTCTAGATACATTTCGATAAAAAAGTTGAGATGGCTCAAAGAATAACCCTTCCTCTTTTTTAATCCCCCTCAGTCTCCTCCTTCCCTCCTCTCCCAACATGTTCATCTTTTCCTGTTTTATTACTGTTACCCCCACCCTAACATGTTCTGTCTGTGTAGTACTGTCTGGTTTTCCATTGTCTGGTATTGCAGCTTTGACAAGTTGTAAAATGCTGTAACTTCATCATTCTACTGGAGATCCCATGAAGCGTGTGGTATTCAGAAGCATAGAATCATAGAAATGTAGGGCTGGAAGGGACCTCAAAAGGTCATCTAGTCCAGCCCCTTTGCTGAGGAAGGACCAAGTAAACCTAGACCATTCCTGACAGGTATCTGTCCAACCTGATCTTAAAAACCTCTAATGATGGGGATTCCATAACTTCCCTTGTTAACTGATTCCAGTACTTAACTATCCTTATAGTTGGAAAGTTTTTCCCAATTTGTAACCTAAATCTCCCTTGCTGCAGATTAAGATGATTACTTCTTGTCCTTCCTTCAGTGGACATGGAGAACAATTGATCACCATCCTCTTCATAGCAGCCCTTAACATATTTGAAGACTGTTATTAGCTACCTCCTCAGACTTCTTTTCTCAAGACTAAAATTGCTCAGTATATTTAACCTTTCCTCACAGGTCAGGTTTTCTAAACCTTTGATCATTTTTGTTGCTCTCCAAGTTGTCCACATCTTTCTTAAAGTGGGGCATGCAAAATGGAACACAGTACTCCAGCCAGGGCCGGCTCCAGGCACCAGCGCAGCAAGGAGGGAGGTGGCACGTCCAGGTCTTCGGCGGCAATTTGGCGGCGGGTCCCTCAGTCTCTCTCGGAGGGAAGGACCGGCCGCTGAATTGCCACCGAAAAATGAAGCGGTGCAGTAGAGCAGCTGCTGAAGTGCTGCCGATCGCGGCTTTTTTTTTTTTTCTCTTCACCGCTTGGGGCGGCAAAAAAGCTGGAGCCGGCCCGGACTCCAGCTGAGCCCTCACCGTGCCAAGTAGAACAAGACAGTTACTGCCCAAGTCGTACATACAACACTCCTATACATCCCAGAATGATAGCCATTTTCGCAACTGCATCCCATAGTTGACTGATATTCAATTTATGATCCACTCTCACTCCAGATCCCTTTCAGCAGTGCTGCTGTCTGGGGAGCACCTCTACTGCCTTCCTGTGGCACCCCCTGTCTGTAGCAAAATGAAGCTAAAGTAGATGAAATGCAAAAATCAGAGCTTGTTTTTGTGGTGAAAAACAAAAGAAAAATGCAGCCCAAAGTAATCATCATCTAGCGGGGCTTCTATGAGGGCCAGCATTACAAACCTTAGCACTGGGGCTGGCTCCCAAGGGGCTGCACTTCAATACCGAGGGGATTTCAGCAACCAAGAGGGACATCCTGCTCCAGCTCGTTGTAGAACATGAAGTACGTGTCATCTTGCTTCAGGAAATACACTGTACTACTGACACTCTGTGACCTAGGTACCCCTTAGTGCCAGCTGTTGAGGGGCACAGCAGGGGTGCAGAAGGGTACAGAGCTCTCCTGGGTTTTGTATGTACATTCTGGTTTACCAAAGGGTGTCGTGCGTAGTCTCAAACAAAAGCCAGTGGTGTGTGTGGATATTGTGTAAGGAGTTATGTATATACACTGAAAACTATATCCTTAAGGACTGTGTCTAGGGCCTGATCACCAGCAAAGGGGAAGACCAGGTTTTCTGTCAGGCAAGAAGTGTTTCTTTATCTGGCTGTGTATGTATAAGTTAAGTATTGTATAGCTCACAGTGGGCCTCCTCTCACCAGTCTGAACCGAACATGAATGAAGGATTGTGACAACTTCAAAGAGAGAGAAGTAACAGAGAGAAGTAAACAGCAGGGTAGGGGGGTCCCTATCTTGAGGTGCACATCAAAGGTTTGCTCTTCTATATTTGGGGGGCAAATAAGGCACTCCAGCATCCTTCACCTAGGAAGTAAACAGACAGCGAGTATGCTTCATGAAAGAAGAATCTCGACCAGATTTGGTTGAATGCTCTGGAGAGAACTTTGGGTGAGATAAGCTTCTTTAGGCAGGGCGTTAAGCTTAGTCTCTAGAAAGTGTGTTATGATTTTGTTTTATATGTTACCATCTGTCTCCATCTAAGAGATGGTGGGGCCTGAGTATGGACACAAACCTGATGGCTCCTTTTACTGATCAAAAGCTCTACCTGGTTATATATCAGTTGCAGCACATCAATTTCAGCCTAACAAGGCTCCTGATCTAGGTAACATCCACATCGAGTTGGTCTCTCATTTTGGGCCAGTCACCAAAAGCTAATTGATTCAATTTCTGAATTGTTCCCACGATTACAGCATCCCAAAGAGCTACTGACCAATTTTTCTGCTGTGTGTTACTGTGATGCAGTGTGCATACCCCACACTAGTCAAGACAGGGTTAAACCCACTCTATGGACAGTGGAAGTCCCACCCCCTAGGCCAGACTGGGCATGCTCCAGATGCTGCAGCAGTATAAAGGGAGGAATCCCAGCTCATTGGGGGCTGGATGCCAGAGGGGAAGGACCTGTGCTGGGAGCTCCCTCTGGGGATCTGCTACAGCTCCTACCTGCAGAGACCAGAGGCCCCAAAGGCAGGCTTGGACCCCTGCGACCAACAGAGCCCCAGGAAGTGACCTGTGCAGCGGAGCCTGGAGACCCCGAAGCCTCATGGAACGCCACACCAGATAATGGGTGCCATGGTATACCCTTTCTGGTGGTTGGCATGCCCTTCGAACATATCTGGTGAAGGTCTTCGCAAGGGTGGAGATACCCAAAGAAATCCTGACTGATCAAGGCACCAATGTGTCCTCTAAACTAGGACAGAGCTGTGCTGTCTCCTGAGTATACGGACTCTCAGGACATCGGTCTACTATCCCCAAATGGACAGCTTAGTGGAATGCTTCAATGGTACCCTGAAGTCCATGCTATGAAAATTTTTGGAGGATGACCCCCCATCATTGGGATACGCTATTGCCAGCCCTACTCATCGCCATAAGGGAGGTGCCCCAAGCCTCGACCGGGTTCTCTCCTTTTGAGCTCCTTTACGGCCGACAACTGAGGGGGATCCTTGACCTCCTGAGGGAAGACTGGGAAGCACAACAGATGCGAGTCCGTGGAACCAACCAGTACGTGCTACATCTCTGGGAGCGACTCCAGACCTTGGGTGCCTTCACCCAAGAGAACCTGATACAAGCCCAAAAGACCCAAGAACAGCAATAAAACAGGGGAACCAAGATATGTAGTTTTGAGCTGGGGGACCGGGTTTTACTCTTGTTGCCTTCCATAGAGTCGAAACTCCTGGCCAAGTGGCAAGGGCATTTTGAGGTGTACAAGTGTGTAGGGCCAGTGGATTATGAGGTCCAGTTGCCAGGACCCTGGAAGGAGATTCACACATAATACGTGAACCTATTGAAGGCCTGGAAGACCAGGGAGGCCTTGTTTATTGCGCCGACACCCCCTGACCCAGAATTAGGGCCCCTAGCAGGGGATTCCCCCCAACCCAAAACCTGCTATGCCAGGGTAAGGCCTTACCCCTTCTCAACAGGAACATGTACAGCAGCTCATAAGGGACTTCCTGGATATTCTATCGACCCACCCCGGACAAACCAATCTCACGAGCCACCACATTGCGACAACACCAGGGCAGAGGGTAAGGATCGACCACCACCCACTGCCCCGGAAGATGTGGGCTGCCGTATGATGGGAACTGGACGTAATGCTTGAGATGAGGGTGGTTGAAGAGTCAAAGAGTGAGTGGTGAAGCCCAATAGTTCTGGTCCTGAAACCCAATGGGGCCATCTGGTTTTGTATCGATTTCCAAAGGGTTAATACCATCTCCCCTTTCGATGCATACCCAATGCCTCATATCGAAGAATTCCTAGAATGACTGGGGGGAGACAGGTATCTGTCAACCTTGGACTGAACCAAAGGGTACTGGCAAATCCCCCCTGACGCCAAACTCCTGAGAGAAAACTGCCTTCCCCAAACCATTTGGCCTCTTCCACTTCATAACCATGCTGTTCGGCCTCTTCCACTTCATAACATGGGGCCGCCGCCACCTTCCAGCGACTGGTGAATAAGGTCTTGCAACCCCAGTATGCATCGGCCTATATAGACAACGTCGTGGTCTACAGCGGAAACTGGGAAGACCACCTGCGACACCTCGCCGGTGTGCTCCAGGCCCTTTGAGAAGCCGGCCTTATGGCCAACCCCGCAAAATGCCATCTCGGATAGGAAGAGGTGACATATCTTGGGTATGTGGTGGGAAGAGGGAAACCGCGGACACTAATCAATAAGGTGTAAGCTTTTGTGAACACACCTCCGCCAAAGACAAAGAAACAGGTACACCAATTTTTAGGATTAGCTGGATACTACCAATGCTTCATGCCAGATTTCACGACGATCGCCATCCCCCTCTCTGATCTGACGAAGAACTCTCAACCCCGGCAGGTGTGATGGTCCGATCAATGCGAAGACGCTTTCCGGACCCTGAAAGAGCAGCTGACACAGAAACCCATCCTGAGACACCCCGACTTTACAAAAGAGTTCATACTCCAAACTGAGGCCTCTGAGGTGGGCTTAGGGGCCATGATATCCCAAGAATGGGAGGGGGAAGAACATCCTGTATTGTACCTAAGCTGCAAGTTATTCCCCGGGGAACAGCACTATTTGATGATTGAGAAGGAGGCCCTGGCCGTAAAGTGTCTATTGATGCCCTATGCTATTACCTGCTGGGGACCACATTCAAATTAATCATTGACCATGTGCCCCTCATGTGGTTACGCAGCATGAAGGATACGAACCCCCGGATTATGCGCTGGTACCTCTCCCTCCAGCCCTACAACTTCTGCGTGTTTCATCGTTCGGGTAAGATTCAGATTAATGCAGATTTTTTTTCTAGGCTTGGAGGGGAGGAAGAGGAGACAGCCCACCCCCGGGGATCCCTCTTAAGTGGGAGGGTGTGTGACAGGGTGTGCATACCCCGTACTAGCCAAAACAGGGTTAAACCCACACTATGGACACCAGGCCAGATTGGGCATGTTCCAGATGCTGCAGCAGTATAAAGAGAGGAAGCCCAGATCATTCGGAGCTGGATGCCAGAGGGGAAGGACCTGTGCTGGGAGCTCCCATTGAGGACTAGCTACGGCCCCTGCTTACAGAGACAAGAGGCCCCAAGGGCAGGCTTGGACCCCTGCGACCAACAGAGCCCTAGGAAGTGACCTGTGCAGCGGAGCCTGGAGACCCCGAAGCCTCATGGACTGCCACACCAGAGACAATGGTAGGAAGTGACCTGGGGGTTGTGGGTGACGGAGTGGTATCTCCCACCCAGGTAAGCTCAGCATGTTTCGATGGGATTCCCCACTGAGCCAGTGGTGGACTGCTCTGCCACTGCTAGGGCCCTGGGTTGGGGCCTGGAGGAGTCAAGTGGGCCCGGGCCCCCCTGCCTGGACCACCAGCCCTGCTCCCCTTTTGCTGGCAGCCCTCGGGTACTGGCTCTTAGGCTACCCTGCCCTGCACCAAAGGTCTGCTCTATTGACCCTGGCCACTAGGCCCCACTGCCTGGGCACCAGGGCTATTACCTTTGCTCTGGTCCTTAGACTCTGGGGTGGCGAGGTCAGAGACAGACAAGCAGACTTAACGGCGGTGTCCACATACCCCCTGCACCCCACTTTCAGGACGGGGTGTGCATATACCGCCACAGTTACCTATAAACTGATGGAGAGATTAATCCTGATGTGGATTAATGAGGGTTTCAAACCTCAGCTGCCTTGCATTCAGGCTGGATTCAGGAGGGCACCATCCATGCAAGATCAGATACTCTGTCTGACTCAAGACACAGAAAATACATTTGAGTCAGGAAAGAAAGTTGGTGCTGTCTTTATTGATCTGACAGCAGCCTACAACACTGTCCGGCACATTGGGCTGACTGCCAAGCTGCTGCAAGTTCTTCTTTAGACTCATAGACTTTAAGGTCAAAAGGGATCATTGTGATCATCTACCCTGACCTCCTGCACCTTGCAGGCCACAGCACCTCACCCATTCACTCCTGAAATAGACCCCTAACCTCTGGCTGAGTTACTGAAGCCCTCAAATCATGATGCAGCTCATCCCAAAAATGATTAGTAACAAAATTTCATCCTGAAAGTCGAGGAGAAAAATCAGTCACTTTAAACAACTCCGCAATGGCCTTCCACAAGGGCCAGTTTTGGTTCCCCTTTTGTTCCTGGAAAGCAAGCCAAGAATATGTGTCTGCTGATGACATCAGTATTGCTGACACCGAAAATGATTTCCATAGGATTGAAGGGAATCTCAGCCAAGACATGGATATTTCAACCACATTTTCCCAGCAATGGAGACCATCTTAATGAAACCAAGAAAATGGCAACTACTTTCCATCTAAACAACCGTCTTGCCAATCAATGCACCTTGATCCATTTACCAGGATGGTTACTGCCATTTCAACCACTTGACACATACTTCAGAGTAAAACTCTATTGTAGCCTGACATATCAGCTGCCATGGTTCAGGGAAACTGCACCTGTATCCCCCTCTCTGGTCCCTCAAGGGCACTCACGCTAGGCTCCTGGCTTCTCAGATGTCACCTCTCTTGAACAGAGACCCATGTCTCTCTCTTTCCTGACTGAGGTTTTTCCTGGCTGCATGGTTCCCTGCCTATACCGCGATAACCCCCACAAGCCAGACTGCCTAAATAGGCCAGTATCTATGCTTTGCTTTCTCTTCAGAGGCTATAAAGAGAGTAATTGCTCACAATTGTAAGTTACCACACAGCTCTTTCTAAGCAAGTATTTATTATTAAGGTGAAGGCCTTACAGAAAAAAACATTAAAAAAAAACAATAAAAGAACCTACACACCTCCTAATAAGCTTACCAGAGATTACTCGCCAACTCCAGGGAGGACTCTGGTAGGAGTCAGTCCTCCAACCCCACCACGGGCTTTTATGTGGTTACACATTCATAACAGCTGTAGCTTGGAACAAGCACACAGACTGCGCAGACCAGCCTGTATCTTTATACAGCTTGGGCCTTTGATCTCCAACCTTTGGGACTAGGTGATCAGCAGTTAATTGCTCTCTCAGGGCGTAGCTTCAAAAAGTTGGGTTTTTGAATAACTAGGGTAGGGGGAGTGTGGAAAAATCTGCATTGACTTCTCCCTAGATATTTCCCAGGAAATCCACTTCATATGTATTGTCCCAAAAGATCATTCTTGTCTGCCACATTCTTCAAATATAGTCTTTTGTCATCCAGGCTCACAGCAATACAGAAACTTTGAGTTTACTACAAGAGACTCCAAAGATACTTAAACTTAATTCAATGAGGTTTTCCAAGGATATTGCAGGAAATTGCCACATCGGTCACATTGGCCTCATCTGGGACACATGAAAATGAAGATTTCTTCACATACCACCTTCATATAAAACGTATTGGGAACCTCATGGGGAGCAGAGCCTTCAGTCCTCCATACCTCTGTACTAGCCCTGGCGTTTGCTGCATGTGAATACTGCTCTGCAGTCTGGGGACGCAGCTGCCACACTCAGCTTGTTGGCACAGAGATGAATTCAGCCACTCATCTTAGTAGATGCTTGCATTCTACACCAACCTCCAGTTTGTATGTGCTAGCGCATAGCTCCGCCAGGCCTTGGACGAGATGCCATTACTGTTCAGTCTGCTTGCAGAGCAGTGACAGAGGAAACCAACTTATTTCATCTCTGGTTGACTGATGCCCTATTATCAGACAGGAAACAATGAACAGTGCCACGCTGTCGGTTGGCTCACATTCATGAGAGGAATCCCACTGCTGCCGACCGGGGTGTGACATGACTGGTCTCTTGACCCCACTTTGCTATGGCAGCTCACGTACTACTGACGAGAGCACGACTGGCCTTCATGCGCGGATGATGAGCACCACTAGGGAGATGCAGAGAGTGGAAGCCAAACACAATGTTTGGCTCGAGCTGCAACTTCAAAGCACAGTCTACACAGTTCTTTTTAGAGCACGAGTGCAGGGCCCACTTAGCCCAAGTCTGTCAACCCAGATTGGGAGGCTCACTGCCGGGATGCGTAAACATGCGCTAAGTAAATTCATGAGTCCATTGCTGCCTCCTTGTCCACTTGATGGTAGATGCTGGACCAGGCTCAACAGGCTACTCTCCGGCTTTTCCAGAGCTGTGCTACTACGCACCGGACTGGCCTGTTTCTTCTCCATACTGTGACTGTGGGGCAGCATCACAGCAATAACTCGTGGTGGAAGAGTGCCCAACTTGACCTCTGGAGGGCGGTTTACACCGCCTAACCTCCCTTGATACAGAGGCTATCTTCTGGTTATGGACATTGAGCTCTAATGTCTGCAAATGGGAAGAAGAGGATGTACTGAATAGTCCCCATTTTTAGCTGTGCATTTGATTTTTCCTTCCTAAGTGCAGTGCTTTGCACTTGTCTTCATTGAATTTAATTTTGCTGATTTCAATCCAATTCTCCAATTTGTGAAGGGCATTTTGAATTCTAATCCTACCCTCCAAAGTGCCTGCACCCCCTCCCAGCTTGCTGTTGGTGACCCACACAGAATCCCAATGCCAGAGGGCCAGGGGCTCACTGGTATCTGGTAATGAGTGCAGCTAGCCTGACCAGTTCAGTGTGCCCCCAACTTATTAAAATTATAATCATTATAAGCATACTCTCCACTCCATCATCAACAATGTTGGTACGTGTCACCTAGAGTATCATTGGAAAACTAATCACACACTGATCATTTTTATTCTTGCATGATGTATGTATGGTAAACACCCAAGGGACCATACAAATAGGAAGGAAATGTGGAACTAAAGTGTGTTTACTGGGGAGCGGCTAAACAGGTTTCTCCCAGACAAAAGACAGAGTGACGCCTTCAGCCAGGAGTCATCAGAGTTGATTACAATGTCTAGTGGCCATTAGCAAATACCAGTGGCTCTGGGGGGGGAAACCAGCATGGAATTTCCTTCACCAGCAGACTCCATGTCTCCTTCCTCTCAGTTTGAATGAGCTTTACTTTGGGGGACACCGTCAGAAGAATCCATTTCAAAGGTTCACTGGACCATAAAAGAGATGGGCAAAGAACCCCAGGTGATCTTTCACCTAAGAAGACAAAGGAACTGAGCACTTTGGACTTTGTGGGAAATCCTGACCAGAGGGGTGGCCAGCCATCTTGCTGGAAGGCAGATTGATAAGGAACCTACCTTGAACAAAGGCTGTAACTTGTTGTGTCTTAGCTACTAGAAAGTGTTTTTCACTTTTTCTTGCTTGTAACCATTTCTAACTCTACACTTTTAACTTGAACTCACTTAAAATCCGATCTCCTTTTGTTAATAAAACTTGTTTCACTTTAATCTAAACCAACCCAGTGCTGTGTTTGAGGTGATAGTTAACTCCAGTTACAGTGATAAGCCGTGTATTTTCTCTCGTCAGAGGAGCAAGCAAACTTTATTATTCCCGTGAATGGTCCAGGAAAGGGCTGGACATTGCAGAGCACACAGTTTGGGGAAAATTCAGGACTGGGGGTGTGATGGGTTGTCACCCCCGGGGTGCAGTGTAGGAGCTGTGGGAACTGCTGCACCCCTCTAACCACCCAGCTGGGCTGGCCCTGCTCACACTGCTTTGTGGGAGATTTACAGCCAGTCTCACCAGGCCCTGTTATCACCCAACACGAGAAGCAGGTGGCACCACACACCCAAACTGAGCTACCTGAGAGTGCAAACAGCAGACACCAGCCAATTTCCCAGCCATGCACCCGCCCACACACTGCAGTATAAACCCAGAATTGTACTGCACAGGGATCTGTACAATGTAATCTCATATATAGTTCGCTTTCCCCTAGATGTAGGAAAGATATGCAACAAGCCTGTGTTAACCAAGTTGAGATTTCTCCCCCAGACACTTCATTCAAAGGCACACTGGTTGAGATAAAGCAGAAAACCCCACAAGTTTATTAACTACAAAAGATAGATTTTAAGTGATTATGAGTGATAGCAAACAGATCAAAGCAGATTACCTAGCAAATAAACAAACCGCAAACTAAGCCTAAAATACTAGACAGATTGGATGTGAATTCTCACCCTGACTGATGATACAAGCAGTCCACAAGGTTTCCATACACAGTCTGGAAATCCCTTTAGCCTGTGAGCAGCCCTTCTCCCAGTTTAGTCTTTGTTCCTCAGGTGTTTCCAGGAGTTCTCCTGTGTGGGGGGTGAGGCCCCTAGATGATGTCACACCCCACCTTATAAGGCTTTAGCGTATGGCAGAAAGCCTTTGTTCCAAAACAGTTCCCAGCCCAGTTTGTGGAAAAATACAGGTACCCAAAATGGAGTTCAGTGTCATGTGGTCTGGTCAAATGCCCTTGCTGAGTCATGGCAGCCATTACTTACAGACTGGCTGAAATGTTTACAGGAAGGCTAAGCCCTTTCATAGCCCATTGTCTTTGTTAATGGGCCATCAGCACTGTCTAGCTTCTTCATGGTCATACCTGAAAGGCTAGCTGTGGGTGTTACTCAGAGTAAGCACATTTGAAATACAGATACATAGTCAATATTTATAACTTCAGATACAAAAATGATATGTGCAGACAGATAGATAAAATCATAGTTAGCAAATCATAACTTTTCCAATGACACCTCACATGACCCATCGTACAAAATACATAACAATTATGTCATAATTACATCATATTGTAGAATATGGGCTGCAGTGTCACAGGGGCCTGTTGGGGTCATCTTGCCAGGTGTAACCATGGCTGGTGGAGACCTGAGTGTAGCAGGCTCCTGGAATCAGAGCTGCTGGTCCAGGATGGCTTATCACATAGACCCTCCATGCATGCTTATATGCTGGCTGGGAGCACCCAGACAACAGAGCTACAGCAGTAGAGCATTTTAAGGCTTTCAGGGTCACAGGACAAGTGATGACATAACCCCTCTGGATTGCACCCCAGAAGCTGACAGGGTCATCCGCAGATTTTATTATCATACTCCCCACTCCATTATCCAAGTCATTATTGAAAATGTTGACTAGTACCAGACACAAGACAGACCCCTGCAGGATCCCACTAGATATGTCCTCCCAGTTTGACAGCGAACCATTGATAATTACTTGTTGGGTACATTTTTCCCCACCTTATAGTAATTTCATTGAGACCACATCTCTCTAGTTTGCTTATGAGAATTCATGTGGGACTGTGTCAAAAGCCTTACTCAAATCAAGATCTATCACATCTACTACTTCTTTATTAGTACTGTTGGGCTAACATTCACAAGGTTGGCACTACCTGCTCCTCCCCCTCAGACTGGATTTGGAATGGAGCCTGATCCAGTAGGTGCCCTCAGCAGCCACCTACTAGTTCGTCCCGCACACATGATCTAGGTGGCCAAATGCCTGTCTTCCCCCGATTGTGAATCATGCTGGGGCTTAGACAGGAGACAGGCACCCAGACACAGAGTGGGGAAGCAGTGTGCATGCCCCAGGACCTAAAATATAGGAACTTTTTACAGCGGAAAGCTAGGCATCAAGGGAGCTTGGGCATCTACAGGTTTAGGTGGCAGCCAAGCAGAAGTTTCACAGGGACGCTGATTTGTGGATCTGCCCCAAGAAACCAAGCGACTTGCCCAAGGTCACTGAATAAGCGTGTGGAAGAGCAGGGAATTGGACTCCAGAGCATTTGCATCCTGGCCCAGGCCCTTAGCCACCGGCCCATTGTCAGAGGGCAGCCCCTTGCATGACATTCAGCCTGTGGGAGATGGCAATGGATTCCAGGAAGTTCTCAGGCTTGTCCCCAAAGATATGACAGTTCTGTCCATGGGGGAATCGCAATCAATGGGGTCAGTTGAAATTCCCTCCTTGGAAACTACAGACAGCTTGTGTGAGTGTTCACCACTTCCCTCTGCCAGCTGGAGGCAGCTCAAGCATGTCTTCCTTTTTCCTTCCATCTGATGCAAACTGGCACAGGCTAAAAGCTTTCCTTTCCAGGAGAGGCCATGTTTTCTAGCAGAGGATCCTGAGAAGGGTTGGGCAGGGAATGGTTTTTCTGTCCGGCAAACGTTTTTGAGATTTCGAAAGCTGTTCTCATCCTGAATAGGGATAAAAAGTCAAAATCTTGACAATGTTGGCAAACTGTACACGGCGGAGAGGGGGGATTTCTTTCAATCAGTTGAAAAGTGTTATTTTTAAGTTATTTTCTTATAGATAGCTTTAATTTCTAAACACAAAGCCATGTCAAACCAAATGTTTCATTTTGAAAATGTCAAAACATTTCGTTTTGACAATTTCAACTGTTTTTTTCAAAATATTTTCAAGTTGAGAAATTCAGTGAGATCCGACCCTTTTCAATTAACAGGCATTTTATGACCAAAAAATGTTTTCTCCCCATGCCTCTTGTAAGCAGTGTTGCTAGTGTAACACAGACAAACCCTGGTCATCAGCAGGTGGGATTGAACCTGGGGCCTCTGGAGCTAAATGCATGAGCCTCTAGCGACACGGCTCTTAGCTAAGGCTGCTAAAGCAGACACATTAATCTGTAAGTGGTCTCAGTGCCACTAGATGGGCCTGAGCCCCACACCCAGGCAGCGTGTGGGTTACACTAGTAATTGCGTTGCTGATCTGATTCAGGATAATGGACACAGTGAAGAAATTGGGAACAGCTCCACCTGAGTAGGAAACCTTTTCCAAGGATCAGAGGTACTGAGAGAACTTTCGGCAGGTCTCGGAGCCTGAGCGCTCCCAGCAGCAACAGTGTCCAGAGACCAGGATGAAGGCTTCTCCTTGCACTTTCATTCCTGCTACCCCCCAGCCTTGAAATGTCCACCTCTCCACATACCCACAGCAACCATCACCTCGTCTTTCTAATTTCTCTTTAAAACAGAAATCTGCCAAGCTTGTAAACGTTAACTTCCTGCAGGTGGAACTCGAGATGTGCTTACAAATCTGCACTGCTTTGAGACTCAAATTTCATTAAGTCATCGCGATGAGATTCTGACTCCAGGCATGCTGGTGTAAGCTTGGGGTAACTTCACTGAATTCTACAGGCTAGATCCAGCTGATGTAAACTGGAGTCAATAGAGATGTGTTTATTTACATGGCCAGAGGATCTGGCTTCATCTTTATGCCAAGGTAATAGAGATCAGAATCTTGCCTGATTAGATAGATAATGTGTGTGTGTGTGTGTGTGTGTGTGTGTGTGTGTGTGTGTGTGTGTGTGCGCGTACACTTCCCATGGAAATCTCTGACCCACAGCCTGCAGTGACAGAGATGGGGTTACGTGTGTGTGTGTGTGTGTACACTTCCCATGGAAATCTCTGACCCACACCCTGCAGTGACAGAGATGGGGTTACGTGTGTGTGTGTGCGCGTACACTTCCCATGGAAATCTCTGACCCACACCCTGCAGTGACAGAGATGGGGTTACACATCAGGAGTAAGCTGGTAGAGTAGCGTAACTTGCACTGGTGTGGCATTGAGGCAGCCTGCTGCTTCCCTGCTGTCCCACAGCTTGTGTCATCCTTTACCCTGGGCAAAGTGCACACAGTGTGGGTGCAAAAGTATCAAATCAGACAAGGTGTGTTTTACCCCAGCTTTGCACTGGTGTAAATGACTTAGGTTAGGTGAGGTGCAGGGCAACAGAGGATCAGGCTCCTTAGTGTGTGTGCAAAACACCTGGCACGTCACAGGTGCACAAGGAAAGACGCAGTTGACAATCAGCTACCATGAAAGGGTAAACTAGACTAGCTCCCTCCTCCCTGCTAAGGAGCTGAGGAGAAGTAGGAAAGGTAAGATACACAGACCCATTGATTTTGGTGGCTCTACACTGATTGATGCCAGCTGAGGTTCAGGACAAATGTGCCAATGTCTCATTTCAGGGATGCTGGTGTAAATAGGGAGTAACTCGAGCAGCTTCTATGGTGATCCTCAGAACTTACTCTGGTGTCACTGAGATCAGAATCTGGGGGGTAAGTCTGCAAAATCAGGCTGTCTGCTGCCTGGGGAGGAAGCCTGTCTTCTTCTGGGCCTGCTCCTGCTCGGACGCAGAGTGCACTCTAATGCTATTGGCTTAGTCTGGATTTACATCAGAGGAGAATCAGGGCTAAGCACTCTGCTGGGGCTCAACACATAAACAGTAAATCCATCAATGATTATGAGGTGCTGCGATCCTCCGGTGACCAGGGCCACAGGACAGACAGACTGACAGTACTAAGAGCCTATTGGCGCTGATCCCGCGTGCCCTGGGATTCCCGGCCCAAAGGGGCTTAGCCCTGGATATGTGTCTGCATGGAAGCTCTGGCCCCTACAAACTCCCTTGTCACTGCTTTCAATAAAACCCCTCATGCAAATGAGCCCAAATCCCCAATGGGCTCCCACCTTCCCCCATCTCATCCAATCAGATCCCCCAAAACGCAAACCCTGTGACACAGACACCAAGCACGCCACCTTTGAAGGGAGTTGCCATAGTTACTGGTGCCTCGCAGCAGCAGGCAGAGCTCATTAAAATGATTCGACTGGCTACCCTATAATCAATCCGCACGGGGAGGGAGAAGGCCAGTGGGGAGAAGGGCTGCCAGCGAGGGACTCAGCCCTGTGTGACTGCAGGAGAAGGGGCCTGTCCGACAGCCACAGGAAAGCCCAGGCCCCAGCCAGGGTCAGTGCAGCCCACTCAGGAGATGTCCCCTGAGTGACAAGCACTGCTTAGCACTGATCCAGCTGGAGAACCCAAGGACCTGGCCTGCCCCGAAGGATGGGCAACCTGTGAAGAGCCCTGCCCAGGCACCCCAGGGACTGGGGCAGTTCTGGGAATGGCCCCATAGATCCCTGAAAATATTAGCCTGAGAGAACCATCCCTCTCCAGAGGAGTCCTCTCTCCCCACAGCAACTTCCCTCCCTGTGATGAATTCTAGGGGCAGGGGCCCAAAGATGTGCACAGCCCTCTCACACACACACTCACCCACACCCACGGGTGTGTCTTGAGTCCCTGTCTTCTGGGACGATGCCTTTCTGTGCCCTGTTGGAGAGACCGCTGGTTGCCATAGGGAATTCGGTCCCCGGCGCTGCGGCCTGGCTCCTCCACAGCAGCGCCTGACTGTGGCTGGTTGAAAATTAATCCGCCGAACATACTTTTCCCAGCCAAAAAGGACTTTTCAACCAAATCATTTTTTTTTGTTTTGAACAAAATTTCCTGAAAATCCAGAAACCAAAACCACATTTTTTTTTTTTTGTTAAAATAAAAATCAGTGTTTGGCATAAATGTTCCGATTTTGGCAGTTCAATCACTACATATTTTTTGCCCCAAAATGCAAAATTTACCAAAACATGGGTTTTGAAAAGCGAACATTTTGGTTTTGGTTTTTCATTGAAAATGTAAAGGAAAAGCATGAAACAAACCCAAAGATTTTTCAAAATTGCCTATGCAAAATAATTGACATTTTTCAACCAGCTCTTCCCCAGAGAGAATTCCCATCTGGCCGGGACATTTAAAACCACTCTAGAACAGGCAGAGTTCATAGCTGGCTCTTTCTCGGTTCTCCTGTTATATGCTTGGAAAACTATAAAGACAACCCAGAGGGATGAAGGCTCCAGGCTGCTTGGCGATGGGAAGACATTGCAAAGTCTACAGGAGCAGGGATCTCAGGTTGCTGTTGGAGTTGGAGCCGAGTAAACTCAGCAAGCAGCTAATTCACTGAATTCAGCCTCTCTTTCTGCCTGTAGAGCATGTCCAGGGAGATCGCAATACCCTCAAAGCTTTGTTACATGCAGAGACACTGGTTGAATATTTTTAGTCTGTGGATTGATTGTGACCATCCGATAACGGAGCTGTGTTTCTGGGTTGTGATTAGTCAAGGCTTTTTTTTCCACCTTCCTCTGCAGCATGGGATTTGGGTCTGTACAAGGGTTAGCCAGGGCTCGACCCTCTCCGGGGTGGTGGGGAGCCACACCGGCTCACTACATACAGTTGTCGTTCGGGGGAATTAATCTGTCCGCGGGGGTCTCCCTCGGCAGCCCTTGCGGTAACTGAAATAAACACTGCAAACCCAGGCCCTGGGTCAGGGCTGAGCAGTGACAGTACAAGCAATAGGAAGCCCAGGCCCTGGGTCCGGGCGGGGCAGTGCAGGGCCAGGAGCTCAGGCCCTCAGGCAGGGCTGAGCAATGACCGTAGGCCCAAGCCTCCAAAGGCCTGGGAGAGGGGGAGACGGCCACCCACGGGTTGGGTGGCAGGGGGGACGCAGGCCCTCCCACTCCACTGCGCCCAGCCCGGGGCCCTAGCCGCGGCAGAAGACCCGCTGCTGTGTCAGTGGGGATCCCGGCCGCAACACACTGACATGGGTTCTGGCAGTGCTGCAGCCAGACTAGGGTTGGCTGCCCCCGGGCTACTTCCACACTCCCCCTCGGCTCGTATCTGGGTGCTGGCGTCGTCCTCTGGGGGGTCCAGCACCATAGGTTCCTCAGTGAGCGGCGGGCCCGGCAGCTCCTCCGGGGAGCGGACGCAGGACAGGCCCAGCAACTCCTCCGGGGAGCGGGCGCAGGGCAGGGCCAGCAACTCCTCCGGGGAGCGGGCGCAGGGCAGGGCCAGCAACTCCTCCGGGTCGCGGGCGCAGGACAGGCCCGGCAGCTCCTCCGGGGAGCGGGCGCAGGACAGGCCCGGCAGCTCCTCCGGGGAGCGGGCGCAGGGCAGGCCCGGCAGCTCCTCCGGGGAGCGGGCGCAGGGCAGGCCCGGCAGCTCCTCCGGGGAGCGGGCGCTGGGCAGGCCCGGCCAGTCCTGGCAGCCGCCTTGGGCCACGGGGGTTTCCCAGTCGCGAGCTAGGCTGGAGGCGTCTGGCCTCTCCGGCGGCTGGGGCCTTACTGAGCTCTGAGGGCGAGCCTTTATACTTCCGGGTCACCGCCTGACCCTTTGAGGGGCGGGCGCAGAGCTCCCTAGCTCCGCCCACTCCAGCCTCCGGACGGGCTCTTCCTCTCCGGGGCGGCGGGGAGCCACACCGCCTCGCTACAGGGTCATTTGCAGGTTTAAAGTAGAGTAAAGGGTGGACTGTCTGTAACCTGAAGTGTTTACATTGCAATCTGACTGCATGCCAGCCACAGCCAGAGGTTGAGTCTATGTCTGGCATGCAGAGAAGGCTCTGGTTACCTGTGCTGGGGTTAGCCGTACCCTGTTCCACAGCACAGCCCGACTCTATTTCAGGAGTGGGTGGGTGAGGTTCTGTGGCCTGCGCTGGGCAGGAAGTCAGACTGGATGATCATGATGGTCCCTTCTGGCCTTAAAGTTTATGAGATAAGTCACATGGTGTTCTTTCTGTTCCGTGATTGGGTGAGTGAAGAAGCATTCCCAAAACAAATTCAGGAATGTCGTTTGCAACTTGATTTCCATGAATGGTTGTGCCTGGAACCTGGCTGGCTCAAACGAGTACAGAAATCCAACACAAACAGCCCTGTGGAGCTCACTTCACACTCACAGTGAATGTCTGTCAAGAAGAAGAACATTTGCAGCATTTGCCCAGCTCTTTTCTGAGCTGGCCCAATGATGACATTACGAACTGGGCAGGCTGCAGTGCCCCTCTGAGTCTGCAGTGCTGATGCCGTGCGACCGTGCATAAGTGCCAGACTCTGGTACAGCTTTAGATAGGGGGAAGACAGACCTTTTGCTAGCCCATCAATGCGGCGTGAGGCAGAAGCAAGCCCCTGTGCAACTTACGTGACAACATCATCATAGCCAGCCCATTGGGCACTGAACCAGGGATCTCCAGAGCTAAAAGCAGAAGCTGGCTACGGTTTGAGCTCAGGAGGGGCCGGGGGATGTAAGAGACTCACATCCTCGGTGTACTAGGCAGTGAGGGGGACTTGTAACATCCACTTTCTAGTATATCAACAGTTCTCTTTATGGCATCTGTAAAGCATCTTATGGAGAATGGCCTGAGTCACACGGCTTGTATCAAGACCAGTGCTTAATGCTAACTATGGGGTGTTCATAACAGGGAGCGGGGCTGGTTTGGACCCATCTTGAGTTTGATTTGCATACCTGGAAGGTTGTTGGTGGCTTCAGATCATCTTTAGAAAATGCTACAACGGCTGCTGCTGTGAAATTAAAGCACTAAACCTGAATTAAAAGCTGCACAAACCACCGTGTTCTGCAACAGGCAGATCCATGTGGGGGGAATTCCTAGGGGAATTCTGCCCCAAAAATTTAAAAATTCTGTGCACACTATTTTAAAATTCTGTATATTTTATTTGTTAAAATAACACAATATAATCACATCAGTTTCAATTATTTTGGTAATTTATTTAAACTACAATACAATGGATGGAGAATGGGAGTGGGAAGCATTGGAGGAAATTCCCACCCCCCTTTTGTCTAATGGTAATGTAGCTAGGTTTAACCCTTTATTTCTAATTATTAATTAACGACTATATGCAGCTATAGGCTCAATATTACATCATAGGCAACTGAAGAGCAAGTGAGGGCTGGGGAATCAAACTCACAATTTATATTAGCTACTGACCATCAAAACCCAGCCGCTGTCTATCCTCACACAAGTGGTGCCATGTCCAGTTTTCAGTGTAATCCAGAGTCACTCCACAGGATTTATATCAGTGTAAATAAGCAGGAATGGTGAATAGGGATTGGGGGAGCTCACTGACAGGGTAAACTCCTTGTGTGACCATGCTGAGCGAGCAAACCCTCTAGACCAGGTCCTCAGCTGGTGAGGATCAGCCCCATTTAAGACAACAGAGCCACCCCAAGTTACAGCAGCTGGGGATCTGTCTTGCTCTCCTGTACTGGCAGGTGCCCCCCCTGACATCTGGGCTACCGCAGGCAAGATCCATCTCCTGAGCCCTGGGTCATACCAGCAGATCGGCAGCAGTGCAGTCAAGCTGTTTTGGATGGGTTCCTCTCCTCGCCACCACCACCACTGTGTCCCAGGCGCAGCCCCCCACCTCTTGCTGGGCAGACAGCTATCAGGGTATGCAGATAATCTTTTACTCAGTACAAATAATTTATTACAGTAAAATAACTTTTTTTTTTCAAACGAGTACTTCGGGAGTCATTCTGGCTCTCCTGTGGAGGCATTTTTCAAAGTGCCATAATAAGCACTTAGAAATGGGTGGTTATTTTTATTCTCCAAGCCTGTCAAGAAGCTGATGGATTGAATTGGCTGATGACAAGGCAGCTGAATGCTCATACATGGAGGCCCCAGCGTGAACACAGAGCCCCTTACAAATGAGCAGCCAGGATAGAGCAGAGCTCCCTGCTCCTCTGTTCTCCCATCGCTTCAAGGGGAGCGTGATGGGCCGGGTGGGCCACGGATAAGCTCTGCACATCCTCCAGCTCCCCGCTGCTAGTAAAGTGACAATGCTTCCGCGATTGTTCTTCCCAGCTCATCCCTTCCCCACTGGAAGCACGGTTACCAGTCATCCCTGCTCCTCCCCAAACAAGAGGACATGCTAGCCCGGGTGAGGGCTTTGCCCCACGCCGGCAGAAAAGTGAGTAAGGAGCTCCCAGTCATGTCCCCAGGGACAGGGCATGCTGGACTCTCCGACACCCTCCTTCCATGGGGACCTGCCCCTCCCAGCTGCAGTTCCTTACTCTAGCTGCTTCCTGCCAAGGGGGTACAGCCCTCCCAGCCATTGCCCCACTAAGTCCAGCTGCCGCGCACCCTCCATCTAACGGGGACAGGCCTCTCTCAGCTACCATCCCCTCGAGAACAAATTCCACGCACAGAGGGATGAGCACATCCCAGCCCCTCCAAACGCCCCCATTGCCCCTGCTCTGGGCAGGGCACGCTCCTGTGTGTTGCTGAGATTAGAAAGACACGGGGTGGGGGAAAAGAAGAACCCAGTTACAGGGGCCTTCTGCTGCCACAGGACTTGCCATAGGCTTGAAAACCCTGGTTGCTTATCGGGTCCCTGGAGCTATGTTACACCCCTTCAGTGGGTGCCAGCTCGCAGGGCAGGCTGCTGGGTTGTTTCCTGCATTTACAGATGCAGATCTCAGCGTGCAGCAGCCTCCCTGAGGTCACTGAATAAAACCTTGTCTGTCTTCCTTGCCCCAGTGCGAGTGAGAGCTGCTGTAAAGGTGGCAGACTCAGGAAGCCCAGGTACTACTGTCCTCAGTGCCCCCGAGGGGGAGAAGGAGAGAAAGACCAGCCTGCCACGCTCAGAGAGCCCAGGGAGGACCCATCTGGATACACATGTGCCAGAGGCAGCAGGGTGCGCTTAGGAGCGCTGTCTCGGTGGGGTTCGCCCTACTGCTTGCTGAGCATCATGGATCTTCTGGGGAACGTGGAGCAAAGAGCACTTCCAACCTGTCCAGTGCTTCCTCTTGGGGATCTCAAAGCAGCCCACAGATGACACCTCCGAACAGCCCTGTGTTAGCCGGGTCTCATTATCCTCATTTGGCAGATCAGAAGCGGCATCACAGAGCGTCGACTTGAGCCAGGACCTGACAGCCCAGAATCCTCGTCCAGTACTGTAACCACACCACCACTTTCTTCCTTGGGCTGAGCTGCCAGCAGAAAACTAAACCCAGCCAGAGTAACAGACCCACGGCTCCCTGCCCTGCCGCTGTGCTGCTCAGACCCCCACAGCAGCAGCAGCAATTGCCCCCTAACACCACCGGCCTTTGTCACCCAAGCTAGCAGAGAATCACCCGGTAATGCGGATCAACTTAGGACCCATGACCCCAGCAGGATGCAGTGATGGATACACACTGGTTCATTAATGTTTCCCTGGAGTGGGATTTTTGCTATTGGCTTTTATAAGGCTTGTGTATGAATGTAAAATGCCCCAGTTTCAAAGATTCAAAAGCTGAAGCCCTGAAAGACCTTTCATCCTCCAGGGCACGGGAAACAGATTGAAACTGCCCCTGCAGGAGTCGGCCTTATCCATGCAGGAGTCGGCCGTGCATGCGAGTGAGAATCACAGCCAGCATGAAGGGGGCGCAGAGAGACCAGGGCTACGCACCGTGTGCAGTCATTGACACCAGTGCAAAGTGAGTGCACACTACTATTCTGGTGCCGATGGCTGTGCAAGGTGCAGGACAATGGAGAAGCGGAGCCCCTGCATCGTGGCTGAGTCAACCAAAATTCCTTGTGGACACTACCAAGGCACATGCGTCTGACCCTCAGCTCTGCAAAACGTGGGAGCAGATCTGGAACGGGTGCCACTCCGAGTAGCACCATTGGAGTGAAAGCTGAGAAAGCAGCCCTCGGAGAGACCTCCCCCTGCCTTCACTCCAGGCAGCTGGCTCTCACCCGGGGGCTGGCAGGAGCATTGCCTTGCTGTGCTGTGACTGGCATGCAGAGAAGGCCCTGGTTACCTGTGCTGGGACTAGCTGTGCCCTGTTCCACAGCCCAGCCTGGAACGAATTCCCTGCAGGCCCAGGGCACTCAGTACATTTCAGCTGCTTTTCAAAAGGGAAGCATCCAGCTGATCACTTTACCTACAAAACCTTCCAGCGCTGCTAAGCAGGGAAATCAGCGCTGGGTGAGTGAGGGGGGCTGGCGCAGGAAAACAGCGACTTTGAGCTGAACAAATAACTGAACACATGTTAAAAGGTCTTGCTCTCACGCTGCTCAGCCCTGGCATCAGCCCAATCCCAGTCTAAACCCCCGTGGAGTATTTTTCCCAGCCAGGAGTTCTCACCTGCTCCAAACAGACCAAGATACTGCAAATAGCAGATCCCTGTGCCACCTGACCCAGGCTGGCCTGTGGAGTGCAGCTCTGGGTTGGGTACAGACAACATCTCACACCTGCCTTGTCTTCTTTGGAGGATTCATAAGAGTCACTTAGGTGCAGCCTTGCCCAGGGAAAGGTTCAGAGCAGAGCTACTTTTCTGCACAGCAGAACCAGACCTGCTCTCACTCTCACCGGTGCATTTCCACTGGGACACAATCCTCCCTGCACTGTGCTACCAGGGGTGCTGGGCTAGAAGGGAAGCAGGCTGCGAGGGCTTGGGGGACACACCCTCCACCATAGCTGTTCAGATTGGTGCTGCTTCAGCTGTGACTTTTTTGCCCAATTAATTAGCTAATGTGGATATCGCTGTATATTTTATCCTGTGGTCAGCAAGCCCTGACCCAGATAGCAGCAGTGGGAGCGTGGGGAGAGGCACAAAACTTAGCAGCAGTGTGTGGGGAGGTGTGTGCCGGAGGGCACTAGGGTGTCTGGGGGCTCAAAGCTGGAGTGTGACTGGGGGAAGCTAAGCGAGCCTGAGGCCAGCTCCAGGCTCCTCCTCCCTCCCCTTTCCCTGCTGCCTCTAGTTTCCACCTGTACAACCTGGCTGCTCCTTCCCCCTTTGGCTCCAGCATGGGGAGCAGGGAGAGGGAGGTAGAGAACCTCCTGTTCAGTGCACACTACAGCAGCTGTTCCTGCAGACCCGTTGGATGTGCGAGATCTCCCTAGGCTGCAGGAACACATGCCTGGGGCTGCCCTGTGTGACTGTCACAAGATGCCAGACACACAGCCGGCCATCCTGCTGGTGGCTGCATCCCGTCCAGACAGCTCAGCTCTCTCCCATCTCCCCCCCCAGGCCAAGCGGCTGTCCTCCTTAGTGCAGAGGAATCCCAGCCACAGCCAGACCCTCTCAGAGGGCTAGAGAGGCCCGGCCACTTCCAGCTTTTGAGGTCCGTAGCCATAATGAAAATAAAAAATGACAACACATGAAAATAAAATAAGGCACCAAAAAAAGAGTGAGACATAATTTGAATATTTTTTTATTTTAACAAATGCTTTTCTAGCCTTTCTTGGTGCAAATGCACTAATTATTGAGGAAAAATCTAGCTTTCGTGCAATGTCCCTGTCGATATTAAGCATGGCGAGCCCATTCAAACGCTCTTGTCCCATAGTTGAACGGTGATAGTTCTCTACCTGCTTCAACACGGGGAAGGTGCGTTCACCTGAAGCCACTGATGCAAGCAAACTGACAAAAATACACAATGCAATTGTGATACACCTCTACCCCAATATAACGCTGTCCTCAGGAGCCAAAAAATCTTACTGGGTTATAGGTGAAACCGCGTTATATCGAACTTGCTTTTATCCGCCGGAATGCTGCTTTACCGCGTTATATCTGAATTCATGTTATATCGGGCCGCGTTATATCGGGGTAGAGGTGTATTAGGAAACACCCCAGAGAGTCCAAGTTCAAGTATTTCTTGAAGCAATTCCTTTGGCTTGCAATCCAGTTTAAAGTTCGTGGAATATATTCGTTTGAGGAAGATGACCTCGTCAGTGAGCTCTTTTGAGATTTCTTTGTTTTATTATTGCTGAAATTGTTCAGCTGCAGAAAATAGATCTTCATTATTCTGTCTGTTGAACTGCCAAAGAAACCCAAAAAGGGTACAAATTAGTCGCAGTGACTCAAATCAACGTGTAAGACCTGATTGAATAGAGTCAAAGATGACAAGGAAGACATTGACTTTATAATGCTGCTCGGTATCGGGTTCATTAGGTAAGCTGTGATTGGTGGAGAACTCAGATAAAATGCCAATATTTTGTGCTACTAATTTGGACTCAGTCAGGATCGCATCCCATTGTTCATGAATCTGTTGAATGTCATTGATAAGATTTTCAATGTTATCCCCCTCAACATCAAGTGTAGCATTGCGTGCTTCAATTACCAGATTAGTTTGGTGGATCATTGTAAGTAGCCTCATCCACAAAGATGACATCAGAATGCATTCAGATTTGGACATGTGCTTCTGAATAGACTGAAGTTCAGTTTGAGCCTGTGAGATTGAGAGATTCAAGCTCATTTAAAGCCTTTCTCACTGAATTCAAATGCTGTGCAACTGGTTGAACACCATCAATCTGTTCAGACCATCTAGTTTTGGACATCCCATGCAGTGAAACAGGAAGATATTGCTTCAGATTTTCTCACCTTAGTGAACTGCTACTGAAGAGATTGTACATTTGCTGAACAGTTCCAAAGTAAGTAATTGACTCCTTGCATGATTCAGCACAGTCAACACCTACAAGGTTTAGTGTGTGGTTTCCACAGCTGGAGAAAATACAGCTCCTCACACTCGTACCACAAACTGAAGTGAGCTCCTTTTAAAACCCAGGTGCCCTGATTAGCCTGCCTTAATTGATTCTAGCAGCTTCTTCTTAATTGGCTCCAGGTGTCCTAATTAGCCTGCCTGCCTTAACTGGTTCTAGCAGGTTCCTGATTACTCTAGTGCAGCCCCTGCTCTGGTCACTCAGGGAACAGAAAACTACTCATCCAGTGACCAGTATATTTGCCCTCTACCAGACTCCTGTACCCCACTGGTCTGGGTCTGTCACACTTAACATATTGAATAACCATAGTAGTCTGTTCCTTGTGAGAACAAACTGGAGTGGCATCAACAATGACTGAAAACTACTTGGCAGTGTGAATCTCCTGAAGAATTGTTGTTTGTACGAATGACCCACATAGCTCAATAAACTCATTTTGTATGTGTGTGGTGAGATAATGGACTTGCATGCTCTTTTGACTCCCTTGTGATTCTCGAACACGTTTAACATGCTCTGATAAAAGTGGGTCATATTTGCTGAGGAGCTCAACTGTGCCTGGAAAGTTTCCATTTGCACGATCACCAATACGTTGACTGGAACCAAAGAAAGCCAGAAAGAAAAAGGATGACATTCAGGATGCGCTCAAGAAGTTTTTTCCAATTATTAGTTTCTGTAGAGAGTTCAGTCAAGAATAAATTCTCAACTGAACTTTCAGCTGATGCTGCCCTACTGGCTGATTTCCATTCAACAAAGTTTTCTTTGTGTGACGTTGAACTCTCATGTGATGGTGTTCGGTCTTTCAACTTCCTCCAACCTCTGTTGATGCTCCATCCTGATTGATCAGAGAGAACTGATGCATTTGCAGCACTTTTGTTCAAAATGAAGCAGGGTGCACAGTACAGAGATTGTTTTTTCGTACTCCAGCATAACCAGTCTCTTGTGCAGGTCTCACCATTTGGAAGAGTTTTTGTCAGCAGACGAGTAGGGAAAGCAGGATTATCAGCATCTCGTGGAATGTTACTTGGAATTTCAAAACAACTAATTTGAAGAAAATTGCATTTGGGCAGCATTGCTCTTGTAAATAATTCCAATGTCAGTCACAGTCAAACCTGTAGTACTCATGAATTGCTCTTGTTGCATAAGATCTACACCTTCCTGTTGCTGTTGAGTTTCTTGACTGTATACAGGATCTTCTGCTGCATCTGTTACTGTTGGCACATCTCCTTCTTGACTACTGTCCTCATGTTCAGGTATTGGCATTGAAATATCACCTGTTGCAGTTGCGGAGTTTTCATTATCTGTAGTGTTGTTTGTTGGGTAAGGCGGGTTTTCCAGTGGTTTGAGAAACGAAGTTATTGGCTTTGAGCTCTTAGCTGCTGCTTCACTCAGTTGTTTTCGCCATCTCTTGCTTTCACCCCTTTCAAATCTCCTCTTCCTAGTGATCTATCGAGTCAATGCGTAGCCTATCCACTCTTGAAATATTCTGCCTAAATAAATAGCTTATCTAAACTTGAAATCTTCTCCTGTAAACCATGTACACAAATGCTGAAAAGACTGAAAACGAAGGAATACGAATGAAGACACAAACTGAAACAGTCAGACAGGTTATTATCCTATCACTGAATCAAAACTCAAGACGCAAGATCTAATATAACAGGCTGAGCTGAAGACAAAGGGATGACACATATATAGTAAACCCAGACACGGATACAGACAGAGGAATAAAGTCCAAAAATTTCAAATGTGTGTCCTCACGAAACTCACTGTACAAGATCGTCCTCACAGATTTTCACCTTGAATCTGGGCCTATAGATTACGAAAGCCTATGATGATGGCCAAGCAACCAAGCTAGGGCTCAACCAACCAACCAACCAACCAACCCGTCACCTCTTTTAGCTACCATATGAAGATAATCATGAGGAATTCTCACACATAAATAATTCCTTAGTCAACTAGACGTAAAACTATAAAGACACTAAAATGTAACAATTCTCGACCTTTCAATACGCACGTGATCCTGCCCCAGCCACTAGCTGATGTAATAATGTAATCAGCTGATCTGAGAGAACACGTTCATCGCGGTCTAATCTTGTGCCATCAGAACCAATATATTTGTATTAATATTTATTCACATTTTTAACTCTTTAGTATGACAAAATCTATATCAGTTAACAAAAAAATTATGTCTTTTACCAAATCACATCTCTTACTTGCTTAAATTTGCAGCTCAAAGCTGAGAGAGTGGGACACATTTTGCTCCCATAGGGATGGGCATAAAAACAAGTTGCGAAACTTATCAAATGCCAAAAAAATAACAAGTGTCTAAATTTGAGGCCCTCTTTGAGCTTGAGGCCCAGGCCAAATGGCCTTCCTGGCCCCCCCGCCCTCCCCGATTGGCTCAAAGCAACAGCCGGACTGCTCCCTGCTGGCTTCGCTCCAGCCAAAAGCTGGGGGAGAGGGAGACAGTGTTGTCATTTCCACTGCCACAGCTGAAGGTTGTGGGGTTTGTCCCCCCTGTGCTGGCTGTCTAAAGTTAGGGTACTTGCTGCCTTCAGCCTCCAAGGCAGCCAGTCCTCCTCCCTCCTCAAGCTCCAGGGAGAAATCGAACCTGCTCTGCTCTGCATCCCTTCTTATATGGGCCAGCCCGGCCTTGATTGGCTGCTCCACACAGCCTCTCTCTAATTGGCTGCCTCCTGCGCAGCCTCCCTAGGGCTCTATTAACCCCTTATGGGCCAGTGTAGTTCAGACGCCCCATCACAGGGAGTAAAAAAAATCAGCTTGAGGGAAGATTTGTGGGTTTGGTTTTTTAAATTTACTTTTTGATTCTGGTTCAGTATTAGCTGGTTGGAGTTTGGGGGTAGCAGACAGGTCAGTGTTGGGAGTGTCATTCTCATGGAGGAAAGGCCTTTTCCCACCTAGGAGCAAACTGGAGCGGCATCTGGAAGAGATTGTACCAATCTTTGCCCCATTAGCTAGACAAAGCCTTGCTCAGACCAGAGCTCATGCAGTATCCAGTGTGAAACCATGCCCTGGGGTGTTCCTGCAGTGTAAACGCATCCCAATAGAAAGAGCATGTGTTCGACACAAAGCCAGGTCAGAGGCCAGCATTCCGCCTTCCCTCCAAAGTGAGCACAGCACTGATGGGCAGGAAGTGCCTGGCTGGAGCGGCAGCTGGCTGTTCTCTGCATTTGACAGGATTATAACCTCTGCAGGTGAAAAGGCAGCAGGAGAGTCTGGCAACAGGTTAAATATCAGTCCCCAAAAAGGAGGATTGTTATAGTCCAGGACTTTGCAGCTCTGTGTCAAACTGGGACTGTCTGTCTCAGAGTAAGACACCTGGCTGCAAGAAAGGGCAGAGCCTGGGTGAGTTTGGCAGCCTGCAAAGGGATTATTGGCCAAAGCGAATACAATGCAATGGAAGGAATTACGAAGCTGAAGTTGAGTACTAGTGCTGAAGGGAACCCATTGCCTACAGCTGGGCTAAGCAGCCCTTCAGATCAATGCTGGAGACATCGACACATTGTTACTTGTGAAACACTTGCCTCTCTAGCTGTACTTTGTGTACCAGGTGACATCATGGTGAATGGGTGGGAATAGTGTGTAGTTGTGCAAAAGGTAGTAAGTAGCCTCTGGCACCAAGTTGGGCCCCTTCCCTGGCATCAGGTGCAGCTCCCACTTCTCTGGCTCCTGAGCCCAGATCTTACCGAGGCCTCGCTCCCCTTGGCTAGACCGTGGGTGCTCACAGCAGGAACTAACACGCTCTGACACTGCAGGATTCCCAGCAAGAAGAGATGACCTAGCAGGTTATGGGTTTGTTTTATCTGTAACTATTTGTTTCCAACATTCTTATCCACTCTCACCCGAATCTCTGTTCTCTGATAATAAACACTATCAATGTATCTCAGTGCTGGGTGCTGGGCAGAGCTGAGTTCTAAGCTGGGCTGGATTCTTCCTTTGGGGCCAGCAGGCCTGGTACTTCTATGAGGGTTCAGTGGATAAGAGGGGGGTGCTACAGGGAACACTCAGTGGGGCCAGTGTTTGGTGTGTGCCCATCGCTAACCTGCCCAGAGAGAGCAATGCCTGTGCATCCTTCTCCCTCTCCCGAGACACAGATGGCCTTTTTCTTGGCTACCTCCGCCTTAGCCGCTTTAGGAGCTCACAGCCACTGAAGAGGTCTCAGAAAGGCTTTATCAGCCATTGAAATAAGAGCAGCAAGTGGGGAAGGGGACGGTTTGCTCCTGGAACTTGGAAGCGATTAACAGAAGAATGATGCAGCAGGGAGCAGCAGGCGTCAAGACCTTTCTGCTCCTTTTGTGTCACAGGCACTCACCCAGCACAAGATTTTTAGGCAAGAGAGGCAACCACCCCCAGATCCTTGTCAGGGAGAGCCTTGCTCCCACCAACTTCTCCTTCCGAGCGCTGCTCCTAGAGAGAAGTCAGTGCTACCTGAGCTGGGAGACTTGGCTGGAGCCACAGCTGCTGTCACAGGGCCTCTCTATGCTAACACAAGAAATTCACATCCCTCCCCACAATGAAAGAAGCTGCGTCAGTGGAAGCCTTGGGCAGCCCAGTCTCAGAACTGGCTGCCTATCCTCTGAATTATACTCCCAAGCTGGGATAGGAGACAATTAATTGCAACAGACACTCTGTTCAGACACCATGCTCAGAATTCACCTGAGAGCCTTACCAAGCACTCTACACTCTGCACTATCCAGTCACGCTGCAGTGAGGGTCCTTGGACCTACCCTCTATCCAAGGTGTTGGTAAAGTGCCACTCAGGGGAGGAACTGACCCCTGAGAAAGGAAACCAACCAAACTCAATGGCTCCTCTGAGTCCAGGACCTGAACACAGGCTATAGCAATGAGAGCCCTGAGCTGTAGTCACTAGAGCAGGGGTTCTCAACCTTTTTCTTTCTGAGATCCCTCCAACATGCTGTAAAAACTCCATGGCCCACCTGTCCTGCAACAACTGTTTTTCTGCATCTAAAACCCCGGGGCTGGTGTTAGGGGGCAGCAAACAGGGTAATTGCCTGGGGCCCTGTACCGCAGGGGGGTCCGTGAAGCTAAGCTGCTCAGGCTTCGACTTCAGACCTCATTGGTGGTGCTCGGGGGCACCAGCCCCATGTGGTGGAGCTTTAGCTTTCTTCCCTGGGCCACATTAAGTCTAATGCCAGCCCTGCTTGGCGGACCCCCTGAAACCTGATCATGGCCCCCCAGAGGGCTCCGGACCCCTGGTTGAGAACCACTGCACTAGAGCATCAGAAATGAACCAATGAGACTGGCTTATTCAGGCTGCGCTGAGCCAAGTGCATCACTGTCAGTGCAGATCTGGATTTGGGAGTGGTGGTATTTCCTAGGATTTAATTGTAAGCAGGGTCTGAATTAATTCTCCCCTGACCTCTAGCTGGGAGGGGGAGAGACTTCAGGAGTAAATTGTATTTACATGAACACACCTACTCTGCTTAGATATCCAGCAGATAGAGTGGTGTTGCTCAAAGTGATCAACTTTGGCTGGTGTTGGGTTACAAATCACTTTAGTACGAATGCAGAGGTAGAGAAATGTTGATATCAATGTTGTTGTCTTTATTGTATGAATAAAGGGGAGCAGAATTGTGCTTAACTTGTCCCAAATGAGGGGGTCACCCTCAGTTGAAAGAACCTCATTAAGCCAGGGGCTCGAATGCCAGAGCCCTGTGAAAGTAAGACAGGAGGGGACAGGTGTCTAGGGTTCCCAACTGTCTAATCGCACAAACCCAAACACCCTTGTCTTGCCCCGCCCATGCTCTAGAGGCTCCAGCCCCCCTCCCTCCATTGCTCGCTCTCCCCCAACCTCACTCACTTTCACTGGGTTGGGGTGTGGGAGGGGGCTCTGGGCTGATCTGGGGGCAGAGGGTTGGAGTACAGGAGGGAGTTTGGGTGCAGGAGGGGGCTCAGGGCTGGGGCAGGGGGTTGGGGTGTGCGATGGAGCGCAGGCTCTGGGCTGGGAGGTGGGGCTGAGGGGTTGGAGTGTGGGAGGGGCTCCGGGCTGACCCAGGGGCAGAGGGTTGGAGTACAGGAGGGGGTTTGGGGTGAAGGCTTCAGGAGGGAGTTTGGGTGCTGAAGGGAGCTCAGGGCTGGGGAAGTGGGTTGGGGTGTGGGACGGAGTGCAGGATGCAGGCTCCGGCCAGGTGGTGCTTACCTCAGATGGCTCCCGGAAGCAGCAGCATGTTTGGCGGTGGCTCCTAGGCTCATGGGTAGCCAGGCAGCTCTGCACACTGCCCCTGCCCACAACTTAAGCACCACCCCCACAGCTCCCATTGGCCATGGTTCCCCATTCCTGGCCAATGGGAGCTACAGAGTTGGCGCAGGGGGCGGGGGTACTGTGTAGAGACCCCATGCCCGCACCTCCTCCTAGAAGCTGCTGCTGGACATGTTGCCGCTTCCTGGAGCGACGCGGAGCCAGGACAGGTAGTGCCTTAGTCCTGCTGCGCTGCCGGACTTTTAGTGGCCTAAAATCTCCCAGATTGGCTTCAGTAGCTGCTGGGAGATCGAGCCCGATTCTGGGAGACTCCCGGACAAACCTGGAGGGTTGGCAACCCTACAGGCATCCCAGCCAGGAGGTGTGGACTCTCCCTACGGGTCCCCAATCTGGTTGAACCTGTTATTCCCCAGTGTTCAAAGATACAGCTAAATAGGCTGCATTCGGAGCCTTTGTTATTTTAGGAGCTTAAATGAGAGCTGACATCACTTGTGGTGGGAGGGCGTTTCTGCCCAGCCTGCTAAAAGCTGACAATCACTAAGAGTCGGTCCTGCAGAGGTCACAGCAGAGAGGCAGATGGCAGCAGAAGGGAACTGACAGTCGGCCAGCGGGAGCAGCGAGCAGTCAGCTGGTGGGAGCAATGAGCAAGCAAAATGAGCACCTGGCAGGGTGGCCAGCAGAGAGGAACCGCAGCTGGCGGGGCAGCCAGCCAGAGCAAGTGCTTGGATGGTGGAGCAATCAAGGTGCCTTCTTCCCCAGGTGGAAGGGGAACTCACACAGATGCATCTCTGAACCCTGGGTCCTCACTGACCAAGGACAACCATTGTGCGTGGGGTATGATGAGGGGGCAGAGAGGGGCACAGAAAAGGAATTTTTGGTTGTATAACTCAGTAACACGAAGCGGAAGGCTCTGCCCCACGCACTTTGGGGTGAGTGTCCTGCTCACAGTTTTATAATTATGAATCCTGCTTGCGGCATTTTACCTATTTAATGCTGGGTGACTTCCCTCCTTTCACTAAAAGTTTCTTTTCTACACTCAGACTCTGTGCTTGCAGGTGGGGAAGTATTGCCTCTCAGAGGTGCCCAGTGGTGGTGTGTAATTTTCCCAGGTTACTGGGTGGGGGCTCGAGCTGGGTCTGTGTTGTACTGTTGAAAAGGAACCCCTGGCTATTGAACCTGGCCCTGGTTGCTGTCGGCTCCACGTGGCAGCCGGGTTCCAAAATCAAAGACAAAACTCACTAGTTTTTAAAGCTCAGATACTTAGAATGTTGAGACTTTTAGTCATTTTGGGGTTTTTTTGGTTGTTGTTTTATCTTCACCCTCCATCTTAGACCACCTTCTTGTTGTTAAGATTGGTGCCCTTTTTAGGTGCCTATTTTTCTGATTGATTAAAATTTAAGCCTAATCTACCTAGCGACAGTAAAGGCGGGAAGGGGTCATCTGACCCCCAGTTATTCTGCCTAGTGACAGAGTCTATATAAGGCGGTTTCATACTCTGTCAAGTGCTTTCTGCCCAGGAGGCAGCCCATGTTCAGTTCAATCCATGTTCGTGCTCGGTCATGTGATGGAGGAAGAGGAACATCAACAGAACACCTGTGCTTACCTGCTTGTCCATCGTCGGGGAGGATCTCCTCTTCAATCTCGAGTTCCTGATTCCGGTAGCTGTCCTCAAGGTCCCGACCTGAGAGACCTGAGAAACAAGATGAACAAGAGTATCGTGAGCCATCTACACCTGAGCTCCTGTTACTCCTAGAGACTGAGTAACATTGACATTTTATTTGTTTTGTGCCCATATTGGCTAGGGGTTGGGTCTGGGCTCCAAGCCCACTGTACTTGGAAAACCACCGAGCTGTTCTCTGCTTAATCTGTTTCATGCTCTTTTATTCTGTTTTAATGTTTTATTCCTCTTTCCCCTATATTATGTTACTTACACTTTAATAAAACCCTCCTGCCTGTTTTCACCTTTTAAAATGACTAAGTTTCATTTGACCTGCGACTAATCAGTGATAGACCCTACAGGGGAATCAATCCTTTTTGGGAGGTGGTGTCCTTAAATCAATCCCACCAGTCTCTTCTGGTAACAAGAAGATATCTGGCAGCCAGCGCTGAAACACTTGCATTGTCAGGATGGAGGATGGATGGCCATAGGCTTGGGGAAGCTATTTGCAAACTGGCTGATCAGAAGGACAGCCAGTGGCTTAGCCATGGCAGAAAACTTTATCCCACAACAGTCCAGATAGAGCAGACATCTGAAGAAGGGAGGTTCGGGTTTAACTCTAATTGTGGAATTCGGAGGCTTGGGCATGTCACATATTATGATGGTGGAGCTGGTTGGGAGGGGTATAGCGTTTGCGGAACCTGGTAGCATTTGGGGTCGCTGTGGATTCTCCTCAAGGCATTTAAGCCAACGTGGCACCCACATAGGCAGGTTAGATAAAAACATAAAATACTCTTATTAGAAGGTTGCAACATAACAATACTTTATTTCTTAGAATTCAGAACCTTAACATACAAGAACCCCAAACCAGAGAGAGACAAAGCAGGCTGCTCTCTAGGGCAGCGAGGCACAACTCAGCCTATGGTAAGATGGGGTATCTGTCTGCTGACTAACTCTGCTTGCCTGCTTCCCTACAGAGCCAGCTGTCTGCAAGCAGGACCAGGAAAATGCCTGAGAATGTAAAGTGATTGATCACAATTATAACACAGTTTTCAATATACCACACCTAATAACAGCACCTCAGAGTGGGCAAGATTTAACAGGATGCTCCTGTGGGGCCTGTAGGGAAATCCACTCCTTCCCCATGCACGCAGAGAGGGCCATCTTTGGTTCCTACAGCTGCTACAGACTTTGAAATCTCCAAATTAGCCTCACTAGGTAACATACAGATGTAACAAGGATGTGTCCCCTTGGCACACGTAACTGCTGCAGTGATTAAAGGGGAAACTGACAGGGCCAAAAGCAAGTGCAGGAAGGGACCATTCCCATGGACTGGTAGGGAAGACAGGGAGTCCCAACCGCAGCTGGTCAGGAATTTTTTGACAGATGTTTTTTCTTCAGAAAATGCCAATTCATCAAAGCCAAAACAGTTTGCAGGAAAAGGGCTGGTGTTGCTGAACTCCCTGTTTTGGAAAAAGGTTTTGAGGTTGTTGAAGTGTCTTGGTTTGATGTATTCAGAATGAAAAAAGTTCCACTTTCTGGCTTGAAGTTACATTGTTCTGCAATTTAATTTCTAGTAAAAAAAGTCAAAATCAAAATAAAAGATTTGATGGACCAGATCCAGTTTCTAAATTTTATTTTTGGTTTGCAAAAATTTCAGCTGGGCTTTTCCTCCCAGCTGGGCCAAGAAAAGTGTTTGAAATCTCACATTCTCACAGGACAAGAAAAGTGGTCCCCACTCAGCTCCAGTCTCAACCACTGCAGGGTAGGAGTGCCAAGAGTTTGACTCAGAAATGGGTATTGCATCCAACTCCCAAACATCTGGGCGTTAGTCCTCAGGAATTCCTCTCTTCCGCGGGCTGAACAACCAGCGTCCCCCAGGGAGTCACTCACCCCCTCACCTGCACAGGCAGGCAAGTAAAAGAGTGCCCAATCCCACTGCCAGGGTTACCCGGCTATGCACGGATCAAGCCAGGTGTGTGCAGCGGCCACCATTACCACCCTCTACAGTACTGGCAAAGTCTGTTGGGAGTCATTGGCTCTGAAAGCTCGTTCCAGCTCCCTTGTGCCCCGCTGCACTAGAGAGCTGCACGGATTGGCCCCTCAGTGACCTGACACAGCTCTGAATGCTTAAATGAAGGATTGGCAGTCACCCCACCACAGCCCTTTCTGAAGACACCAGATGACAGCTCCGGGGGACAGGGACAGCAGCCACACTTGGGGCTCCCTGTCTTAAGTCATTTAGAGCCAAATTTAAAACCCAAGTTTAAGATTTGGGGTAGAAGAAAATGAAAATGCCTCTCATGGAAAAACCAAGTCAGCCAGGAAAAAGATACGAGTAATAAAATCCTCTCGCAGCTCCCAGGGAAACAGGACCTAGCTTCTCCTTGGCACAAGAGCAATGGGCAGCCTTTGAATCATTTAGTCACACAAAAATTCAGTGAGAAATGGTTCCCAGCTCCTAGAGCAGGCGATGCTAGGAACAGAGCTCTCTGCCTGAGAGAATGGCCAGATAGAACTTATGCCCAAACACAGCCAGCCCAGCCCAGTACAAACTGACTAATGTACCCCTAAAACCTCTCCTGTCCTTCCTTCCCACCCCTACTCACAGCACACCCAACATGAGCCAAGTATCTTCTAAAAGCACTCCCCAAGCAAGCCTGTCAACCACAGCTCCGCTTCCAGAACCAAGCGCTTCATTTGCAATAGGGTTAGGGGGGCAGTTGCCCACCCCCCCAACCTTTGTTTGCCCCCTCCCAAGTTTGCATAGGTCCACATGCTTCACTTTTTGGCTCTCCCCTGACTTTGCAGGATATAATATAATATAACTGCATAGTAGTGACACAACTTTGCCTCCCCCAAATTTTTCTGAAATGATACTCCTGACCCAAACCATATTGAAATCCTGGGAAATTTTATACAGTCCAGTTAACCCAGAATTCCCTTCTTCTTCAGTGTGATGGGAGCATTTTTGGCCAATCAAACACTAAGTCTGAGAAGTCTGTTGCTCTGGAGTTTGGTTATGAACAGGTGTCCTTTGAGTGGCAGTTTCCTCACTCAATGAGAATTCTGATTGGTTGAGGAACTGTCACTCAAAGGGTAACCGCTGTGACTCCCCACCTTCTGAGGTCCAACAGTTATGATCTGATTGGCTGACAGTGTTGTACCTGAGCGCCATGTGCATGAGTGGGATTCTGGGAAGGCTGCTACAGGAGTTCTATAGGGCAGAAGCCTGGTGGGGAGTCATGGCTGAAGCTGAGCTGAGTTCTGCATGTAAAGCAGAATTCAGCCTTGGGAGCTGTGACTTTCCCCATGGAAAGCTGACTTCGGGCGTCTGCCACACGACTCTCTCCAGGTTTGGCCAAGTTTCCGGGAGGACTCTAACCATAGAGACCATGGGTGGAAGCTGATGCTAGATTCATGATTCAAAACTGAAGCTAGCTATGGAAGGGTGGTCTAGTCTAGGGGATTAGCCACTAGTCACAGACCTTGGTTCAGTTCCCTCCTCCACCGCAAACCGGTCTATGTCACTGCAGGGGTGAATGCTTTACAGCTCGTGAGATGTTCTGATAGCAGGTAATGGGGCATATCAGTGTCACAGGTAGAGATCAACTCAGGCTGGAAGTAAGGTGCAAATAGGTAGCAGCGAGGGTGATTAACCATTAGCCAATCTACCAGCCAAGGGTAAGGGATTCTCCATCCCGTGGAATCTGTCAAGCAAGACTGGAAAAAGCATTCTCCAGCTCAACCACAAGTTAAGGGGCTGGAGGCAGGAGTCAGTGGCCTGTGCTCTGCCGGAGGTCAGACTAGATGAGCCCGATGGTCCCTTCTGGCCTTAAAATCTGTTCAGTCCGAGCATTTAGCCATTTGGATAAAATCTCCACATTTCTGCATCATTCCCCTTAGCGGTATCTGTAAATGGGACAATGATAGCTGCTCCCCTGAGGCGGGGGTCTGGGGCCCTGTTTACGAAGAGTTATGGACTGCACCTGACTGTCCCCTGCAGTCCATGGGCAAGATGGGGTTAGCACTCCCCCTTTGCTTTGCCAGTCAGGGTCCTTTCCACCCAGGCTAGATGGTATGTGACTGGTGTCTCCCTTCTCCCCTCCCACTCCCACTTGTCCTGAAAATCCTGCCAGAGGTGGGAGTGTCACACGAGGTATATGATGCTGGGCAGATAGAGATCCCTGAGGGCTGCCCTGTCTTGCTCTCCCCACTACACAGCACTCTGGCCATGCGTGACACTCAGCAGGCAGCCGTGTCTCCAGATGTGCCCTCATCCCAGAGCACTTCCTGCTCCAGGGGGGAGGCTCAGAGCTAGGGGAACTGGCACAACCCTCTGGCAGAGGCCCCCTGCTGTGATGTTATCTGGTTTATAACCCTTCTGCTCCAGCATAGGCAAAGCAAGGGAGCCATAGGACAGCTCCCAATCCTGAACTGATAGGTGCCTTTCTGGTGAACCTGTCACTTGATTTTCACAGAACCTCACTGCAATAATCACACGAGTTATAATTCATGCCAGACAACATCTGTCTTTTCCCCAGGTCTGCAGCAAAGAGGGCAGTACCAGGGTCTCTCTTCTTAGTGAGACGTTGTTTCTGACAAAAACCCTGCAGCGCATCCATCAGCCCATTACGGAGAATTGCTGTAAATAACCGGGGCCCTGTCATCAAATCAGTGAGCATCATCCATGCTTTTTCCTTTCTCACCGTGTTTATTCACTCACTAATTCCCAGCGATGTAGTCCTTCACCATGGGTCTCCCAGTCACTAGTAGGAATTAGCAAGATTCTAGTAATATATATACACTGCTTACTGTATTTTTCACTCCATGCACCTGATGAAGTGGGTTTTAGTCCACAAAAGCTTATGCCCAAATAAATTAGTTAGCCTGTAAGGTGCCACAAGGACTCCTCGTTGTTTTTGCAAGATTCTAGTGTTTCTCTTTGAATGAACCAAGAGACACTTCATACCCTTTGGAGACTGGGCATATAGATCGATAGATGTTCTCCTAAACATATGTAAGTCTGGCAGCCTGGAAAATGCCAGCATCCTAAGGGTTAATACATCCATTCCCCTCTATCTAACATTTCCTTTGTTGCCAGTTCACACACACTCACCAGCAACTGATGCTGCTTCATCTGTTGATTCTGCTTCCCCCTAGTGGACTTAAAGGTTTCCCTGTAAAAAAAACTTTCAAATCTTTCCCTGGTTTGCCCTTATTTTAGCCTTTCCTGGTTGCTTCCAAGGTGCTCAGATACCAGGCTGATGAGCGTGAGAGAGACACTCTACAATGCACAAAGAGATGCTTGCAAATAGATTTTCTGGAGGACAGGCCATGGCACCTGGAAGTTTGGGGCTGAAGGTGAATTCTCACTGTAATTCCTCAGCTGCTGACACTAGAGCAAAGCAAAGCTTTGCATGGCTCAAGAGTAACTCTATTGCCAAGCTTGTGTGGCTTCACACAACTGGAGTTTCTTGTTAAGATTAGATCCTGGAAGACATGTCACGTGATCAGATGTTGCAATTTTGTTATATAATAAAAATGAAATTACAACATTCATACAAAAAGAACAGGAGTACTTGTGGCACCTTAGAGACTAACAAATTTATTAGAGCATAAGCTTTCGTGGACTACAGCCCACTTCTTCGGATGCATCCATACAGCCACAGATTCCAAGGCCAGAAGAAAGCATTGGCATCATCTAGTCTGACCTCCTGTAAAACAAAGGAAATTGAGTATCAAACAATTGATGTCTCTTAGGGGACGTGGAAAATCATAGAATCATAGAATATCAGGGTTGGAAGGGACCTCAGGAGGTCATCTAGTCCAACCCCCTGCTCAAAGCAGGACCAATTCCCAGCTAAATCATCCCAGCCAGGGCTTTGTCAAGCCTGACCTTAAAAACCTCTACAAAGGAGATTCCACCACCTCCCTAGGTAACCCATTCTAGTGCTTCACCACCCTCCTAATAAAAAAGTTTTTCCTAATATCCAACCTAAACCTCCCCCACTGCAACTTGAGACCATTACTCCTTGTTCTGTCATCAGGTACTACTGAGAACAGTCTAGATCCATCCTCTTTGGAACCCCCTTTCAGGTAGTTGAAAGCAGCTATCAAATCCCCCCTCATTCTTCTCTTCTGCAGACTAAACAATCCCAGTTCCTTCAGCCTCTCTTCATAAGTCATGTGCTCCAGCCCCCAAATATTTTGCTCTCTGTTGCGGTGAAAGATTCGGAGGGTGCCCAAAAAAACAAGGCTGGTTTTGTATCCATCCTGGCCCCCCGAAGTGGCTGTATTTTTGCTTGGCGGTTCCCTGAGATAGGTTCCCTTCGACCTGCTTGACAGTGCACTCCTGTCCAAAAGCCAGTAGGGCAGGGAGCTGACCTTCAGTGTTAGCCGAGGGCCCTAACCACAAGCCCAGGCTGCCTCTGTGGAAGTCTTGCTCTGTTGGATTTTAATGCCAGGGCACCGCTGGTTCACCTCCTTTCCCCGTGAGAGTCAGAGGTCTGGTAAAACCAGCCAGGAGCTTCCCAAACCACAGGACACCAGCAGTTCTCATTGTTCCACACCGTTTTTGGAAGCTGTTGGAGAAAATGATGAGTTTCTATAAGTTAAAAATCTTGCTTGTAGGAAAAGATCTCTAGGATGCTGGGTTCTGGGCATTTCATTGTCAGCAATCTGCAAATAACTCTCCTAATGACACAGGAAACATGCAGGGCTATTGGTATCTGGACCAGAATTCACTGGAGAGATTCAAAAATCCCCCCTGCCTGGGAGTTACCACATCTCAGACTATCCCTTGGGAAAGGTGTTCACTAACAACTGTATCTGAAATCATGAAAAGGGAAAGTGCCTGGTTACAGGTTTCCAGATGTGCACTGTCATGCTGGGTGACTTTTGCTTTCCAGAGAAAGAAAGACCAAGCTGCCGAGAGAGCGAGAAGGAAAGGTGGGCTTCTCACTCGCTCACCAGCCACTTTGAAGGAGCTCAGTAGGTGTGTTTCTGCAGACAAGTTAATTTAACTCCTAAAGGTGGCACGACCTAGAAAACAGCCCCGTGGGTACATTGCTGCACGACTGGGTTGGGGTTGGTGGGAAAGCCCTCCTGTGGCGCTGAACCTTTGCCGAGTGGTGGGAATATTAAGCAAGGCGCTAAGGAAGCTCTGCTTTTCCCTCACAGTTGTCTTTGCGCATGTCCCATAATGGTCTGAGCCCCTCGTTCCTCAGGCTTTCCGTAGATGTTCCCTCAGCAAGCGCCTGCTGTGCTGTCTCCAGAGCCCTTTTCAAGGTGACAGGAAGCTACCGCCTGGCTTTGCCAGACCTCTGACTGTTCCAGGGAAAGGGGATGCATAATGTACAGAAGGGGATGGAGGAGCAGGTGGGTAGCTGGGAGAGGAAGGGTGCCTCAGTGGCTAGGCTGACATCTCGCGACTCACAAGACATAGATTCCTTTCCCTTCTCTGCACAGACTCCACTTAGCCTCTCTGTGCCTCAGTTTCCTATCTGTACAACGGGGATACTAGCGGTGGTCTGAGGATAAATATGTTGAGAACTGTGAGCCATGGGGGCCATATCAACACCAGAGATCGATAGGGACAGTGGTGAAGGACATTCCCGTTTTGGGTTCATGCTCTCTCACAGTTTGACCATTGGTCCAAAGGAGTTGCTCTGAAGTGTGTGAGCCAGAGACAAATGCCAACTGTGCAGACAACTCACCATTGCAAAATTCCCTCACACAGACGTGGCACTTACTAACTGTCATTAGCTACCTCCACCATCACCACCAGCATGGTAAAGAGAGGCCGGGAGCGGGGAAATGCGGCTCCTGGCCTGGCAAATTTTCTTGATGATTTTGCAAAGCTGATCACGCTTGATAATTAACGCTGAGAGCGGTGAGCTCATCCACTTCTCTTAAACTCAGCATTGTCCTTGTCTGGCTACATCACTTTTTGGCAGGGGCCCAGCCAGCACATGCAAGATATTGAACTGACCTTATAGCTAGGCAATAAAGCACACCCAAAATAGCAACGCCTCTCAGAGCTCATTTCAGCCCCTCCCAGCCCCTAGAAGTCAACGGGAAGCTTCCCACTCAGATCAGGTCTCGGATCAGGCCCAAAGTCCTGAAGAAGAGACAGCAGCTTGCCTGGGGTGGTTGAGCACAGCCCTGTGGGTGGAAAAGCATGAGAGGACCATGGAAGGAATTGGGGTGACCCGTGGCTGCCATTTTGGATTCACTCCATCATGGAGTCAACGTGTCTGGCCACTTTGGAAGCTTTAAAAGTTTAGCCACTCTTAGGAACATGATTTGCTAAAGAGATCACTGAGCTTTTAATCTGGCTTTCTGCTTCCTGTCACTGCTTGATGCGTCCAAGGAAACAATACACATTATAGCAATGCTCCTGGCCACTTGTACAAAGCTGAATCTGGGGCACAACTTGTTTTATAGGCACAAAAAGCAACTGCATGTGTTTGCTTGAAGGACTTTTATTTTAGAATAAAGGGGGGGGGGGGAAGAAAAAAACCAGCAAAGTTTCCATGAGAGAGCACAGTGTGTGTCTCTCAACTGTAGCATGCTGTGTCTGAATTGAACACAAAGGGGCCCCGGCCTGCAAAAAAATCCCCCCAAATGTAAAGGTGCCAGCCTCACAAGTCATAATGATAGCGACTGCAATGTTAAACATGCCACCTGGTGGGAAGAAGCAGAAGGGTTAAAATTCCTTCCTGACCCCTGCGGTGATCAAGCACATGCCTAGGACCATGAGCTCTGATCACTTTCTTAGCACATATAGTTATACCAACAAGTATTGCTCTTAACATCACCTAGCGCCTTGTTAAAGCCCAGGGATAGGATTTGCTGTCTCATCTCCTGGCTGGCTACTTGCTGCAGGAAAATCAATTTTCTTTGACCAGTTTCAGATCTTCTAGCAGCTGCCAATGACCTGAAGTGATGTGGCCAAGCCTCGCTTTACTGATGGACAGTATTCTCTGATGCCTGCCTTGTTAATTGTTGCAGCCATGCAATATGCTACTCTAACGATGTGACTTTTAGCCATCTTGGCAGGGGGTTAGACTGGATGACCCTTGCGGTCCCTTCTAGCCCTAGGATTCTACAACTTTGCTGCTGACCAGCTGGGCACTGTGCCATTGTGCTCAGTTCCTCGCCTCGCCCTTCTCAGGCTTCAGTCATTCTTCACTGTGCCTGCTACACTCTTCCTCTGGCCTTCTCCCAGACCCTCTTCTGCCCCATGAATTCACCACCAGCCGGCATCCAAGCACATCAGCTCCTGGGTCACTCCCACTTCCCCGACATTCATGCAAATACCATCTCACCCCTCCCAGATCCTCTGCTTTGTCCTGTTGTATTAATTTAGATGGAATATATGGGCCAAGGGTGTTAACGGAACCCAGTCAATGTCCAACATACAGCAGCGTTAAACAAGGGTCGGAGGCTGGTGTACGGGGCCCTCAGCCTGCTTAGCACCATGGCAGACACACCATTAAACAGCTTTTTAACCTGTTATTAAAGATAAAGAAAAGAAGGAAGAACAGGGAAAACATTGGAAAAGTGAAGTATTAATAAGACTTTCATTTTAACCATGTCCCTTCTTCCCTTTCCCTCTAGCTGGAGAGAATTTTTAAAGGAGAAACCCTGTAGTCTGACCGTCTTCTAGATTGTATCAAAGATGGTAAGAACCGTTGTTTTGGGGGAAAGAGAAGCAGGGAGCTGGTAAGAACCGTTGTTTTGGGGGAAAGAGAAGCAGGGAGCTGGAAGGGGCTGGGTCTGCAGTTGTTGTGGCTGCTGTTGAAGTCCGTTCCTGTTTCATGCCAGATGGTGTCTGGGACTCAGCTGGAGCTGGTAGCAATGGTGAGGTCACCTGGGTCCCTCTCGTCCATCCAGTCTGGTCAGGATTAGGATGAAAAAGGCCCATGGTCCATGGGGACGGTAGGGGTGGCAGTCATGATCGTCAAACTCACTCCAGTAGCCAATTTTTCTCCCCCAAAGGCCCCCTCCAGGGAGTGGTGGGTGGAACAGCCCATCCCCTCGGTAGTTTGTCTCCCAATTAAGCCTAGTTTCCAACACACCAGTTTTGGTTCACTGATTCCTGGTCCCACATGGTTCTTGTTTACAGGCATGGTCTTAACACCGTCCTTGAGTTCTACCAGGAGCCTTTTTGTATGCACTAATTCAGTTGTTTTCCTTTTTATCTTTTTCCCCATCAACATTTGTTATTATGGGCTATTCTGGCATCTTATGAACTTGCCTGTATTTTTTATAGTTGAGCTCACAATTAGGGTAAACTTGTAGGCCCAATTATTACAATGGGCCGGAGCCAGTCCCTCCTTCCTCCCCTCCCCTTATCTATCCCACACACCCTTAGCCCCGGGCCTGTCACCTCTCTGAGCCCTGATTTACCCATCTGTAGAATGGCTAGGGATATCTACCTCCCGGGGCAGCATGAGGGTCAGTACAGCCTGTGCAGTGGTCTGAGGTCTGCAAGTGGCAGGTGCTGTATAAATGCAAAGTATCATTAGCGTGTCCCTTGCTTATCAGGGCGCAGAAGTGGCAGCGTTAGAAATAAGCATTGAGTGCACAGGATTTCTGCGCAGGGTGTAGCTGCTGGAATAACCATACACACTCACACACACACTCACACACACACACGCACACACCCCTCCCGGTACTAACCAGCAGGTGTCACTGAAGGCCAGGCTGTATTTTTACAATTTCTCCTTTGTTCCCAGTTTCTATTAGAAAATCTAGAACTGGAAGAAGCCCCCCACTGCTCTCTCCAGCTGTAAAGCACAGACTCCGGAAGCTGTGATAAATGAAGGAGTCCCAGTATGCCCCCAGCCCCAGGAAATCCCTCTGGTTGTGTCAGTGACGGGGAAATAACAGCACACAGAGTTGCTGGGTGGATCGAGAGATTTCCATAGAATCTGTAGGGACTCACTCCTTTCCCCACCCGATCAGTCCCTCTCCAGACACTCCTCCATGTAATCCCCCCTACAGCGATCCATCCATCTGGCCTGCATATCCCAGATCATGTGGGGTCACATGGCACTGCCTAATCCTCCCAGAGCAGGGTCAGTGTGACATTCTAGGAAGAGACGGGGCTGTGAACAGGGGATTGTGATACACTCAGAGGGGTGGGAGTTAGGGTACCATAGGCTGGACCAGACGTTCCCCTGTTTGTGGCCCGGGGAGCTGGTGTGATGTTGGGCTGCTTTTCTGTTGACTGAGAGGTGAATGCATTCTGGTTACTATGTGCCCTAGGATGAGAGAGGGACAGATTTATTTTCATGCAATGGTCCCATCCAGCAATAATCCTTTATAACAGTTCCATGTCTAGTTGGCAGCTGGTATTAAGCGGAGTGCCCCAAGGGTTGGTCCTGGGGCCGGTTTTGTTCAATATCTTCATTAGTGATCTGGAGGATGGCGTGGACTGCACCCTCAGCAAGTTTGCAGATGACACTAAACTGGGAGGAGTGGTAGATACGCTGGAGGGTAGGGATAGGATACAGAGGGACCTAGACAAATTGGAGGATTGGGCCAAAAGAAACCTGATGAGGTTCAACAAGGACAAGTGCAGAGTCCTGCACTTAGGACGGAAGAATCCCATGGACTGCTACAGACTAGGGACCGAGTGGCCAGGCAGAAGTTCTGCAGAAAAGGACCTAGGGGTTACAGTGGACGAGAAGTTGGATATGAGTCAACAGTGTGCCCAGGTCAACAAAACTACCATCGCAATGATCCCTGGGTGCCCCCACCTGCTGGCAGGCTCAGCACAGAGGCCAAGGACTGAATGGCCCATGGAAACCAAACTCCTTCCTCAGCCCTAGAGGTGGCTGGGAGTTATGGGGAAGCAGGTGCTGCCAGTATCTGGGCCACATGTGCCCAGTAGGAACAGAGGGATCTCCAGGACTGTCATTGTGGCAGGGGCGCACTCTATCATAGGGTTCCCCACGGTTTGAGGTACCCCATGACAATGGGCCACGTATCTGCCTCCCACCATCTGGGTGCAGGTGAGCTCCCATATCCCATGGAGACATGACTTCAGCACCTTGAATCCACACCTCTGCCATGCTGTTTCCCAGGCCAGGCCAGCTCCTCAAGGAGATGTTCTGTCCTGGCCTCTTGGGGAGGCTGTGAGCTCCAAAGCCTGGGTCTAATTCCAAACCCTCTGGCTGGGCCACTGGAGGCTCCATTTTCTGATTGTTTCCATCACACCTGGGAGGCCCAGAAATATCAGGAGAAAACCCATTACGGGCAAGATTTCCAGAGCAAAGCAGTTCGGACATCTAGGGATGGATCAGCTGAGATAAATTAACACTTCAAAGTGCTCAACCAGCATCAGCCAAGTGAGCCTCTGAGAAGCAGATATTGTCACCACCCCTTTCCAGATATGGCAACCGAGCCACAGAGAGTATAAGTGGCTTGTTTCAGTCTGGAGAGGCAGTAGCAGGACTAGAACCCAGGGTCCCTGCCTCCCAGTTCCACAAACCCTACTAGAACACAACACCTCTCACAGGAACCAACCTGAACACTTAAAGCCAACAGGAAACCTCTGTTGTAGCCGCCCAGGTGTAAGGGCCCAGCCCTGTGAGGCAGAGAGCAACTGGGAGTGGAGGACACTCAGTACCCTGCGGGTCAAATAAATGTGTAGCTACTGGAATTGCTCTGCAAATAAACACAGGCATCTGGGAGCAGCGCATGGGGGCTCCGTTTTCTGACAGCATGGGCAAGACACACACCTTTGCTTGCTAAACCCCAGCAGTTTCTTTCTCCACTCGGATCCGGTCTGAAGCAGACATTATGCTACTCGCTTCTCCAGGACAGGCTTCACGTCAGTCTGAGGTTAGCCTCTGTCCCTGCTTCAGGGACGTCGGCTCTAAAGAGATCCCCATGGTTTAAATATTTAACTATGTGTTTCAGTTAGCTACATAAGAAATAACTTTGGCACCATGCATCAGTCCATTGGTCCATCTAGCTGGAATCCAGCCTCCAGCTGTGGCCACTACCTGACGTTGGGGAGGAAGCCATATTGACCCAGTGGAGCCAATGCGGGAATGAGCGGCCATCACTGTCTCCTGGCTCCCTTAGAGTATGGAATGAGATTTAGACACCGCACCACCCAAATTCCCCACATAGCTCATAGAGTCAGCGAGATTAAAGCCAGAAGGGACCATCAGGTCATCCAGTCTGACCCTGCCTAGCACAGGCCAGAATCCCACCCGTGTACTCCTGTGCTGAGCCCAAGAACTTGTGTTTGACTAAAGCATTTCTTCCGAAAACTTCTCAGCCTTGTGTGTCCTCTTTATGAATCAAATTCACTGTAACTTCTCCTACAGAGAATCCCCGTGATTCGTGTGATACCAAAATGTCTAGATAAAGAAGAGGAAATTCTCCCGGGCCTTTTTTCTTCCTCTCACACAGCTATCCAAACAAGCTGCCTGACACAATGGGTCTTGGTGGAAATTGTTTGAACTCTCAAGTCCTTAAATTTAATCTGACACTAACTTTTATTTGCTAATCAGGGTTTTATGGCTGTGCCAGTTTGGGAAGGGCTCCCTCTAGTGCTCAGTTTTTCACCTGCTCTCAACATTTCTCCGCAGTTCTGTGGATCAAGATGAGGCTGGAGGAATATTTAACTCTTCCATAAGAGGCTGGTTTCTCCAAGCCGCTGAGGACACACAGCTCCAGCTGAAGTCAGTGGGAGCTGCATCTGCTCAGCTCTTCGGAAAAGCAGGACCATAGCACTCGTCCTGCCTTGGTCTCCAAGCACTTTACAAAGGGGAGTTCACATCACTAGGAGTTGCACTCTTTGTTGTTTACATGGGTCGAGCTGTACGCCCCCATCTGGGCCTTTGTCCTTCCCACACTCCAGCCAGGCCCTTTCCCTCACTCTGGTCAGACCCTGTTGATTTTGGTGGAAATCAGAAAACCATAAAAGCCTGATCTCCACTAAAATCAGGCTCAGAGAGGGCCCCTATGGTGCTGCATGCGAGGAAGCTCTGCGATGCCCTGTCCCTAATCCTGAGGTCACTGCCTCGCCCCTGCATCTAGAGTGACTCTGCTCCCCTCCCCCGGCCTCTGCCAGGTCACTGCCTCGCCTTTGGATCCAGTCACCAAACTGAGATTTTATTGGAATTTGTAGGTTTTCCGATTTTCGCCCAAATCAGTCGGGTTCTGCTCACTCATACCGAGAACATTCCCAGAAATGTCAGGACCGACCAGATGAGGTTTTCAGACGTTATCACGTTACTAGGTGAGGGAAGGGCCTGGCAGAACAGATGTCTCCTCACTCCAACCCTGGTGCTCTCTATTCACTAGGCTGTGGGTGTGAACTCATTGAGAATTAACACTTCTGGCCAGACCCTCAGGTGCTGTGTATTGCCACACCTCCACTGACTTTAATGCGGCTGAACTGACTGACACCAGCCAGGGATTTGGCCTTCTAGGTGCAGTGTATTTGCCCACAGTGCGGTGAGTTCTAAATATCCCCAGGTTATAGGGCAGGAGAGAGAAGTTATGGCCTGGGGGCTGGAGCAGCAAGTGAAGTTGTGAATACACTGGATGGTATTTTGCAAGCCAGGGAGCTTTTCTCTTCCTCGCTGTTCCTTAATCCAAGCTATTAGTCTCTCCACGTGTGGAGACAAATGCTACCTTGGGGCAGCACTCTCATGCTCTCGGGTGAGGTTATTGTGCAATTCTAAAGCAGCTGCACTAAAACTAAGGGACAATTATCTAATAGCGAGATAGCAATTAATTCTGCCAAAGGGAAACGTTTACCCGTTCAGGTCTAAATGGAGCGTAAAAGGGAAAGGCATTTACAGGATGAGAAGGGAGAGGGAAAGCGCTCAGTGACGATCTCCTTGGCTTCTGCTGCTCCTTCCAGACACAATTCACGCACCGTGCCTCCAAGGGTGCCGGGCGCAGCCAACTGGAACACACCTGGCTCCCGAACAGATGTGCCTGCTGGGCTGCTGCACATGCCAGGTGCAGCCAGGTAGAACCCACCTGCTCTGCTGCCGAGTGTCCCCCCAGGCAGCTCTGGGTGCTCCAGGCAGTTCCTCCTAGGCAGTGCTGGGTACCCCTGGCTATTGAATGTCTCATTCCAGAGGGATGCATGCGGAGGACCCAGCAGGCCCAGGAGAGGAAAGGGTTAAAGGAATGCAATTCCCCTTTCCACTGCAAATAGGTTTTTCTCCCCTCCAGCTGTAATACTGTTTATCAGCAATTGCAGGCTTTAAAATCCGTACTTTACAAGTGCAGCAGAACCTGCCAGTTATAATTGGTTGAATTATACCTCATCCCTTATGCAACTCCTGATGACTCTCAGCCTCCGCCAGAAAACTGATGGGAGACAACTTTATAGCTCTCTCAGAAAACACAGTTATAAACTGCAGCTGCCCCACAGGCTCTGGGAAAGGTTAACTCTCTCACCGCAATTCTCTGTGCAGCCAACTTTTACCGCGAGTTCTCTGCCAGGGTGGGAAGGGTGGAGGGAGAGAGAAAAATCTTTGCTCCATCAATTCAGTTGAACCCATTCAAATCTATGGGGAGAAAAAGATGAACATACTAGGCCTAATTCTCATTCACACCAAGGCCCCTTGTGCACCCCTCTAGCAATGTGAAGGGGCCTGAACCCAGGGGAACCCCACATTTACACTGCCAGAGCGATGTAAAGGGGCCTGGGTGTCGGTGAGAATCAGGCCCACTGGGTTTTAGCAGGACCTACAGAAAAGAGAGCCCCGGGCCATCTGCTGATCTAAGACCTTGCATGGCCTGGGGATTGGCCCTGATTTCAAGTCCCTGCTGAACCTAGTGCAAATCCCTAGTGCGGTCAGGATGAACTGTTGTACAGTGCAATCTGCACGGGGGCTGCTTACCCCGTTTTCAAGCACCGATGCAGAAAGCAGCCTTTTTTCTCCAGATCAGGCTTGGAGTAACTGCAATGGCAGAAATTGGAACACCTCCTCAATGCAGACAAAGCCTGTTAGTCCTCCCCACATCTCCACCCTGGCGTAAGCACACTCAGTAACACACAGGTCCTTGCGATGCATTTGCTGTTTGCACTTTTGTCACGGTGCTTAGAGTGTCTTTCAAGATTAAAATCTTCTGTTAGAACTGGATGTGACCTGTAACTGAGGAGTTAACTGAAGCACTCCAGCCTAGTGGCATTAAATCATGGTGCCCTCTAGTGGTGGTGCACAGTGCTTGCAACTAGAGTTGGTCAGAAATTTTTCACTGAAACGGTTCTTTGACAAAAAATGTCGTTTTTTGTCAAAATAGAGATGTTTCAAAACCACTGTCAATTTCAATTACATTTCGTTTTTTAAAAAGAAATTCAGCATTTCGGGAATGTCCAGCCATCCTGTTTCAACAATTTCAGAGTGGAATCTTTCAATTTTTCATGTTGAAATGACTTTTTGAACCAAAATGTATTGGTTTTATTTCATTTTAAAAAAAATAAAAGTAACAAAAGGTTGAAATCGGAATGAAATGCTCCGTTGTTACCTAAATGAAATGTTTCCATTTCATTGACCTCAAATTATTTTTTTTTAAATATTTCCCATGACATTTCAAAGGGGGGAGGGCTTGTCTTGTTTTTTTCTTTTTGTTCCATTTCAGAACGGGAAAAATTTCAAAATCGCAGAATTGCCCACAAAATGGCTATTGCCCGCCCAGCTCTAATTCTACCAGCCTGCCACTTCCTCACAACTAGCCGAGGTATCTTTCATCCTTGAGCTGACATGGCCGGGGCATGAACTTTTGGTGCTAAAGGGCTCAGACTCTATGTCAGCCGTATTTGCTGGTGCCTCCAGGGTTTGTTATAAACACTCCTTTTCTTTGGAAAAGTTTGAATCTGATCCGCATTTGAGGTTGGGTCTAACCTATCCAAGAGGCTGATCTGAGAACACACTAACCCAGGTGAAGCCAGGATCCAAATATGAATCCCAAGTCGGCTGCTTGGGCCCAGCTCTGCTTTTGATAGGGAGGTACAATGGGACTGGGATGAGGGAGAAAGGACAACCTGAGGACACAAAATGCACATGCCTAAAATCATCATCAGACCTAGTCCCACAAGAAAGACTGGCCTTTCTACCATATGTTCAGTGCTAGGGGATAGTTCAACATTGTGTCTCTTTCCCTGCTTCTCTTCTCTCCTTAGCAGCCTGAGGGGAAGAAAGAAATCCACCATTACCAATTGCTTCAGTCATTGAGCCATGTAAAGCTGGTGGACACAGAGCTGAAGGACAGACTGTAGGGACCAATCCTGGCCTGGCCTGCAGGATAAGCTGGCTGACCCAGCAGGTCTCGTCTGCTGTTGACCAGCGAGCATCGCCCTTCGGTAAGGTGGGTTATGTCCCAGTGTGAAGAGCAGGAGAAAGCCCCCTTATTGCACAGTGCCTTACAACAAATGAATGTGGCCTGTAGCAAAATACTTCTAGGAATAAACCTGATTGAACTGCATGGTCTGATGGGCACACGCTGGACCTCAATCCATCCTGTGGCGCCGACGAGAGCGGGAGCCGGAAATGGCTTCGAAGGAGCCGTTCTTGTGCCCATGAGGACAAGCCAGGGCAATGGCACCAGCTGAGCCCCTTCTCCCTGACATCCCCGGGTTGGCTGGGCTGGATCTCTTTTTGCACGTTGACCTTGTATCGAAGCCTGACAAGTCCATGCAGCCGGAGAAGGGAGCCGTCTGTTGGCTTCCCATCTGGGAAAGGAGCTTCAGAGACAGTCACTGGGTGCCATCACCAGCGGGTTAGGCAGCTGTGTTCATGGAGACGGCAGAGATGAAATCTTCAGGCCATGTGTGAGATCTCTTTGTGCAGGAGGCCTGTGCTGCAGAGAGCGACTCCTATTCCCTATCCCTCATCTCCAGACCATGAAGGCAGCCGGCACCCTTCCCTTGCATTGCTGCAGGCACCCTGAAGACGGCATTGCTTACACCAACCCACCAGAAGTGCTGATCCATTGGCATCAACAGGAGTGGCAGGACCGGCGAAGGAGCTCCCTTCATGCCCCAGTCAATGCACCCGAGGGTCCCCTCCTCCCACCGAACCCCATCCATGCTGCACGTGCTTGTCATGGCATCAGCCTCCCAGCTCTGGAGGGACTCCCACTAGAGCCATCTGTACAGCTATCAAGGCTCACTCTTGTGCAGTATGGAGTCTTTGTGCACACACCGCCTCCCAGCCCTGCCTCTGCTCCGCTCCCCACTTCTGCTGACTAAGAGCACAGAAGCAGCCTGAAGCCAATCAACCGCCAGTCTCCTCATTTCGAGCCCCCTGAAATATAGGCCCAGAAATATTTACAGTCTCTCCACCTGTCCCTGACCTTCAGCTTTTATTTGCGTTCATATATTTTGTTCTATTTCAGGAATGCAAGTTCCATATCAGGGCAGTTCAATCTTTATGAGGATAAAGTGTTTGCAGTGCTCTTAAGCTGCTTAACGTAAGCATGTGTGTGAAAGATTAACAGCTTTGTAAGTCCGCGCAGTTAAGTGACAATATAAGGAGGAAGGAAGGGGGGAAGCATCATCAATCTAAAGCGGCACTAGGAATATTTGTGAGAATTACTGAATGGAGCTGGCTGCCAAGTCCAACCCAGTGCCTCAGTAGCACACAGGAGTGACCCACGCTGGAATCATCTCATGGCAAGGGAGAAAACAGACCAGCTTTAAAGGCTCCATCTTCTCTACAGTCCTTGAGTCACTAGGAAAAAGGAAACTTTCCAATTATCAGTCGGGATTTATGACCAGCCTTTTGTGTCCTGTTCAGAGCTGACCTCTGAGTGGAGGAAGGAAGAGACAAAGTCTTTGCATACAGCTAAACATGTGCTTCCTAAGGCAACCCAAAAGTCCATGAGATCAAAGGCAGCACAGAGCCTGCAAGCGTGCCAGGAAGGTCGACACCACGTTGGCTTGCTCCCGCCATAAAGGAGATGTTGAGGAGGGCTCATGTTTCTTTTTGCTGATTCCAGGGAGGTTTTTGAACAGATTTTCCCTGGGTTTGATAGATGTTGAGCCAAACTCATGAAGAAGCAAATTGTTCAGCCTGACCAGTTTGGGCCCTTCCATGTGCCCTGGGATGAGAGAAACAGAAACAAGTTCAAGGAACATCTGAGGATAAGAGTGGAGGCCATGAGACCACCACTTACCTGACCTCCTGCAAGTACACCCCAGTCAAACCCCCCCACTGAAGATCTTAGTTATAACCACGTGGATCTGGATGAGATCTGTCGGGGTGGATTCTGGTCCAGTGTATCCAAACGTTAGCCCAAATGAGTGGGAATCAGCAGTTCTGAGCTTTCTGCCTGGCTCTATCACAGCTTCCTTACAGCCCAGGTGACAGGTTGGGGACGATATGTCTTAATGAACCTTTGCAAAGCATTCTGAGCTCCTCTGACACAAATGGCTTTAGCAAAGGGAAACTAGCCAGTTGGCTCCGAATTATAATCACAGCCAAAAGAGCAGTGCTCAAATTATGGAGAAAAGTAGTCCTAAATAGTCCTTAACCTGTTCTTTCACCACTGAGGGCTGCTCACCTCCTCCCCATACTGTGCTGCCCAGTGCAGCAGTCTGGGAGCTGACCTTCTCTGTGAAGACTGAAGCAAAAAAATGGATTGAGTACTTCAGCTTTTTCCACATCATTTGTCACTAGGTTGCCTCCCTCATTCAGTAAGGGGCCCACACTTTCCCTGACCTTCTTCTTGTTGCTAACATACCTGTAGAAATCCTTCTTGTTACCCTTCACATCCCTTGCTAGCTGCAATTCCAGTCGTGCCTTGGCCTTCCTGATTACACCCCTGCTGCTCAAGCAATATTTTTATACTCCTCCCTAGTCATCTGTCCCAGTTTCCACTTCTTGTAAGCTTCCTTTTTGTGTTTAAGCTCACTGAAGATTTCACTGTTAAGCCAAGCTTGTCACCTGTAATATTTGCTCTTCTTTCTGCACATCGGGATGGTTTGTTCCTGCGCCCTCAATAAGGCTTCTTTAAAATACAGCCAGCTCTCCTGGACTCCTTTCCCCCTCATATTAGGCTCCCAGGGGATCCTGCTCATCAGTTCCCTGAGGGAACAAAGTCTGCTTTTCTGAAGTCCAGGGTCCGTATTCTGCTGCTCTCCTTTCTTCCTTTTGTCAGGATCCTGAACTCGACCAGTTCCCACACACTTCTATTTCCCCCACCAGTTCTTCCCTGTTTGTGAGCAGCAGGTCAAGAGGAGAATGGCCCCTTGTTGGTTCCTCCAGCACTTGTACCAGGAAGTTGTCCCCAGCACACTCCAAAAACTTCCTGGATTGTCTGTGCACTGCTGTATTGCTCTCCCAGCAGATAACAGGGTGATTAAAGTCTCCCATGAGAACCAGGGCCTGTGATCTGAAAACTTGTTAGTTGTCCGAAGAAAGCCTCGTCTACCTCATCCTCCTGGTCTGGTGATCTATAGCACACGCCCACCACAATATCACCCTTGCTGCTCTCAGTTCTAAACTGAACCCAAAGACTCTCAACAGGCTTTTCTCCAGTTTCATACTGGAACTCTGAGCAATCATACCGCTCTCTTACATACAGTGCAACTCCTCCACCTTTCCTCCCCTGCCTGTCCTTCCTAAACAGTTTAAATCCATCCATGATAGTGATCCAGTCATGTGAGTTACCCTACCAAGTCTCCGTTATTCCAATCCCATCAGAGTTCCTTGACTGTGCCAGAACTTCCAATTCTTCCTGCTTGTTTCCCAGGCTTCTTGCATTCATGTACAGGCACCTAAGATAACTAGCTGATTGCCCTACTTTCTCAGTATGAATCAGGAGGCCTCCCCTGTTGCACCTTCCTCCTTGTGTTTCTTCCCGGGATCCCATTTCCCCACTTACCTCAGGGCTTAGATCTCCATCCCCCGGCGAACCTAGTTTAAAGCCCTCCTCACTAGGTTAGCATGCCTGCCTGCGAAGATGCTCTTCCCTCTCTTCATTAGGTGGATCCCATCTCTTCCTCACAATCCTTCTTCCTAGAACAACATCCCATGGTCGAAGAATCCAAAGCCCTCTCTCCGACACCACCTGCGTAAGCATGCATTTACTTCCACAATTCAATGGTCCCTACCTGGGCCATTTCCTTCAACGGGGAGGATAGACGAGAACATGACTTGTGCCTCAAACTTCTTTATCCTTCTTCCCAGAGCAACACAGTCTGCAGTGACCTGCTCAAGGTCATTCTTGGCAGTATCATCGGTGCCCACGTGGAGAAGTAGGAAGGGATAGTGGTTCGAGGGCTTGATCAGTCTCAGCAGACACTCCGTCACATCCTGAATTCTAGCTCCAGGCAAGCAGCACACTTCTCGAGTTTCCCAGTCTGGACGGCAGATGGATGACTCCAGCCCCCTTAAGAGGGAGTTCCTAATCACCACCAGTCGTATCCTCCTCTTGGGAGTGATGGTCATGGAATCCCCATCCCTAGGATAATGCATCCCATGCTTTCCAGTCGATGGGGTCTTCTTCTGATCCCTTCCCTCAGATAATTCTTCCAAATCATTCTCCGCCATAGTACCTGTGTAGAGAGCCTGAAAACGGTTTCTTACCTTTATCTGCATTGGGGGTACATGGGTTCTCCTTTTTCTTCTTCTGGAGGTCACATGCTGCCAATTTTCTTCCCCGTTCTGCACTGCCCTCTCTGATTCTTCAGCATGCTGTGCCTGCAGTACCAAACACTGACTTTTATCCAGAAAGTCTTCATTTTGTCTGATGCAGCTCAGGGTTGATACTTGGGTCTCTAATCCTTTAACCTTCTCTTCCAATATGGAGACCAGCTTGCACTTCGTACAGACGTAGTCGCTTCTGTCCTCTGGGAGAAAGACAAACATGGCACATCCTGTGCAGGTCACTATCCATATTGTCTTCCTTCTAAGAGCCTCTTCAGATGTTGTATTTACTGCTCACAGAAACCTGAAAGGCAAAAACTCTGTGGGAACGCCTCCCCCAGGCAAACTCCCTCTGTTTGCTTCTCCTCTCTTTGCAGCTCACTCAGTTCGCAACTGGCTGCTTTTTTATAAGGCTGCTGGCTCCAAGCAGTTGCCCCAGCCTAAAGCCTTCCCTCAGTCAACCACTCAAGGCCCACCTGGAACGAAGCACTCCCAATTCACACTTTTTAAACAAACAAACACACGGTCAAACAGTCCCTGCAACTAGCACCAGTCAAACAAAAGGTCACAGCAGATAGACACTTGGATAATCATCTCACCAGCTCACAACACAGCCCCCCTAATGCAGCGCTCACGGTAGCTCCTCTCAGATGATTCCCAGGCAAACTCCCTCTGTTTGCTTCTCTTCTGTTCACAGCATACTAGAACTGCATTAGCCTGTTTCATGGCCACATAACATTGGCGGCTCATAGTCATCCTGTGATCAACCAATACTCTTTCTCCTCCTCTATCACTTCCAACTGATACCTCCCCAGCTTATAGCAAAAATGCTTGTTGTTAGTCCCTCAGTGCATGACCTTGCACTTTGCACTATTAAATTTCATCCCATTTCTATTACTCCAGTTTTCAAGACTGTCATCAGGTGGACAAAGGTCCAATGAATGGAGAATTCCCCATTCATTTAGTTGCAGATTGCAAGATGAAGCAGATGCACCTTGCTGACCATGTGAAACTCTTTTGCACATTGCTATGGTCTTCTTTTCATTCTACAATAACCTCGCCTTTTAGCATGAAGCAAACATCTCCAGCACCTTGTCTCCATCAGATCACAGAACTTGTCTTAGGACAGCCTTGTTTTCTCTTGATGAACATTCTCACTGAAATGTTTTGAACATCAACAGTTCCTGTCTTTCCAGGATCTAGGCAGACTTACTCCTGCCTCAGCATAGGGGGATGGACTAGATGACCTCTATAGGTCCTTTTCAGTCCTACATTTCTATGATTCAATTATTCTCCCATATCAGGCGAAGACTGGAATACTGGCCTGAATAACAACAGGATTATTAGCTCAGGGCTGGAAATTTTTCAATGGAATCTTTTCCCTTCAGAAAATGGCATTCCATCAAAATCAAAACTTCCATGAGAACATCTCAATTACAGTGAAATTTTATGTAGGAAAAAAAAGTTGGAACAAAATGTTTCCATAAAGATGAAATCTTATCAGACTGGCAATTTCACTTTTTGTTTTGAAATTTATTTTCTATAATATTTTATAAATTATAATATCAAATTTAAATGTAACTCCCACTTGCTGTTTGCCAGCTCCTGGAGTGCCAGTTGGCAACGTCCCTCTAGGGGACCTTACCAACAGGACTACAGCTATGATGACTACCATAACCTCCTGACAACATTTCCCAGCATGCTTGGAGTCAGGGATGAGGACAGAAGGAACTAGAAACCCCTTCTGAGGCCAATTGGGAGGTTTCAGCATGGGGTGATCTGTACAAGCAGTCCACTGGACTAATGACAAGCAAGTAGGGTGGCCATCCCGGCATTCCCAAAATACTGGACATTCCAATACTTCTGGGAATGGTGTGGGTCTACCCCTGCCCATGTGACCTTGCATGCATGGTGTTTGCGAGGTCACATTGGTGGGGGCAGAATGACAAGCTCTTCAAAATGGTGCCCCTTGTCCAATACCAGACAAAACTATGTCCGGCTTTGTCTCAGTACCGTATGGGGGGCAAAACGCCCAAAAAGAGGACCGGCCCGTTTAAAACTGGACTAATCACCTGCCTACAAGCAAGGGCTGCAGCACCCCCTGTGAGGGGACAGCCTAACTCTACACAAAGGAGAGAGAAAGCTTAATTTTTTGAAAGCAAAACTTCCCCTTCCACCAAATGGAGTTCATCCGCTGCTGGGAAATCCAGCTGCATGGATCAGGCAGCTCAAGCCCTGCAGCAAACCAGCATCCAGCAGAGATAGCGCCACACTGCCGCCGACTACCAAGAGCCAGCCAAGATCTCCCCAGGATGTTGATAAATTGGAGAGGGCTCAGAGAAGAGCCATGAGAATGATTCAAGGATTAGAAAACCTGCCTGATAGGGATAGACTGAAGGAATTCAATCTATGTAGCTTTACAAAGACAAGGTTAAGGGGTGACTTGATTCCGGTCTATAAGTACCTACATGGGAGACAAATGTTGGATAATTCAATCTAACAGACAAAGGTGTAAAAAGATCCCTGGGCTGAAAGTTGAAGCTAGACAAATCCAGACTGGAAATAAGGTGTACATTTGTAACAGTGAGCGTAATTCACCGCTGGAACAATTTAACAAGGGCCATAGCGGATTCTTCATCACTGACACGTTTAAAATCAAGATCCAATGTTTTGCTCTAGGAGTTACTGTGGGGCAGGTCTCTGGCCTGTGTTGTATAGGAGGTCAGACCAGATGAGCACAGTGGTCCCTTCTGGCCTTGGGATCTATAAATGTAGGATTCTAGACCAGGAGCCCACAGGATTGGTAGGAGTCAGAAGAGAAGCCTGTCCCACCCAGGGGTGGAGAACGAAGTAAGGGCACCTTTTGGTTTAACGTTCCCTCTCAGGATACTCAAGCTCAGCCTACCATCTGCCTGAGAAGGTGCCAGGGAGGGAGCTGGGGTAAATTGAGAGTGTTGGGATGGGGCAGATTGGTTTATTTATTAATGTTTAGTACTTACTAGTTAACCTTCCCCGTTTCCTTCCCTCCATCCTTCCTGTTCCCAGTAAAGGCCTCCTTGTTATGCTGGTGTTTGGGGAGTGGCATTCCAGCCCTGGGGCTTGAGTTGATGTACTTTATTTTCCCTCGTGCGCTGGGCTTTACACTCCTGCCAGCTGGTTGTATTGACTTTCACTAGGGACAGTGAAAGGCACGTGGCACAGTGAGGAATCACCAGCAGTGGAGGCACCAGGTGCCAGAAAAGAACCCCGGACCCCACCCATGCGAGGCGTGAACGTGTCTCTCCTAACACTGGTGATAGCAAGCACCACAGAGACAAAAGAGAGGAGGCCTGAGCCACACCGTGGGACAGGTTAAAATCAGAATGAAATGTTGCTATTGACTCAAAACAATGTGGATTTTTTTTGGTTTGGTTTCAGTTCAGAACAAAACCAGAATTTGAAATGTTGGAATTTCCTATGGAACAGAAAATCCAAGTTTTTCACCAGTTCTAAGTGTTACCATGAAAGGAATGGACCCAGTTCCATGTTCCTTGCTTATGGCAGATTGGCACAGACCAAAGCAGTAGAGTTTGAGGTTTCACAAGCTTCACAAACGTCTTTCAAAGTCTGGTGCATCATTTCCTTCCCTGAATGAAACATGTGTTGTTTTTAAGGGAGAATCAATCCGAAACCACTTTTTCCACCAAGGGAAGTCTGTGCTATGCAAACAATAAAGACATCCAGGAAAGATAACTTTGCAGGCTGTTGTTTTTATATCTCAGCAGGAGTACAAATAAACCTAGACTGGTGATCAGTTGCCTTACAGATGGAAGTAGATTGTGGATTGAACTGTAAAATGATGTGCCACATAGAGAATATTGAGTCACATTCGGCTTTCTGTTTCACTGGTGTAAATCCATCTGCCTCCTTTAGGAATTTCTAAGGGAACTATCATGGTATCTAAGCATAAACCTATCTCAGCTTCAATGTGGTCACTCTGGATTTACAGCCCGGTGACTGAAAGTCAATTTGGTCCAATCTATTGAAGAAAGCATATGGCATTCAAAGTTCTGATGCAAATCAGAGCCAGTGTCCTTTCTGCATCTTCTGAAATCGGTGTGGATCCCTCCACACCCAGTTTCAATTCAGACCATGCACTGGTTGATGGGCACTTCAGAGCTAAACTAGCCAGATCGAGCCAGCCTGGTTGGCTAATTAGGTGGTTAAAATAGACAAGTCACCTGGTTCTTGAACCTAGCAGGGCAGAAATGGTCACTCAGTCTCCTGTGGCTAGACTGACATAAAGGATCCATCTGTCTATCTATTGTTCTGTCCACAGCATACGCACAGAGAAGTTAGATAAAGACGTTACTCTTGCTAGAAGGTTGCAATGTAACATGATTTATTCCTTAAAATTCACAATGATCAGACACAAGAACCCCCCAAAAAGAGAGACACAGCTGACTGCTCCCCCTAGCCTGCGAGCAAGGCCAGGAAACCCCCTGAAATTTAAAGTGATAGCTTGTCATTTTTCTACACAGTTTTCAATACAGCAAATCTACAAACTGAGCTGTACTAGGACAAATATGTGTGAAAAGTATATTTGAACCTCAATTATTCACTCAAAGCAAATTGCAAATTGTGCGAATTGTGCATGTGATTGTAACGTTAGTTATATAAATCATCCAATCATGGAAGAGAAGCTAAACCATGTGACTTATTTAACTAAGCAATGCAGCAAGGATGTTCAGATTCTAATATTGAATATTCACAGCAGACTGTGAGCTCTTGGTAGAAGGGAAACATTCACAAAGAAATCCATGGATAATGTCAAGTAACAAGATGTGAGACATTTGGAAATATGTGCGTCAGCATTTTCCAAACAGAAAATGAGGCAAAGTTTGACTAATTAAGTATCAGCTCCCAATTATCTACTTGGATCTAGCCATAACGGAGATTGCCAGACATTCTTCGTGCAGGCATGCAGAGTGTGTGTAATGCTACAAACTGGCACGTATTAGCACAAGAAATCCAGGGGAAATTAGTCCCGGTGAGAGAAGCTAGAGTGACCCTCCAGGAGACTGTTGTCCTCTAGTCATGGAACAAGCAACAACGTTGTAGGGTTCCTCACACTGTGCCATCTGATGGGAATGGATCGTCTTTATGAGAGAGCACCATCTCCTCGGCTTTGTCAGTCCTTAGCCCTGGGCCTGAAACTGCCAACACAGAGAGTAATTAATGCCAATGCCTTAGTGGTGGAGGGTTATTCTGTGGGCACCTGCCCAGTGATAAATCACTGTGTGACCACTTCACATAGGCCACAACAATGGACCAAGTTGTCCATAGCAGGAAGTTTTGGTTGTTCCTGGCCTGGGCTGGATTGGAAGCAGCAGCCTGGCGATGAAAAGCTCCGTATCCCCTTATTAAATCTTGGAGCCATCCATTATTCCTTGCTCTGCCACTGACTTACTGTGTCCCTTTGGGGAAGTCACTTCTTCTCCTTTTGCCACTGCGTTCTCATCTGAACAATGGAGATAAAGATACCTTCTTCAGAGGGGAGTGGTGAGTCACTAATGTGTGTTCAGCACCTGACACCCTGGGGCCCTCGCCCATGACTAAGGCTCCTATGTGCTATGGTACACATCATCATCATCATCATCTTAAAGCTATTTAATATGATTCATTTATGAGTTTACAAAAACGGTCCTATGCAATGAGTCAGGGCACATGGACAGCAGCCAACCACAAACGGGTAGGTACAACCAACTCTAACTAGGTTCAGAGTGGGGGGAGAACCTCAAAGGACCAATCTTCACAGCACGGCCCCTTAAAGCTCCGTAAAGTCAGGCTTTTTCTGGCCATTGGGGGGAGCTAATTCCAGAGCTGAGCACTCTAGGGCCAAATATGAAATACGGTTCTTGACATGGCCATATAGCCACAGCCAGATTTTCCAGTGCTCAGCACCTATAACTGGAGCAAAATTCTCAGATGAGATTAGTTCCCATTGAGCTAAATTGGAGCCCAGGGAAATTTTCAAAGGTACAAATAGCAGCGAGGCACCTAGGCCCAGATCCCCAAATAGATTTAGGTGCTGGGCTACCGTCCTATTCAGCTGGCAGTCCAGGGAATTGCTTGGATGTATCCAGGATCTCTTGTTTCCATCTTGTTGCCCTCTGCTATGCACTGCTTTGCTGTGCCTGTGGGAACATTCTGTACTATCCTCAGTCAATGCCCATGGAGCTCAGTGACTTGTCGTGAGAAAAGGTTACTTAAATCCACATTAGAGGGCAGCAGGGAAGCTGTCAGGCTGCAGTTTTGCGATCCAAGGAGCCATCAGGCCTTGTAGATGCAGAACGGTGAGCTCTCCATGGTACACGCGGTGCACAGGGGATGCTTCTGCGGTGGGTCTGGAGAGCAGTAGCACCCAGGCTCCTAGTGTCTTTCACACTGAGGCAGGTGGAGCCCAGTTTAAATGCACCGGCCCTAGTTTACTACGTGCCTGATGGAGTTCCCCAAACCTCAGTCTCTGGGCTAAAACAAAATGTACTTGTTTTTTCTTTTCAATGTATAAATGCCAAAGCTCCCCAATCCACCCACTGGGGTGTTACAGGGTGTACCACTTCATTTGGGACAGTGGAGGGCTGTATAGGATGTTTGTTTATTCTTAACATGTTTATTATAGCAGTGCTCAAGGGCCAGCCAAGAATGGCGACCGTGTAGTTCTAGGCACTGAACAAACACAGAGTAGTAGATGGTCCCGGCCATTTCTGTAGCTAGTTTGATGATAATCTCCCCAACTACATGCAAACACTCATCTACATATACTCTTGCACACACATTCCCACTCACACCCATGCACACAGGTACACACCCATCCTTGCACACACTTCTACACACCCATGCAACACACCTACCTTCACACACGTACACTTAGTATCAGATGACAAATGCTAAATAGAGGTTTAGAACTCAATCCCATGCCAGGATTACTTTGCAAACCCTCTGATTGTGCAAGAGTTAGGGGGACTCAGCTTTCCTTTGGGGGCTCCTTTCCGAAATGGGGTTTGATGGCAGGCATAATGTGTATATAAAAGATACTTTCCACACTCTAATGTCATTGGCCTATTTGGAGGGAGCGGCTAAGACAGGGTTAGTGGGTTTTATTCACAAATCCCTGGAAACATCCTGACATTTCTCCAGATCACTGTTCCTGTTGTAACAAGGTGACTTTTCAGGAGTTCTGCAAGTCTGCCTCATGCACAGATGTGCTCAGGGTATCACTAGGACTTCAGCTTCATGGGGCATGCAAATGTACCTAGGGCATCGCCAGAGGTCCATCTCTCACTGACCAATAGAAATGTGTTTCTCACCAGCTCTCATGAACAGGACCCAGGCACTGCTAGGAATTCATTGTCATGGGGATGTTCTGGGTACCACTGGCAGTGCAGCTGCTGTTCTGCCAGGTTGTGGAGCAGCATATAAAGATCTCACTTGTCTGCAATTTTAATTCCTATCTGCCTGTGGGTCTGAACAAGATTCTCTGTGCTGTGGAGCGACTTGCAGCTCTGTGCTCACTAGATTGCTACTTGCTATCAGGGCAATTTGCTTCAAGACAAACCTAGGCACGAGGAACTGCAGCTCCTTGGGTTTTTGTTATGAACAGCTGTTTCTTATTGCGCCGTGTGGCTATATTCTGCGTATAAGATCCTCATGGGCTTAGGATGCTTTGCCTTTTTATGCTTCTGCGAGTCTCTTTAGGGTCTTTATGCATTTCTTAATTGCCTGGCTTGGCCTACCAGCACACCAGGGATCGGCGAAGTGAAAGCATAGAAGTGTTTCCTGCCTTCACATAAAATTAACCTCACCTAGCATGCTGAAGGGAGCAGCATGTCAGTCTGGGGTGTTCTACCCTCGGAGTCGGTACAAAGCCAGGGCCCCGTTACAATGCTCTGGGGCGCGGTGATGCAGGGAGTGGCACCGGTGAGTCAATAGGGGATGCTCCCCGCAGTCAGTCAGGGCAGAAGCCCTGCACGGTGTTAGACGGCGCTGTGCTTTGGAAGTAGCTTAGCACTGAGGGCCTGGTTGCTTGTGCTCATTAAGGTCTCATGCACCAAGAGGCATGCAATTAAATCTGGGACCCATGGTCCCATGGCTCAGGGCAGGCTGGTCTGGGGATTGGTGGAAGGGGCTGGATGAAGCGTGCTGGAAAGGGAAGTGCTGGAGAGTCACTCAGACAGGCCCACTCATGGGGAAGGAGCAGACACGCATGTGGAGGCACCCGGGGGCCCAGTGGAACGGAAGTCCCTGGGGTGGGGAGTCAAGGCTTAGCAGACAGGGGTACAGCGAGTCATGGGAGGGGAGGGAGAGCCCTTCCCTGGTGCTGCCAATAATGGCTGCTCTGGCTCTACATGACAGCCGGTCAGTTTATTCCCCAGCCTGGTTAAGAGCAGTAGCTCAGCTCCCCTCGGTGCACTAACCTCCCCCAGCTGGCCCGCAGGACCCCCTCCCCGCCCCCCCGCCCAGAGCTCTGTGATCGCACTGGGGCAGGTGGGTTGCCTGCGGGAGCCAGACGAAGCAGGGAGCAGAGCTCAGCATCTCTCCACAGGGCTGCCTCGGCCCCAGGCTGCCCCGTGCTGCCAGGCTCCCCACGCAGGCCTGTGCGCACGCTGGCTGCAGCTCTTTGTAACCTGTCATCAGCAGCCTGTTGGGGGTGTGCCTGGCTCTCCGGGAGCCTGCCGGCCCCCGAGGTTGAAAGCTGCTGCTCCTTCCCTTGGAGAGGATCCAGATCCGCAGCATTACAATCGAACTAAATTACTCCAGCAGCTGAACGAGAAGCATTAAGATGAGAGAGAGACTAGGGGTCAGCCCGCTCCCTCCTGGGGTCCTGGGAGGGTCCACTGGCCTGGGAGAGGAGTTAGCGCTCTGAACCAGACTGGGCCCAGTGGCCCAAGGTGGGGGTGACTGAAAGCTGTACTGCCTCGAAAGGGAGCTCCAGGAAGGGCTGCGCCCCAGCAGACACTCCCCCACAGCTCCCCCCACAGCGCATGGGGAGTGTGTGCTGTGCCACTGCTTTGGATGGCGCAGGCTGCTCCCCTCTGCCAGTGCCCCTTCTCCTCCTATGCCCTCCCAGCCTTTTGGGGGAGCTGGGGGATCTACAGAAGGGAGCAATCACTGTCGCTTCTCCTGACTTCCCCCCACCCAGACATCTCTGCTGGGGCCAGATTCCAGCTAGCCCTGATGGCTAGAGAGACAGCACAGTGGAGACCAATGACTGGGGCGCTCACCCATCGCTCAGAGACCCCCTGATCTCCCTTTTTAGAGTTTTCGTTGACATCTGGTCACAGGTCCAGGGGGCGGGCGAGCTTTTGTGCTTGTTCCCCCATTTTTACCTGGGGAACATTTGGAACATAAAGGGCCAGATTTTCCCACCCTGGCCTCTCTTTCTGTGTTTGCAGTTTGTGGGTGCAATTTAGATAATTCCACTGCCTCCATGCCTGGCCACGCTTGCAAACCTCGAAGGGCCCGAAATCACGGGCCACAGTTATCCGTGCCCACAGAATGGAAAGCTCTGGCTTGTGGTGTTGGGGACTCTTCCTGTCATCCCCAAATTGTTCCTTCCTTCCAGAGCCAGGAGCCAGGGCTCAGAAATCTGTCTCGGAAGCTCACTTTTCTCCCCCTCTCCTGCATGCACTTCACAGAGATTTCCAGCAAGCGAGAGGGAGGCCTGCTCACAGGAGAGCCCGTCAGCTAAAATGTGAGAAACCCTAAATGTGAGAATCCCTTTATTCCCAGATCTACCCAAGCTCGCAGCCCTCTCGGCGGAGAGGACTTCGTGAGGTGCTGAGCACCCAGGACTGAGGTCGGACCAGATGATCACAACCGTCTCTTTGTGACAGTGTGAACTGTTGCAGGTGGGGAAGAAAACAACCAAGCTGCCAGCTCCACTTAGCCATGCCTCTGCAAGGCTGCTGGGAGTGGGAGGGACCTGGGGCTTATATAAGCCAGACCCAGCTCAGGAGAGATCGGGAGGCTGAAGGAGTGCCAAGGGGAAAGCTGCTCCAGAAAGGGGCATGAGAGGCAGGGGGAAAGTTGCTGCGTTTGGGGAAAGCTGGGCCCAGACTGGGGGCTGCTTCCCTAGGACTTGCCTGAGAGGTCAGAGAACTTGTGGGGAAATGGGAGGAGATGATGATAAACTAAAAGCTGATACGTCCCTTTGTAGAACTGCTACATTCTCTGGCATCTTTTTTTCTTCCCCCCCCCCCCCACATCCTTTTTGTGGTGCTCAGGTCAACCTGGCCCATCAGGTAGTGGCTTGGTGATACCTGGAGCTGTGGGAATTGGTACTTAACCAGACGGCCAAGACACCTTAGTGTCTCCCTGGAGCTGGTGAGAAATCACCATTCACAACCTTGATATCACTGGGGAAATCAGTCGTTTTTAGTGATCATGGAGAGCAGGGCCAGAGAAACCCTCCAGGACTGACCCAGAGCTCCTTGCTCTGAGTAATGGCTTCTCTGTCCTGGTATCTCTGCAGTGGTATCTCCTCAGCCCCTCCCTTGGGAGCCTATCGCACAACTGAACTGTTCTCAACATTCAGAGCTTTTCAGCAGGACTCCTCCTTCCTCAGCTGCAGGCTCCCATGGTTCCTCATGCCTCCATCTTCTGAGACGGCAAAGAGCAAAGAGCTCTCTTCCTTCAGTTACAGCGTTGCCTTGGGGGCTTCTATAGACTCTGGGACTGAGTCTTCCCTTTTCTAAAGCACATGCATTCAACTCCTGCCAAACCACTGCCACGACGGTGGGGACTAGCCCTTCGGCAGCTCAGCTTCGCTGTGGATAAATCTCTCTCTTTCGCTAACGTATTTGGCAGCCAATGCTAGAATTCTAGAGGGCCAGCCCGGCGGCTTCTTACTTGGGATTTATTCAGTCCTTAATCGGGTAAACCCGTCATTGCAATCAATGAGTAAAGGCTGAGTAATCTCAGCATGAGGACCACAGCAAATAGCTGCCATCGGTGGTGGCATCTCCTCACTCATTTGGTTTGTGTGCATGGTAGAGTTATGGCTGGGTGCAGAGCCGAGCATCCTGCCCTCTGCTCACTGGTGCAAGGCAGGGGCGGCAGGTCCCTGGCCCTCCCTGCCTGATGGGCCATTAGCCAGTGACACCCCCCCCCAATCCACGGCATGAACCAGAGACCCCCAGGGAGCAAAGCATACTTTGGGACCCCTCTCTACCTGGGGCTGTAAGACTCACATCCTTGTGGAGCAGGCACAGAGGGGACCAGTGGGCTCCATGCTGGTCAGTGATCACTGAGTATTTAAGCAAGGGCTCTGCTTTATTCTGTAGCAGTGCATAACAAAAGCTTCACAGCACCCTGCCTGATTCTCTGCCTGAGAAGCTCAGCCCTGAAAAGCACAGTCTCCAATACCACAGGCTGCCCTAGGTTAAAGAGGGATCCCAAGAAAAAACCCACCTGGTGCTCTGGCAAGGTGACCAGGAACACAGTTTTCTCTTCCCCATGAAAAGGTGGTGACCAGGGTATTCTGGGTCCTTCGCTTCTGGATCATGGGTGACAGCTGGTGCTTTGACAAAGAGTAAGATACTCCTCAAGGAAAAAGAACAGGAGGATTTGTGGCACCTTAGAGACCAACACATTTATTTGAGCATAAGCTTTTGTGGGCTACAGCCCACTTCTTCAGAAGCATAGACTGGAACATATCGTGAGGAGATCTGTATACACACAGAACATGAAAAGGTGCAAGTAGCCATATCAGTTCTAAGAGACTAATTAATTAAGATGAGCTATAATCAGCAGGAGGGGAAAAAAACGTTTGTAGTGATAATCAAGATGAGCCATTGCAGACAGTTGACACGAGTTGTGAGGATACTTAACGTGGGGAAATAAATTCAATCTGTGTAATGACTCAGCCATTCAAACCTAAGTTAATGGTATTTAGTTTGCATATTAATTCAAGTTCAGCAGTTTCTCGTTAGAGTCTGTTTTTGAAGCTTTTCTGTTGCAAAATTGCCGCCTTTAAGTCTGTTACTGAGTGACCAGGGAGGTTGAAGTGTTCTCCTACTGGTTTTTGAATGTTAGGATTCCTGATGTCAGATTTGTGTCCATTTGTTCTTTTGCATAGAGACTGTCCGGTTTGGCCAATGTACATGGCAGAGGGGCATTGCTACTTCCACCTTTTCTAAATTTGTTAGTCTCTAAGGTGCCACAAGTACTCCTGTTCTTTTTGCGAATACAGACTAACACGGCTGCTACTCCTAAAGGAAAGTGAGGGATGATGTATGTCAGAGGAGCCCGAGTGAGGTACCAACCTATCACTCAGTTAAAGGCCTGTGGGGCCCACACCCAGAAGGGTGCAGGATGCATTACCTACAGATATTGGCCAGCACTGGTAGAGGGATGCTGTCCCTGGTGGTCTGACTCAGAATGGCAAATCCTATGCACATAGAAACAAACACAATCAGCACTATGGTAAGGACTGAAGCAGAACTAGGATACTGTTAGGAAGTTTATCCTGAGATTTAATCTAAATCTGCTATGCTGCAGTTTGAAACCATTGCCTCTTGTCCTGCCCTCTTTAACAAGAGAGAACAAGAACATAAGAATGGCCGTACTGGGTCAGACCATCTAGCCCAGTATCCTGTCTACATATAGTGGCCAATGCCAGGTGCCCCAGAGGGAGTGAACCTAACAGGTAATGATCAAGTGATCTCTCTCCTGCCATCCATCTCCACCCTCTGACAGACAGAGGCTCGGGACACCATTCCTTACCCATCCTGGCTAATAGCCATTAATGGACTTAACCTCCATGAATTTATCCAGTTCTCTTTTAAATCCTGTTATAGTCCTAGCCTTCACAACCTCCTCAGGCAAGGAGTTCCACAGGTTGACTGTGCGCTGTGTGAAGAAGAACTTCCTTTTATTTGTTGTAAGCCTGCTACCCATTAATTTCATTTGGTGGCCCCTAGTTCTTGTATTATGGGAACAAGTAAATAACTTTTCCTTATTCACTTTCTCCACATCACTCATAATTTTATATACCTCTACCATATCCCCCCTTAGTCTCCTCTTTTCCAAGCTGAAAAGTCCTAGCCTCTTTAATTTCTCCTCATATTCTTTTACTGTGTTTTTTAATTTGGGGTATACATTTAAGTTGGGCCTTTATTATGATGTCTTTGAAGAGTGTTCATGCAGCTTGCAGGGATTTCACTCTAGTCACTGTACCTTTTAATTTCTGTTTAATTAACCCCCTCATTTTTGCATAGTTCCCCTTTCTGTAGTTAAATGCCACAGTGTTGGACTGTTGACGTGTTCTTCCCACCACAGGAATGTTAAAAGTTATTATATTATAATATAGTATATTATGGTCACTATTTCCAAGTGGTCCTGTTATAGTTACCTCTTGGACCAGATCCTGTGCTCCACTCAGGATTAAATCGAGAATTGCCTCTCCCCTTGTGGGTTCCTGTACCAGCTGCTCCAAGAAGCAGTCATTTAAAGTATTGAGAAATTTTGTCTCTGCATTTCGTTCTGAGGTGACATGTTCCCAGTCAATATGGGGATAATTGAAATCCCACACTATTATTGAGTTCTTTATTTTGATAGCCTCTCTAATCTCCCTTAGCATTTCATCATCACTATCACCGTCCTGGTCAGGTGGTTGATAATAGATCCCTAATGTTATATTCTTATTAGAGCATGAAATTACTATCCATAGAGATTCTATGGAACACATGGATTCACTTAAGTTTTTTACTTCATTTGATTTTATATTTTCTTTCACATATAGTGCCACCCCCCCCCCACATGACCTGTTCTGTTTTTCCATCTTTTTTATGGCACCCGTTCAAGTATTTGAAGACCGCTATCATGTCCCCCCTTAATCTCCTCTTTTCCAAGCTAAAGAGACCCAGCTTTTGCTCACACGGCTTGCATTCCATCCCGTTGATCATCTTTGATCATCTTTGTCGCTCGCCTCTGGATCCTTTCTAGTTTCTCCATGTGGGTTCAAGATCAGAATGTCATGTGGGACGGTGTCAAAAGCCTTACTGAAGTCTAGGTATGTTATGTCCACCACATTCCCCCTATCCTCCAAATCAGTTACCTGTCAAAGAAGGAAATCAAGCTGGTTTGGCATGATTTGTTCATGGAAAATCCATGCATGTCACACCGATCAGCTCTGGGGGGCGTGATCACATTCCTGCTGATGAAATTGGTCGAGATGAGGGAAGGCAATAAAAGCCACAAACAGTGTAATAATCCTGGGGGGGAGGGGAGGGGGGCAGAAAGGGAAAGGGCCTTGGTACCATGCAAATATTGTAAAAGGCCATAAAAGCAAAACAAAGCCATAAAGGGGAATTTCAGAGGAGACTGAAAGGTGGGGACCAAAAGGCCTAACTGCCAACAGCAGAATGCCAGAGCAAGGCTAGGCTAGATGAGAGAAGGCTTTGATAGACGGGGGAGAGTGACATTAGATGGAGATAAAATAGCGTGAAAGAGTTTGACGGCGGGGTGGAATGGAGAGAGAGACAGATGCAAGGAGAGAGAATAGGAACAGAGACCAGCAAGCCCCTGTGCTGGGACTCCTGAAGCTGCAGAAACTATAAGTGGCTGAAACCAGGCAGGGGAAGCCCAGGGGGGTGGGGGTGGAGAGGCGGTGGGGGGTTGGTAGGTGGGAGGAAGCGATTCCTTAGTGAACAGCAGAGGACAGGGAGATGGCTGAGGCTTTGGCTTGTCACTCGCTACAGATGGCTGTAGCAGACAGTGGGTTAAGGCACAGCTGGAGGGGGCCTGCATTGCAGACTCAGAGCCTGAACCTCCACCGGCTCGCACTTGTGTACAATGCTCCCATTCTGATCCAGGAGCATTTTCCATTCGCTCTGCACTGCTGTAAATGACACAAGGCAGCGGAAAAGCGGCTTTCAGAAGCGAATCCTTCAAGCCATGGAGGGCATTTGAAATGCGTGTGTCACGCAGACGATGCCATAGAGAGCACGTGAGAACTGGCAGCGCTGAGCCAGGGCAGAAGGGGCTCTGGCAATGCAGCTTCTCAAAAGAGCATGTACCACAGCTGGGCGGCAGTGCCGGGAGTGGGTGCTGCACTCTCTCCTGCTGGTTATAACACATGCCAGGTGCCCAGGTCCATGGTGATGGTGCACGAGACTGATCGAATAACACTTAAGAGGACAGGTGGACACCGCCTGTCATGGGACGTTCCGAACTGGAGGGGAGGGCGTGCTAGAGAACATGCTGTAGAGGGGACAACCCTCCTCTGGCCTCAGAGGAATGGACCAGCAATAATTTAACAGGCCTTTGCCATCCCTAACTTCTAGGCATGAAAGGCCAGATGGTGCTGGAGAGACGCGGGGAAACCCTGGGGCAGTGACGACAACAGACCTTGGGCTACGTCACAAAGAGACGGACGAGAGCATCCTGAGCTCCTGCTGCTGCACGTGTTCGGCACCCAGCGTTCCTCCCCGTGCCCACGTGCTCTTGGGGCTAGTGTACATGAGCAGCGCTACATCGGCACCGCTACATCGGTGCAGCTTCAGCACCGTAGCTCATCATAGAATCATCGAAGATCAGGGTTGGAAGAGACCTCAGGAGGAGATCTAGTCCCACCCGCTTCTCAAAATCCCCTGCCTCTGGTGAAGACGCTCTGTGCTGACAGGAGAGAGCTCTCCCATCGGCATAAAACCACCGCCGTGAGAGGTGGTCACTGTGTCTGCGGGAGAGACAGCGCTGTCCACACTGGCGCTTAGGTCGGTGTAACTGATGCCATTCAAGGGATTGGCTTATTCACACCTCTGAGTGACATAACCTTATTTTACCCCTCTGTGAGCAATAGAGCTGCAAACAGGCTGTCCCTCCAGATCTCTGCTAATTATTAAACATACTTCTGTTAAGCTTAACTAAATGGCATTTGTCAGTGACATGCAGGAAAAGAGTAGTGGGAGAGACTTGCACCTGCACAAATGACTACATGAAAGCACGATTCTAGTGTCTGTTTGCCTTCAGGTGTTTATATCTGACCTGGTTTTCAGGATAGTCAATATGCCCTGCTAGTTCAGGGATCAGGGCCGGCTTGAGCTTTTTTGCCGCCCCAAGAGAAAAAAAAAAACGGGATCGGTGGCACTTCATTCTTTGGTGGCAATTCGGCGGCCGGTCCTTCCTTCCGAGAGGGACTGAGGGACCCGCCATTAGGGTGACCAGATGAGAGGAACAAAATATCGGGACACCAGGTGGGGGGGGGGGTCCGCCAATGGAGCAAAAAAAAAAAAAAAAAGCCGAGTGTTGCCGACGGAGCGAAATATCGGGACAAATTGCGTCCCGACCGGAGATCAGTCGGGACATGGGACAAACACTGAAAAATTGGGACGGTCCCGATTTTATCGGGACGTCTGGTCACCCTACCCACCGCCGAATTGCTGCCGAAGACCTGGATGTGCCGCCCCTTTCCATTGGCCGCCCCAAGCACCTGCTTCCTGCGCTGGTGCCTGGAGCCGGCCCTGTCAGGGATCTGATCCTTTTCACTAGAAAAATAGCTCTCTGAGATACTGCTCGATCCATGTGTCTATCTCTGCCCAATCCATGTGGTGAGCGGTTCAGATTTGTCCGTTACCCAGGAGGTGAGTTTGCCCCTAATGCCAGTTGTCAGTGCCTTCCAACCACTGCAACTTGCTTTATAATGAGTCACCAGTTAACAGTCTTCTAACGAGCTCCAATGCAATCTAGGTCAGGGACTGATCACATACGCTGTACAGGAAACTTGGGGCCATTCAGGAGTCTGGTGTAGCCATGTGGTCGTTTGCATTTACTAATGCTAGCATGTAAATAACTCTTCATTAGGCATGAGGATGAGTTGAGTGAGGATGAGTTACTGCCTTTGCGGCTGCTCTCGTTTGATCAGCGAACAAGTCACATATAAAACCACGTACAGTCAGGAACAGCAAGAGTTAAGGTTCTGACAGCAACACTAATTTGGCACACTGCATGTATGCAGCACTTTCTATGCCCTGTTTTTCTGGGTCAATGTGTAGCTTGATACATCACCATTTAAGTTGTAAAGTGTGTGTCCCAAAAACATGCAGGAAGTGCATCTCGATTGAACCAGTCTTGCTGCTGGAAACTTAACTTTGCATTTCCAAACGGATCACACTTGTGCAGCCTTAACGGTGCATTAATACAGGCTTTGCATTTAATATATGTGTAATATAGTGGGTTACATTTCTAAGACAATTCACTGTTACCTCACATTGATCAGCTAACTCCATACAGCTGGACTGTGCTCTCGTCCCATTACAACCCGGCCAAACAGCCTCATCTTTGTCTGGAACATAGAACGTTGAACCCTTAGACTATGGAACGAAAGAGACCAAATGAAGCTCCAAGTAGAAACCACTAAAGCTAAATGAACCTTCATCCTTTCTTATTGGGGTAAATGTCGCTAACAAACAACAACTTCGGTCTCCAGAGGGAGGGACAACAGAAAATCCTTCCGCACAACTCAAAGTGAATCTTTATAGGTCAATCAGAAAGTGTAATCAGGAGAGATGGCCAGGAAACTTTTCCATTCATTTGTTCAGTTTTGTTAAAAAGATTGAAAAGCTGAAAACTGCAATTGTTTCCTTTTCCAGCAACTGAAAACCAAAAAGCCGGTCCAGAAAACATCTTTGGTTTTATTCCAAATTTTCACCTGGCAGGCTGAAATCTTCCAGATTTTAGCTGCTAAAAGCCAAACAAATTTAAAACATTTTCAGTTTTTGGTCACCAAAAAAGTTTCAGTTTTTCAACAACAAAAAAACTGAGGGAAAAAGCATTAAAAATGGAAGTTTCCTGCAGAAATTTCCATTTTAATGAAAAAGCCATTTTTAGTCAAAAATATTATGAACAAAAAATCACAGCCAGCTCCAGCAATCAGACTCTCTTAAACCATGAGCACTTCAGCACCTTAGCTTTCCCCATGTTTCTGGAGAGTGCCTAGCACATCTTTAGGAGCCATAAAACAAACAAGGAGCAGGTACATTGTCCTATTTGTGCATAACTCCACTGTCACACATGGGCTATGGATAAAGGAGCAAATTAAACACTTGCTCAAGTACCCTATTGAAAATTTGACATAGTCTGAGCCCTCGGTAAAGTCTCCTGAGAACAGAGGGTCTTCTCCCTGCCCAAATCTCCTGGCCTGGCCAAACACCAAAGGGGACGTGGGGATTAGGAGCTGCTAAAAGATGGCCACAGGGCAGACTCAGAAGTAATTTTCAAAGTGCTTATATCTCTCCCAAGCAAGCAGTTCATACCCCTTCCCCTGCCACCTTTGCAAAGGAAGGAGGAAACTGAAGTGGAATTAACTCTTCTTCACTGGAGACCAGGTAGTGTCCCTGCCTCTGCCACACCATGTCCCTCGGCCCCAAGAAAGATGCTGTCAGATGTGCCCTTTTCTGGGGCATGAATGGCCAGGGGTTGGCAGAAGAGTGGAAAAGGCCGTTTATAACCCAGAGGGCTAGTGTCTCTGCTCAAAGCCACACAAAGCGGCTGACAGCCAAAACAACGCTCGGAACATTCAACAAATGACAGGGGAGGGTTTTTATGTTAAGGTTACTCTGTGCAATGTCACACAATAATATACACTCCTGCGATAAGGAATGTTAATAATACTTTGCTCTCTGCCAAGAATAGAGTCCCTATCTACAAACCCCACTGCTCTAATCTAGTGAAACAAAGGCAAATATATGAAAATAACAAACCCAGGAGCTCAGGAAGTATTTGAATTCAGGAAAGACTAAATATTTAGCTTGCAAGGCTCAATGTGTCCTGGAACATATGGGACACTCAAGGAACAGCCATCCATTGTCCCGGGGCTGCAGAGGGGAAAGCCCTCCTGCCATAGGATTTGCCATATCCTCTTCCCTTCCTCCTCCACCATCCTCGCCCATGGATGGACTCTGGAAATGCCCCACTGGCTACAACAGAGATGTGCATGCTGTGTGTCAGAGGGGGGCATTTTACAGTCAGGAGTGGTAGGGAAATCCATGGAACAGATCTGTAGCATATGTATGTAGCAAGCAGGGCTTAAATTGAGCCAGAGCTGTCCGGAGCGGAGCTCTAGTAAATATTTTTAAACCCGCAGGGCTGACACCCTGAGCCCTGGCACCTCCCACAGGGGTCTCTGTGAAATACTCTTTGAGAATTTAAGGCCAGGTAGCAAGTCATGGTGTTAACGTACTTACACCTGATATGGGGCCTTCTGGGTATCAGATGAATGATTAGATAGCAACAAATCCCTGTCCAACAAGGTCTACATCATTTTCACTAACCTCTGCTGCACAACACAGCCTCTCCGAGCTCCACATAGTCAGCAGGGATAGAACCTGGCTCCTTCTCCTGCACAGGCCCCTGCCACTTTGCTAAGGAGAATCCCCACTAGCTGTGAACAGCACAGGGTCTATGACACACAGCTGAGCCATATTTACTAGCAGGGAGTGGTGTACCCCTCCCCCACACATGCACTCATTGTCCCAGCCAGCAAAGGGCAGTGGAAACACACACACACTCACTCTCTCTCTCTCAAGATTGGATGTCTTTCTAAAAAGATACAGTCGAGCTCAGTGGTTCTCAAACTCATTTGATTGCCCCCACCCCCCTTCTTTGTGTCTCTCTGCCATTAAACTCAGACCCAGATGTGGATCTGGAACTTTCCAGGGTTCAGGGAGGGGGATGGTTTATGCATACAGTGAGCCTGTTTGCAGTGACCTGAGATTCATCAGAAGCTGTGAAATGGGCCCTGTGATGTGGGATACCTCAGGCTTTCTCTTCCTTATGGGGAGAAGTGAGAGACGTACGTTTTTCCCGTCCCCTCAGGCCATTCCTGGGAGACTCAGGTGCTTCCCACAAACTCCCACAAACTCCCCACCAAGGAGAAGCAGTGGCCTCCTTGGAGTCAAGGTGGGCACTATGTTCAAAGCTCGCTCTGCCCAGCCTCCCCCACTATATGGATCCTGTCTACGGGCCTAATACAGAAGCCATGTCAGGCCATTGAGATGGTCTCCCTCCCTCTTGCACTGACCAAGGAGTAGGCCCAGATGCCCAGGCAGGGAGGGCAGGACCAGCCCCAGGGGCAAGAACCACTTTGTGGGTCACCCTCTTATTTGTGCCTCCCATAAGGACAGAGATGTTACAGACTCAGGTCTCTTTCATGTCTTTGTTTGCAGCTGTGTTCACCGAGGCTCTTTGATTCTCAGCGCAGGGAGCTGGGTGCTGGCATGAGCGGCTGCACTCCAGATTCCCCTGCTAGGGTGTGTACAGAGCCAGATGAGGCAGATTTCCCCATCTACCACTGGGGTCAGAGTTGCCAGCATTTGAGAAAACTGTCCAGGCAAAATTCTTCGGCGAACTGGGGATCTGTCCCCGACAACAGTTGCTACAGAACGTGTGTCCAGAGAGACTGGTTTTGTGGCAAAGGCACAGAACTGGAGTTCGGGGGCTTTGGCTTCAATTCGTGGCTCTGCCACAGACTCCTGGGGTAACCCTTCTCAAGTCACTTAATGTCTCCATGCCACAGTTCACCATCTGTGAAGGGGGAATAATATGTGTCCTTTCACTGTCTTGTCTACTTTGATTGCAAACTTTTTGGGGAAGGGACTGTTTCTCACTATGTGTTTGTACAGCGCCCAGAACAATGGGGTCCAATCTTGTTTAAGGCCTGTAGGGGCTACCAGAAAGCACATAACTTGTAAGTAATAAGTTCCATACGACAATCCCCATATCAGGAACCCAAAACTCATACAATGTTCAGGCTATTCTTAAAGATCTTCTCCTCTACCAGCCCCCAAATCCACTAAGCCCTGCACTCCTCACCCTACATATTTTATCGTGAAGTCACATCAGTTCATGATAATGGAAGATACAAAAGTATGTGCCACACATGCCTCAGCATGGTAAAATTAACCACAAAACTAGGGATTGGAGACACTGAAATGTTCAGAGTGTGGGATCAGCTGGGACTAATGCCCTACTCTTTGCTCCCATGCTGTCTGCATGCTGACTGTAGCTGAAAGAAATGGTACCTGAGTCCATGGGAACAAATCATACCTGGACACTGATTCCGTAGCAAGAGGCCACTGTATCTGCATCTTAAATCAGAGATGCAGGACTATTATAAATAACACATGTCACCATGAATATATAGGAGTGGATTACACCAGATGTCCATCCAGTCCAGTCTTCTGTCTCTGACAGTGGCCAGCACCAGATGTTTCCAAAAGGGATGCAGGAAGCCCCAGAGAGGACAGTTATGCCATAAGATGCCTATGGATTTTCCAAGCTTTCTCCTGTTTTATACTATTTAACACAAAGAAAAGAAAGAGACCTGATGGTAACGAGTGGAGTGGATTTTCCCTGCTTTGCAAAAGTTCACCCATTGTTCAAAGCCAACACTCCCATCCAACATAAACAAATACTTTTGAAAACATTCTCATCCAAAACAATTGCCAGGACTTTTGATGTTTTAATGGTCCTTGCCCTCCCTGACTGTTTGATCATTATGTTTTACAATATTTTTTCCCCTTCCTAGCCACCCCTGTTCCTGCTGCCCCTGCTCTGGAATTCATGGCCTCAGCATCTCAGCTCTTGCATTCAGTGAATTACAATGGAAAGAATTTCATGGGCATTTATTTTGACTTAATATTGCTTCCTCTTCTTGCCTGTTTACACAGCCGCCTTTTCTTCACCAGTGCGACGGCTCCACGCGGAGGGGTCGCTGCCAGAGTTCACAGCTCACTTTGCAGCCTTGCTGAAAAGAGCGCAAGCCCATTGGAGGTTGTAACCTCCCAATTAAGCGGATCATCCCCTTCCTTTCTAGGATTCCCCTTCAGAGTTCTTCTGTAGGTCACTGCTCCTTCCTTGGCAATGACTGAATAGGTTTCTAAACTGGGTTTTATTATTACTTTATTATGATTGTAGTTGTGCCTAGAGGCCCCAACCAAGATCAGAGACCCATTATACACCTCTACCCCGATATAACACGACCCGATATAACATGAATTCGGATATAATGCGATAAAGCAGTGCTCCGGGTGGGCGGGGCTGCGCACTCCGGTAGATCAAAGCAAGTTCGATATAACGCGGTTTCACCTATAACGCGGTAAGATTTTTTGGCTCCCGAGGACAGCGTTATATTGAGGTAGAGGTGTACCAGGAACTGCACATGTAATGAGAGACGGTACCTGCCCCAAAGAGTTTAAAATTTAAATTGACAAGGTAAATGGGAGAGCGGGACCAGAGAGAGAGGAAGTGATATGCCTGGGGTCACAAAATAGGTCAGCAGTGGGTGGAGTACCCAGCTCTCCCGATTCATAATCTAGTACTCTAGCCACAGGACCACATAACCTCTCTAGGCTAAGCTAGGCGAGGTGAATCTAACTATGGAACTGCTGAGTGACACACTCAGCTCTGCTCTTCATTGACTTTGGAGCCCATATCTGCAGAGCCAGGAGCCAAGTAGGGGGTTGGTAATGGAACACTGTGAATTTGAAAGGGGATTCTTGTTAGATATGAGCCCATACTAGAACTATTTATCCTGAATTCCCCCTTTCTGTGTGAATCTTGCAGATTTGCATACAAGGACCTGGATCAGAACCAGCCCTGCTTTCCAAGCTAAATCCCAGTGAATGAGGTTTTACGAACCCAAAACAACCATGGTTTTGCACGTCTGCAAGGCAACACAAGAATAGGACAGCTCTGTTTCCTTGGCTTGAGTTTAGCATTACCTGGGGCACTACATTCCATTCTGGGCACCTCACTACTAAAAAGACAACAATAGATTAGAAGTGCATTAGAAGATATGAGCAAAAGGAATCGACTTAGGAGGAAAGATTCAAAGTGGACATGGTCAAATCTTCAACATTTGTCCCTACATTGGAGTCCAGATGGTAAACACCTTGGAGTCCAGGCCTGTTTGGAGCAGGTGTTTGATTCAACCCATTTGCAATAGTCAGAATATTTAATCTAAACATCTCAATGATGGGACCTTCATGGAAAAACCAAATGAAATGCTAGGCATGAACCATGATATTGAGAATTTTCTCCACATACTTTATTGCCAGTGAAGAACCTTTTGTGTCTGGAGGTCCTGAAGCATCAAGTACTTTTCCTGAGATATTGAACGATCCCTCCTGAATGTTCTGAAGACAGAGAATTTTGGAGAATCTATAATCTGGATTACTTTTTTCTAGGCTTCTTCAGTCCACTCAATAGTCACAAATAACAATACCTCTTCCTGCTTTTCACTGCCTCAAGGAACTGACCAAGGTCGTCTCAAAACGCATCCCTTTTTCATCATCATAGTTGATGATGAAACCTCCTTGTTTATAGCTCAGAGGGCCAAGTCCAGCTCCGACTGAAGTCAGCATGGTCCTTCTGTGATTTGTATTGCAGGAGACTTAGGAACCCCACCCCCATTGCGCTAGGCGCTATATAGACACAGAACAAAGAGATAGTCCCTCCCCAAAGACCTTCCAATCTAAGGATAAGATGAGAGACAACAGGTGGGGAAGCACAAGGCGGTAAGAAGGAAAGGATTCTGATCACATGATCACAGCATGCCAGCTGCCTAATTCTCTCATTGTGATGGCACTAATGGGAGCTGGACCAGGCCTAGCAAGCTGCAGTGTATCAGGTTTACAAACTCGCTCAGTTCTGTTTTGCTGTGTGCTGATGATATGTGATTTAGACCCCAATTCTCCTTTCCAATTCAACTCTGGGCAGTGCAACAACTTCAGCTACTTTGGACAAAACAGAGCAGGTCTGTAGGCTCTTCCTTAATGCACTCTCAGAACAGTGCTCAGTGATCAGGGCTAGCGACTCTATTAAATACCTGGGGGTGATAATTTACAAAGACAAAACGAGGAGTTTGCAGATCATTTATCTTCCCTTCCATCCTGGAACTCTCCTGCTGCGCAACACGAGCTGTGTCTCTAATTGGCGGCATTAATACAATTAAGATGATAATTTTGCCGTGATTTTGCTTTTATGTTACAAAGTATCACATTCAATATCCGATGTTAAATTCTATCATTATTTCTCTCCTTTGGGCTACCAGGCAAGTCAAAGTCTTGCCTTCAGACACCACAGTGTCCCTCGGATAGGGGCCTGTCTCTCGGTCTGATACATTTTTTCACACACCAGAGACAGTAGGGGTCCAAGGAGGGCAATGAAAATGATTATTTATTTGGATTTAAACACCGCACTAACTCACACCTTCTGAAAAGCATTAGGCATGGGGCGACAATTAAAAGCCTGGCACACAAATAATTAGAACATCAAAACCACATTGCGTATCTCCCTACCCCAGAGCCACAAAACAACGCCCCCCCCACCTCACCTACCCACAAACCAGCCCCTCCCACAACTACCTCAGCTCTCCTCAAAGGGCTGCCTCCCCATCTGGGCTTTGCAGCATGCCTGAGAGGTGAGCTGGCCCAGGTTATGTCACACATAGAGATGCAGGAGGGGAGAGGGTTGTAAATCCCAAAACTGAGAAGCCCTTCTGAATCCAGGCACCTCTGCTGCTTGCAGGATGGCATGGGGGTGAGAGGGGGCATTTCTCGACTAAGGAAGGTCCTAGACTACAGCCAGACTCTGAGGAGAGATGGTTTGCCTTAGAGAGGGGACATTATAGATGGGTACAAATTATAGATGGGTACAAATTAAAGGCAGCATGTGGCTGATCTCGAAACTCACCAGCCTCCTTGTAGAATGGTCCAGCTCCTATATGATGACTCCTCAAGCTGCATTCTTGTAAATGGGAAAAGAACCGCGGTCTTCTGAATTAGGTCGGGCATTCAGCAAGGACGTTTTGCTGCCCCAGAACTCTTCAATGCCATCATAGACTGCTTGCTTGATGAGACACTAATTAAATACATTTTACACATCTGCCTTGATGATAAGAACCTCACCAACACTGACTTTGCTAATGACATAGCACTAGTTGTGGAACCAATGGACGAGCTAGTTGTGGTTCTTAAAGCCCTGGGAAGCTCAGTGGCAAAAGTCACCCTGAAAATTAACTGGGGTAAAACCAAAATTCTTCTGGTTGAACATGAATATGCCAGGGGCTCTAGCCTATTAGTGAGCGACCACCCAGTTGAGATTGTCAATAATTTCACCCTCCTTGGCTCTGTTGTTGATTACGTGGGTGGCAATGAGAAACAACTTGAAGGCCACACTGCAAAAGCATTGTCAGCAATGGGGCTCCCCATTAAGAACATCTTTTGCAAATTGAACATCCTGATCCATAGAGAGATGAAGCCAAGGCTATATAATGCGTTGGTGGTCAGCAATCTGCCCTGTGAGACTGAAACATACCCCTCACTACCAAGCGTCTCTGAAAGATTAAATCAAATGGCAGAAATTCAAGTCAAATGAAGAGATCCATTTTCTAACATAACAAGTCCCGCTCTCTCAAACGGTCACCCGACGCTCTCTGTGATGGCATGGCCAGCTGCGCCGAATGCCTACTGACTTCCTGTGAGAATTATCTTCAACTTTGACCCAATGAAAGCGATATACCGGAATACCTAAAACACAATGGCCAGACAGTGTCAACAGACACCTGTCCCTCACTGACATCCTACCTTGTAACATGCCGGATTTAGCTCAGGACAGAACGTCGTGGAGGCACAGAGCATGTTCAGTGGCCTCCATGAGAAAAAGCAAGATGGTGTCAGACTGCAGCCCAGTGGCAAGAGCATGAACTCTTGCACTGCTGTTTGCCTTCTCCCGACTCGCCAGGCTAATGATCTCGGAGAGGAAGCCATTGGCTTATCTCTTCCTCCTGCCCAGCTCGAACACTGATTTTCTGGAAGCCAAACAAAGGCAATGGAGATTGTCTGGAAAGATAAACAAGGAACAGTCTGAACAACCAGGAAACTCAAGGGAAGCAAGAATTAAACATGGCAAGTAAACAAACTTATTTCTATGTCACTACAGTGGGGGGAGGGGGACAGAGATTCTTTCGGGCTGCTTCACCTGGGGCTACCGGGGAGTGTCTGAGAGCCGCCAGCATGCCACATCGATCATATGGGGAGTAACCTAACACGCTGCTTGGCTTGCTGTCTTCTTCTTTGCTGGAGTCTGTGCTTTCCTTCTCCCCCGGAATCCAGACATAACACCCCTCTGTTTTGGGGAGGTGCTGTCTGCCGAGGGGGAGGGGGACAGGCTGGGGTTAGAACGCCATTGTAATACATTTACAATGCTACTAGTGTTACTGCTCTCCAGGGAGCAAAGCCCCATTGTGCTGGGTGTTGTACAGGTTATAAGTCCAGTCCCCACAGCAAAGCACTCACAGAAGGTTTGGACATTCACCTAGGACCCAGGAATGCTCAGTTCGATTCCCTAGTCCACCACGGTCTTCCTGTGGGACCTTGATTTAGTCACTTACAGCTGTGCAAAGGGGGTGACAGCACTGCCCTACTGCACAGAGCAGCGAGGCTAAATAATTACAGCTTGTGAGATGCTCTGTTGTTATGGTTATGGGGATTATCTAAGTAACTTAGTTACAAAGACAGTCTAGGATTCTGACACAACTGCTGGATAAGCCGATAAATGAGGGGGGGAGAAGCAAGGCCATAGTAAAGATGGGAGTGTCGGCATAAGTACGCTGCCTCTGCGGCCAAAACAGTCACAGTGTTCTATGGGCAGCTCTGTTCCAGTGCTTCTCCGGGCCCCAGTTTCCCACGTGTTACATGAGGAGGTTTATGAGGCGGAACTCATTTATGTTTCCAAAGCTCTTTGAGATCCTCAGCTGGGTACTACAAGTACCCTCTCACGCTCCTGACGCCCCCAAATGACTTGTCCATGCGCATGTACACTGTGTGGAGGTGCTTACGTGGCAACGAGGGGGTTACCATCATTACCAGGCATAAGGAAGGGGACTCCTCTCTCCCGCTAGGTGTTAGCGCAGCTGCCAGGAATGGAGGACGCTGTGTGAGGCAGCCCAGCACCAACAGAACCTCACTGGGATTATGCTGCACATACAGGGATACAGGGTCAGATTCCCCAGGACAGGGGCTGGCATTTCCAGCTGATCATCGTGCTAAGCAGCCACTCCTTCTCCCTGTGCACAGGGTGCACCCCACATTGGTGTGCATGAGCCTCCCGTGACCAGCGATCAAGTAGTATCTTTTCTGCAGAGAAAAGGGGGTTGGCTAGATGGTAGAGAATGCAAGCCTGGGATAGGCAAGATGGGACGTAGTCCAGGGGAGTGGCAGGAAGGTTTGTGGTTGTCCAGCCCTTCGCTGCTGGTGATAGAGCCTTGGACTGGAACCCAGAGTAGAGGGTGGGCCCGGATTCCCCTTCTGGCCACTCACTGAGTGGCACAATCTGGGCAGGGAACTTGAAGACTGTCCGTGTCCATTTGTTTTAAGCACGGAGGGAATGGCTCAGCCTGGGCAGCGGTGTTAAGGACTGCCGGGGATGGCGCTGAGGGCTGGGATAGTACCCCACAAGGGGAGGAGTCTGGTGACTTGGCTGAAGGGCTAAGCCACAGAGACGAGGTGCAGCATCTCCTGAGGAGTAAGGGGGAGGGGGCTGCAGAATGGGAGAGTAAGACAACGGGCCAAGGAACCATGAGAAGAGGATGTCAGGCTGGCAAAGCTAATCTCCAGATGCAGTCAGAAGTAGGCGCTCCAGTTATGAGTAGCAGTCCCCGTGACAAAGACATTTAAAAATGGTTCATATTTTACTTTGCGTGGCAGTAGGCAAATGTGCACACACATGCATGCACAGGCGCACACACACACACCACAACCATGCACATGCACATGCTATGAACCTGTCTGTCAGAGGAACAGGAAGCTGTTTGCAATAGCTCCTTCACTGACTCAACAGACCTATGAACAATGGTTTTGCCAACCCCAGGACTCCCAAAATCATCAGATTTTAACATTCATATGATTTGGATCCTTGTCCTGATGGAGCCTTTGGAAGTCACATGTTCATGCTTTTCTCCACAACTGGCAAGGCTCTGTGATGGGGCAGACGAACCCCACCGCAGACAGGAAGGGGTTAAAGAGCAGCCCTGGGTTCGGCTAGCTCTGCTCTGCTCCACCTGTGCTGAGCGCTGGATTGAATAGGAGGAAAACCCAGCAACTGGGGGTTGTATGGGAACGAGAACAGAGACCTGCACCTGTGGGGGGGGGGTGGATCCCCTCTTGGACCAGGGACTGGCCCTCTGGAGCCTATAGGAGGAGCATAGACCTGAGTTGGAGGGTTGATCAGAGGGGGAGTATAGACCTGGGTTGGAGGGCTGATCAGAGAAGAGCCATGGGACCGGTCGCTAAGCAGGAAGATAGGCTATAGATGCTGGGGGTGCTATAGATCAGAAGGGTGCTGAAGGCTGAGCCCAGCTGGAGTGAGAATTCTTTTGTTTGGTGCATTTGTTGGACTTGGACTAAGTGTTTCTATTACCCCAGAAAGGGTTGACTGCTTTAAAGTAGCTTAGCCAGAAGGACCAGTCATCTCTACTGCTGGAATAGGGTGAAGATAATTGTGGGGAAACTGAGGGAGAGCAGCTGCATTGCCACGTGCAGCCTTCAGGGCGCATGCTGGGATAGCAACTCAGTGATAGCTCCCAGCTTCCTTTTCATTAACAGCTGAGATGAGATTCAGCCAGAATCACCTGACTCTGGGAGCAGGGGCTTCAAGAAAAACAAAAAACACCGTGAGACCTGCGATAAATTTGTCCTGCAGAACACACATGTTTCCTGCTGATGCCTAGCCCTTTATAGCCCAGTCTCCCAAACAGAACATCACTGTGGTGCGGGTTAGGTATTAGGGTGGTGGCCCTGTACAACCGGCAGCGTTGTTCCCACTGCAGCTCAAGCCTGAATAAACCATTTTTGCAAGAGAAGGAGGATAAAATAATTAATCAGAAATAACTAGCGATTGTTCCTGCATTTCCCAGGTTCACTGCACTGCCACAGTCTGTGCGCCTTTCTCCAACAGCAGGGGCGCTGGAACAATTTCTGTAATGGGGGTGCTGGGAGCCATTGAGCCAAACTGTAAACCCTGTGTGTGATGGAAACCACTTCAAGCCACGCGGCACCTCCAGCACCCCTAGTTCCAGCACCTGTGCCCAAGGGAGTTCTTTTATGAGCTGGATCCCCAGTATGCATCTCCCCATTACTCAGTAAAGAGAGTCGAGGAGACATTGGGTTTGAACGGTTCCTTCCTCTTCCTCCTCTTGTGCATGCAGCGATGGGTTCTGCTGAGCAGGCCAAATCTATCCAGAGGCAGGTTTAATAACACTCACATTCAAATCAATCTCCTGGCTCAGACTATATGAGAACTGCACTCACCTCCGCAAGCCTTTCGTCCCTTTAGCCAAGGTTCATTTCCATAATCCCCAGCTCTAAAGGAACTGTTCCCTCTTCAGTATCCCCCAGTTCCAGGTAGGGTGACCAGACAGCAAATGTGAAAAATCGGGACGGGGGTGAGGGGTAATAGGAGCCTATATAAGAAAAAGACCCAAAAATCGGGACTGTCCCTATAATATTGGGACATCTGGTCACCCTAGTCCCAGGGCAATCTTTCAATGAAGAATTAAACTAAATGATGGTGCTGCTCATTACCCCAGCTGCTAGCACTGCTGGGGCTCAGAACTTAGGGGGCAGCATCTCTCTGGGCCTGTAGTTACTACAAGCAGGAGACTGGCCAACGCAGGGAATGGCCTGGCAATGTTTCTAGGCACAAACTACCCACAGAATAACTGCCAGATAATTTATAATAATAACTGTTCTCTGCACTTTTAGAGCTCCTGTCACTCACAGCACTGTCAGACATTAGTTAAATCAGACAAATCATACACCTAGACACCATGGGAAGCCACTGAGGATTATTATCCCCACTTTACCAATGAGGAAACTGAGGCATGAAGCAGTTAAGTGACTGGCCCAAGCCTACACATCAAGTCAGTGTCAGCATCTGAAATAGACCCTGAAGTCGGAGTCCCAGCCTCAAGCACTAACTACTAGACACCACTAGACTCCCTCCAAGTGGCTTGTCCGATGCATTATTAAATCACCCCCATAAACCATAATCCCCACACAAAGAGGATCAGATTTTGCTGTTTGTCACTGTTGAGTTTCACTGTTCATGCCAAGGGGGTTTGTGCTCGTTTGCTGCTCAATGCCCATGATCCCTGAGAACCAGTGGGGAAAAGCCACTGTTAATGCAGGATAGGATCATCATTTCGGAGGAGCGCTGCCCTGCCCTGAAAACAGGGCTCTCTGCCCACCGGGAGTTCCTTCCTGGCCTATGCAATTTCTTTCTTCATTCTCAAGCCCTAGTTCTGATGAAGGGAACCAAAGACTCCCACAGCCTCCACTAGAAGTGGGGCTGGGTTTAATATTTACTTCCTTTCTCCCTGGTGTGTGACTCTGTAACAGACATTAGATGTCAGTGGTGTCCTCATCCCAACAGTGACTAAAACCGATCATATTTGGGCCCAGGTATGCTAGGTCTGTGAAGCAGGACCTCTCTTCTTTTTGATGGTGGCTGCCATGTTGTTTTCCAGAGTCTTAGCTTTCATTGTTTTTTAAAAAAGGAAAATGGCTGCAAAGGGAACCTGTAAAATATGACACATGTATAATGCTACAATGTGCCTGAGTCTGCAGAAAGCCGGAATCAGCAGCTTTGAGAGGCGTGTATTGCCCCGTTCATGCCAACGGAATGTTACTGAAATGCCCAGTGGTGATCACTGAAATGTCACCATTGTTCATCACGTCACTGCTGATCAGATCCATAGAAAGCAGAGGGATGATCATAACCTGAAGATCTGTACAGTCTAATGGAGTGACCTTGGTTCTGAGGAATGAGTGGGTGGGCAGTTTGGAGAGTTAGCACTGCCATTTTTTCCCAGTCTGACCCATGCAAAAGGTCGTGGGAAAGGAATGGAGCCCAGGTGGCAGAGCCAGCTAAGAGGGAGCTTATCCAACAAGGTCTAGCAGGACATCCAGCTTCCAGAGCTGCAAGGACCTGGTCTGATGTGGTGGGTGTGGGGCCAGCTGGCTCCTTTACCAGCTTTGGTGGCTACTGCCTATTCCACTGCTGGTGGCCACCTGTAGACTCAGGCAGACACGACAGTGTTAGTTATACTTGGGTTACATTTTCAAAGGCAAGTGACATTTCTTTTCGTTTGTTGCAAATCCAGCCCTGTTTTCTGTCCACTGGTCATTTAGAGAGCAGCCCTGATTCCTACAAATCTGTTTGTTATTCACAAATACTCGCCAAATAGTTTGGGGAAAACCTGTTCAATCTCTGGGAACTTTGCAGACTGTTCTGTTTGACCATTTGTTCTTCATGGCATGTGACTGGTCACTTAAGGCATATGGTATTGAGTCTGCTCCCTGATTGGATGACTGAAACCTATTAAAGAGGAAAGTAGCATGTCCAGGAAGGAAAAAGTCAACAAGGGCTAATACCAGCAAGAGGTGGTGCTTACTTCTGAGGAACATCACAGAAATACAGCCAAAGCAGAGATGAGTCCAACCCAAATTGCCACAGACTTTGAGAAAGTTTGATTCCAGATCTGAATTGTGCAGCCATTTTTAGGTCAAATTCACAAGACCCTGGGGAAGTTCAGCTGAAAATATTTAATCTCCATGGGATACAAGGTCCAAGCTACCAGTGAGACACATCCACTCAAGTTGGGAATCTGGTCAAGAGTCCCCCTTCAGTCATGTGGGTTTGACTTGTATGCCATTTGGCCTGCCATTTTATCTCTGGGCCTTTTGAACACGCCCAGGATCACGGCTGAGTTTCTTTCGCTGCCTTGATAGAACATGAAAAACAACACATTCCTGTTTTATCTTCTTTCTGACTTGAGAGTATTTATATAGTGTGTGCAAAGCATGAAGGGTAATTGCATGCCAATGACAATGCAATCTCCCAAGCCACACAGCAAGTTTGCTTTTCTTGAGAAGTCAGTGGTAATGAGAACTCACCCAGCTGTGAGATAAGAGGTGTAAGCAGAAAGTCCAGTGAAGGCAAATTGCCAGCTGTATTTGAGCTTAAGCCAAGGTGGATCTAGCCCTAAGAGTGACCAAGAAGTCACAGAGGGCACTTTGAGGCATAGGCCTTGTGCTAGGGGGAATGTTCAAGGCAATTTGTCCTTGTCCTTCAGCTGTTAAAATGCAGAGGCTGGGCAAAATGAGTATAAACCACTACCCAATCAGATCGACCATTTACACAGCCTCGGTAAAGATGAAAATGGAGACACGAGGTGCAAGGCAGCAGAAAATCAGCCCCTATGGATGTTCCTCAGCTTGTGTAAATCACCATACTAACTAGATATCTTTTTTGGGTGGGATTACGAGTTTGGTTGACAAAGGTAATAGCATTGATGTCATATTTTTAGACTTCTGTGAGATATTTAATTTGGTTCCACAAGGCATTTTGATTAAAGAACTAAAATGATATGAAATTAACATGGTACACATTGAATGGATTAAAAACTGGCTCTCAAAATGTAATTGGAAACAGGGAATCATCATTGAGTGGGTGTATTTCTATTGGTTCTTGTCCCTATACTGGAAAGAAAAAATGTAATCATCACTGATAAAATTTTCAGATGGCCCAAAAATTGGAACAGTGGTAAATAATGAAGAGGACTGGTCACTGATAACAAGCAATCCAAATGCTCTGTAAGATGGGCACAAGCAAACAAACCAAATATAAAATTATACGTTGGAACAAGGGATACAGGGCATACTTACAGGATGGGGGACTCTATCCTAGGAAGCAGGGACTCTGAAACAGATTAGAAAGTTGTGGTGGATAATCAGCTGAACATGAGCTCCCAGTGTGTTGCTGTGGCCAAAAGGAGTAATATGATTCTTGGATGTACAAACAGGGGAAACTTGAGTAGCAGTAGAGAGGTTATTTTACCTCTGTATTTGGCACTGGTGCAACCGCTGCTGCGTCCAGTTCTGGTGCCCACAATTTAAGAAGGATATTGGTAAATTGGAGAGGGTTCCAAGAAGAGCCACAGCAAGGATTAAAGGACTGGAAAACCTGCCTTTATAGTGATAAACAGATCGAGCTTCTTGAATCTAACTGAAAGAGAAGGTTAAGGGATGACTTGATCAGTCTGTAAGTACCTACGTGGAGAAGAAACAATTGATAATGGGCTTTTCTGTGTAACAGAGAAAGCTATAATGCAATCTGATGGCTGGAAGCTGAAAGTAGACAAAATCAGACTGAAAATAAGGCACAGTTTAATAGCGAGGGTAATTAACTATTGGAACCACATACCCAGATGGATTCTTCACCACTGGCAATTTTAAAATCAAGATTGGATATTTTTCTAAAAGATCTGCTCTAATTCAAACAGGAATTAATTCAGGGAAGTCCCATGGCCTACAGGAGGTCTGGCTAGATGATCATAATCGTTTCTTCTGGCCTTATAATCTCTGAGCATAGACCTACGCAAATCAATGGAGTTGTGCCAATTTATACCCTTTGGACTCATCTCTTGGGTTTCGCTGTGAATTTTATGCCTGTCTGTCTTTATGTACAAATGCTGGATAATAGAGATGGGCACAGTATTAATGTTCTTATTATTTAAAAAAAAAGCACCATATACCTGACTCTGCTGTTTGCTTGTTCCTGATCTCCCCTTCTTAGGTGCATAGAGATAGTTTGTTGTTTGAATTCACCAGAAATAAAATATTTTGCTGAGTCATATTTCCTCACCCTGCAATTACAAAGCAATGGAGGTCACAGGCCACACTTTCTTGCATGGGTATAATCCAAGGTCTCTTTTCTTGTTCATTGCACATAGTTCCATTCTGCTTTCTTTCCGTGTATTTCTTGCTCTGTGCAAGTTGCTTTTCTCTCCATTTCCTGTTCCTCTCTGATAATTACACCACAATCTAGTGGGCTTCTGCCCCACCCTCTGCTTTTAGCAACTGCCTCTCAATTCAGTTCGGACACTGCTTTACACTCTTTACCTGCTCTGGGTAAATCTCAGGGCCTTCTGCATGCGTGCCACCAGGGTTTTGAAGCTGTTCCATCAGGTGGTGCTATTGCATAGGGACAAACATGCATCTGAACTTGGGCTGACATGCCTTGAGTACCTATCAGCCTCAAGAGTTGGTGTGATTTCTGGCACAACAGCCTCTGTGCTCAATTAATTCCTTTAAGGTGATTTTGTTTTGAAGCATGATTTATGGTTTTTAAAGGGAAAGCACAGAACTGGATATGATCCTGCCAACTAGGGCGAGGCAGCAATATGCAAAACCATCTATTAGCCAGCTGCTGAATGTATGTAAACAAGCCCTCAGTGATTGTGTGCACACAAATACAGATCAGAGCTACCCAGCCTAGTTTCTATCCACAAAGGAAACTGTGTATCTGGTTCTTTGAGTTGGACTGTGGTATTGAGTGGGCAAGTCCAGCAAAAAAGAGTCAGCTTCTTATCCTGTTTGCACGCTGAGGTCCGCTCCACACACACACTTGAAATTGTTTAACAAATTGTGGGGTTTTGAACCAATTTAGTTAGACCCAGAGGAAATTCTTGTGTGGACACTCAGTTCAACTTAAACCCGGTTTATATCAGTATAGCTTGCATTGGTGGATCTACAGGTGCAAGCTACACTGAGCTAAGTAGTTTGACACCAATATAAGTGTTCCCACAGCGAGTGGGCACCCATTTTGTTAAATCAGTATAACTTCTGTGTGCAGACAAGGTTCTATAAGAGGATAGGAATGGGCCATGGTGAATTGGACCATCTATTTTGTGCTTATACAGCCCCCACACCAAAGTATCAGAGTGTCTCACAACCTTGAGTGTATGTAGGCTCACAACCCATTGTGAGGCAGAGAAATCCCCTTATCTCCACTAAGTGCTAAGGCTCAGACCCTCAAAGTCCATTGATCTCAATGGGAGTTAGGCACCAAATAGTGTTGACCATCTGATCCTAAGTGTCTTGCCCAAGGGGACGCAGGAAGTCTGTGGCAGACCCAGAAACTGAACGCAGCTCTTCTAAGGTCTGAGCTAGCACCTTAATCACCAGCTCCTTTCCCTGAGGCTGAGGATCCATTGGGTCTGGTATCCAGGCCCTGGCGGTGGCTTGAGGAAAAGGGAACCGCATCACCCCAGTGATACACCTGACAAATTGTACAACACTATACCCTGTGGCCGAGCCATGGCATATCCGCCCCCTGAGCCCAGCGCACCATGGGGTGATGCTCTGAGGCATGGGCAGTCAGCATTTGGGTCATTTTTTCCTCCAAGCTGCTGGAACTGCCATTGTGCCTGCCACTTATGACTGTCAGTTTTCCGCACTGTCTCTTTATCTGAATCTCACTGCAGTGATTTGCCTCAATAATAGCTCTCCAAAACGAGTTTCTCACACACATGGACACTCACATCCACACTCCAAAGCACTGACGTGATTGTGCGCGGCTGTTTCTGTTCTAGTGCTCACATCCCAGCTTTGCATTCCCGGCTAGAAGTGCTGTCCTGCTCTCTTCTCTCCGAACTCATTTCCCCTCAGGCATTTTCCCCTCAGGACAGGCTGAGGGAACTGGCCTTATTTATTCTGCAGAAGAGAAGAATGAAGGGGGATTTGATAGCAGCCTTCAACTACCTGAAGGGGGGTTCCAAAGAGGATGGAGCTCGGCTGTTCTCAGTGGTGGCAAATGACAGAACAAGGAGCAGTGGTCTCAAGTTGCAGTGGGGGAGGTCTAGGTTGGATATTAGGAAAAACTTTTTCACCGGGAGGGTGGTGAAGCACTGGAATGAGTTACCTAGAGAGGTGTCAAGTATCAGAGGGGTAGCTGTGTTAGTCTGGATCTGTAAAAAGCAACAGAGAGTCCAGTGGCACCTTTAAGACTAACAGATGTATTAGAGCATATAAGCTTTCGTGGGTGAATGCCCACTTTACATGCATCCGACGAAGTGGGCATTCACCCACGAAAGCTTATGCTCCAATACATCTGTTAGTCTTAAAGGTGCCACAGGACTCTCTGTTGCTTTCTAGAGAGGTGGTGGAATCTCCATCCTTAAGAGGTTTTTAAGGCCTGGCTTGACAAAGCCCTGGCTGGGATGATTTAGTTGGGGTTGGTCCTGCTTTGAGCAGGGGGTTGGACTAGATACCTCCTGAGGTCTCTTTCAACCCTGATATTCTATGATTCTATGATTTTCAGTCCTCATAGTCAGAGCAGCTGGCGGTGGCTGCCGGAAGCCAGATAATAAAGCCCGTGAGGACAGTTGCTTTGGATCTGCTGAAGAAACAGGAGAGGTGATTCAGCTATGCACAAAGGGTTAAATTCACCCCAGTGCACAGGTCTAGCGCTACTCAAATCCCACATAAGCTCTGGCCTTAGCCTGACCATCAAAAAGGAGAAAATTCAGGAAAGGAAGAGTTCTGCTCAGAGCAGCAGGAGTGAAGAAGGTCTTGGCAGCTGTGTGTGGACCAGCCTGAAAGGCAGGAAGACCAGAGTAGAACCTCTGCTTACCAGACATGGTGGAGGTGATGGACTCACAATCCCCTGTGAATGAAGTGCAACATTCAGATAGTCATGCTCATACCTTCCCTCCTGTACCCACGATGGCATCTGCACTTCCTTCCTGGGTGTGTCGCCCTCGGAGGCCAGAGCGATGCATGGTGCTATATGGGAGATGCTGATTTGCTGGCCCCATGAAACTATTCCCAGTAATCCTGCCTTTTGGAGGTGGTACTTCCTGGGATGGTGATACCATGCAACAGATCAGTGTTTCCATCGCAAGCCCCTCCAGATTAAACAAGAGCCCTACAGACACCTTCACCCAAACTCCAGCTGGCCCTGACACAAGCCTCCTCTGAGGTTCCTAAGCGTTTGTTTATATACAATCAAATAATTTCAGCCATTGACACCCCAACCAGTCTGGATATTTTTCACTTCCCCTGAACATTTCTGCATTTGCTGTTTCCCTCTAGCACTGGAAGTGACAGTGACAAAATACAAAGAGCCAGGCTGTTTTTTGCGGTACAGCAGCAAAAGCAGGAGGTGATGGGAGTTGTCATCACTGTCTGTACTCACAGAGCCACCATCTCCTTTCAATTTGAACTACTCCTATTTTCAAATAAGGAAAAAAGCAAAACAAGAAAGAACAAAAGTAAAGTCTCTTGGGGAGCGCACAGTGCATGCAACTCCTCTGTAACAGGCTGCTTCAGCTCTGAGAACAATATGGCTGCTGCCTCTGCAGACAGGAAGAATTCATAGGGATCTAAAGGTACGATATACATTCCCATTCACAGATGGGGAATCAGGGGGCACCGATTGGGGATTGACTATCCCCAGGTAACACAGCAAGTCCCCTCATGACTAGTGAGGTACTCTACTCACTGGACCAGAGTGCCCGCCATTAAGAAAAATGAGACTCAGAGGTCCATGAAGAGGGAGACAGAAAGGAAGATTAGTTGAGCTTTCTGAAAATAACATGTAGTCACTGAGATATCTGGATTGGTGCCAGAAGTGGGGGAAGCAATGGTATTATGTTCCTAAAGGTAAGAGGCCTGCGCCAAAGGATCTGGCTGGTGTGGAGAAGGAAAGGAAACATAGAAGCTTTACCTAATGGCCATGGTGGTGTCACCGCTCAGCTCAGATAACATCTCCAAGTATGGAGTGTGAGGCACTTCCCCACAGCATGATGGAATTTCACCTGAGTCACCTTCCTCCCATCCGCCTCCCCCAGCCAAGCTGCAGTCAGACGTCAGTGCCACCATTATGTGCAGCATCCAGAAATTCCAGAGAGATTTGCTTTCTCTTCCTGTGTTCTCTGAGCTGTTTGCTAAGCTGCTCCTGACCTTTCCAAATACCACCTCCATTTATGGCCTCCTGTCAGACTGGGCCTGCCAGGAATTGAAGCACTTTGAAGAAAAAGGCCTGGCTGTTGGGTTGGCTTCCTTGTCAACAACGTCTTCCCCAGCAAGCAGAGGCGGTTTCAGTTACAGGTGCTAGATTAACAAGAGCTGGAGGGTGCCTCTGGCTGCCTGCGGCGACAGGAAGTTGCCAGTGCACGTCACGGGGCGGGTTAACATAGATCAACGTGCCGTTATGCTAGACACAATATCGGAGCATGCCATTGTGATTTTCTAATTGCGGTTTCACTTCTGCTCCCTGGGGCTCCTGGGGCTTTTCATAAACAAGTCTGAGTACAGACACCCATAGCCCACAGACTGGGTTCTTACTGGATCGCCGTCTCTGTGCAGAAGGAAACCCAGTTATCTTACCTAACAAGGGCTGGGGTTGCTGGCCTGTTCTGTGCAACCTGATACCATGGCTAGAATAAGGATACCATAATTGTGGGCTTTACTGTGTGATGTGTTACACTGACACAATAGACTTCAGGGACTTGCACTACATTGTTGAGCAGGGATCAGGTGTGTTGTTGAGTAAGAGACACGTTATCACTACTTGTTCCTCTTGAAGACAGAGTGTCGGCTAGCGGTCAGAGTGTCGGGGCTTAGAACCGGCCGGATTCCAGAGCTTGGTTCCTGGCTCTACTATTCACTGTGCAGGGCTGGGCAAGTCACTTAGTCCCATGGTCCTTCGAGTGCCCCTCTGTGAAATGGAGCCCTCATTTCCTGTAGCCCTGTCACATTCTCTTTTGCAATATGCCTGTGTATAAGGGCAAAGATTGTCAGATGGGAAGAAGAACCGTACAAAAGCAATAATGCACTGCAGGGTGAGTGCTGTCCTGTGATACAGAATGTACCTGAGAACACGCCCTGGAGAGTGCTACTGCCAGGGTTCTCAGCTTGGGGGTCACAACCCATGGGGACATGAAGAGAAGTCAGGGGGTCACAGGCACACTGGCCTTCCTATACTACTAAATCAGACAGAGATCCTCACTCCGTCTTGGCTAGATGGGAGGGGATTCCAGCACGGAGAAGGTGGAGAACTACTGTACCCTTGCACTGCTTACTGGACTTATGGAGGAAGCTGGTTCTGACCCCTATATTGACTTTATATTAGCCCTAGACGTGCTTCTTTATGACCCTCATTCTCCTCCTTCACATCCCACCTCAAAATGATTCTTCTGCACACTGACCTCCACCCCTGTACTCCTTACTCCTCCCTCGTGCCCTGCCTCATTTCTTGTTCAACAAATACCAGACTATACAGAATTCCTTAGTAAGACAATAAACCCTGCTGCTTCTCGTGCTAAATCACAATCCTCTCTTGATCTCTTGGGTTCCCCCATCAGTTTGTTGTATTCAATCTGTTGTCTCTTACATTGATGTTGTCTCTGATACATGTTTGTACAGCACCTAGCACAGTAGGGCTAAGGCCTCTAGGCACTACTGCAATACAAATAAATCATCATCTTTATTAGTTTTAACCTCTTCCCTAGCTCTTCTTTTCTCAGTTATATATATTCTGCTACGTTTCTCTAATGCACAGACTTTAAGGAAGGGACTGTGTCTTTTTTTAATCATCATGCAAAGTTACGGTGCCATACACATATCAAATAACAACAGCCCCACTCCTAAGGTCATTGCTTAGGCTTTAATTAAATCAACATTCCCATTGACTCAACTGGAATTAGCTTGACTAAGGACTGCATATAAAACAAGTAGGAACTGATTAAGGATTTGGCCCAACAATTAACACAACCTATCACCAATTCCATCCCAAGATGCCTTGGTGAATATTTGTTTAATTGGAAATGTTCTGTTTCCTGTGGAAAAGCAAAAATCACCCCCTTCTCGTAATCCTTGCAGAGATCTAGCCTCGTCCCAATGACAGGTTTCAGTGTGGCGTGGATTGCTTTGCAAAGCCCTGTGCATAGACAGTCACCAGAGGAGTGCCTGCAGAATGCAAACAGTTCACACCTAGGAATGGTGTCTTAAAGCTGAAGCTAAAAGGCATGTGTCAGAATGTGGATTATGTTTCAGAGCCCAAGTGCTTCTGATAAGGAATCTAGGCTTAGTGATTCCCACCCAACCGGCAAAGAAATGATTCCAAATATCTGCCAGTTTGGTTATCTGATGTACCTTCTTGGGCCTGGAAACACTGAATACGTGAATAACGTAGCTGAAGTCGAAGTACCTTAGTTCGAACTTACCACGCGTCCACACGCGGCAGGCAGGCTCCCCCATCGACTCCGCGTACTCCTCTCGCGGAGCAGGAGTACTGGCGTCGACGGTGAGCACTTCCGGGATCGATCCGGGATCGATTTATTGTGTCTAGACAAGATGCGATAAATCGAACCCAGAAGATCGATTGCTTACCGCCGGACCCGGAGGTAAGTATAGACGTACCCTAAGGGTGAAATTCATCCCGGTGCAGAGGGCCTAGGCACCACTCATGTTTCAGTTAAGCCCTAGCTGTGACTCAGGGGATGGGCAGTTTGCCAGAGAACGCCTCATTGCCAGACTCCCAGTTCAAATCCATCCCTGTCTTCCAGCAGCTGAAAGTTGTTCCCATCTGAAAGCTTTGCAGCATCTTTTGTTAGCTAAGTCTTGCTCCAATTGCCAACGGACAGACGTCAACAGCACCTAGCCAGCCCCCACTGGAGCTAATTGGCAGATTCAGCAGGGAGGCCAGGAATTGAATGGCTATGAAATATGAACTGTCATCTCCACAGCGTGCTTCCAGGCCAGGCTTGAGATGCATTGGCAGGATAATGGGGGCAGGAACGAGGGTGACCAGACAGCAAGGGTGGGACTATCCCTATAAAATCAGGACATCTGGTCACCCTAGAAGGGATGTACAATGCTACAACTCTTTGTAGGATCGAAGACTGTGGTCTTCGGAGCTCTTCGTCTGGCACCTTTCTCCAACACAAAATTCCCTTAAAAAAACCCCACATTGGCACGGGGCGCTCACCACTAGAGTGCCTCCTTGCGGCTGGGGATTAACTCTGCCAGTCTGACACCCCTTCCTGCGGATGCTCACTCCATCTCTCAGGACTCCATGGCTCCCTCTTTGTGTCTTGGCCCTCCAGCCAGGCCACTGTACTTTTTCCCCTTCCAGAGGGTGGGGGGAGAGGGATGGGGTGTGTACCAAAGTCTCTCTCTACCAGCCATGCCAGGCAATCTTCCAATTCATTGGACCTCAATGGTGCCACTTCCCCAGTGGCTGGTAGGGAAACCCAGGCCCACTGTCTTCTCTGGGTTCCAGGCCAGGAACCCTACAACCAGTGGCTAAGGTCTGCACTGTCCTACACCTTGATGCCATTTCCCTGGACCGCTTTCTATGTTGCCTCTATCAGGCTCCTTCTCCACCCTCCTCTGGGTATGCCCATCCCTCCAGACCAAGCTGCCTTCTCTCCCTAGCCTGAGAGAGTGACTGCAGGGATCCTCCCTGTAGCCACCTTCTGCCCTCAGCTCCCTGGCTTTATACAAGCCCTGCCTGTTCCTGTCCAGGTGAGTGTCATCCTCTGATTAGTCCTCATTGCTCCCTGGCTCCTCCTCCAGGTGCAGCCTCTGCAGTTAACTGGCCCCTCCAGGGGCTGGTGTGGGGTGAACACCCCACCACACACCAGTGCACAATTCCCTCATTTTCACTCTTCTGAAAAGCATATAAAATACTCTGAAAACTTCCTAGTGTGTCTTTACACCACTTCTGTCTGGTGAGTAGAATCAGAAATGCTCAACTGTAGATCTTAGACCCCATACTGCTCATCTAACAGATGCTCTGTAAGCAGGATCTGGGCTTTTTGGAGCAGAACTGAGTTCTAATCCTGCTGCAGCTGTGATATTCTGAACAGTCTTGGTGTGGAGACTGGAGGCTGCTATGAAGTTGCAGGGGGCTACCAAGTTACTTTTTGTGTGGCAGTGCTTGCTGCACAGTATATTAATAACACAGCGCTGTGCTGTACCTACCCCCATCTCAACTGAGCTGGAGGGAAGGGATCAAGCTGACATATGGCTCCAAAAACTTTAAAGTACAGGAAAGTGAAACATATTCTGAGCTCAGGTTCAAGAAGCAGCCAGATGCTGCGTGAGAATAGGAGCAGCAAATTGGAGGAAGGAACCTAGGAGCTGGCTGTGGAGGGATGGCTGGGAGTTGGCTACGGGTGGGAAGGCCGAGCAGCAGCCTGGGAGCCGGCTGTGGAGGGATGGCCGGGAGCTGGCTACGGGTGGGAAGACCGGGTAGCAGGGAGCCTAGAGGTCTGTGGTTGAACTGTTGCTTTCATCTTTATTGTAACAGTTTAAAGCTATTGTGGCTGTGATATTTGCAGCCTTTATCTCTGTCAGCCCTGGTAAAATAATCCGGGGTTCCCTACTTGCAATCTGTGCTTCTGAGAGGGCACCCACCGAGGGCTAGAGCTGGTGTAGCCCAGGGCTGAGAGCATCTGAACTTGTGGTGCACAGTCGCTGCCAGACCTCAGGGGACTGGTCCCCTGGTGCTCACAGCCACACCCTGCAGGAGAGGGGCCGTGACAGCATTTTACATCAGGGTAACCGTTAGTAACACAATAGGCTGTCACTGTTGCATGGAGGGCCAGATAGCCACACTCTGAATGAGCCATGTACCCTGAAATGAGCATTTAAAGCTCTCCCTCCTCCCACCAAGTCAACTGCACCCCTTACCCAGCATGCCCTCCTCCGACCCTCCTCCCTGCTGTTTGCACTAACGCTGCTCCTCTGGGTTTAGTTTGCTTTTGATTCCTGAACACGGCATTTAGTATCAACTGGCACATCAGCAAACACTCTCCAGCACGTCCCACCCAGGTATTTACCAAGCGTTATGTGCTGCACTCCGGCCACAGAGAGGAAAGGTGAAGGGTGGGGATGGGAGAGTGAGATTGTGGGCAAGGGCACATTCATCAGTCTTTGCCCCTATTCAGATCCAGTGAACGCTGTACAAGGAACCACCTTTAGAGGAGTGGAGCCCAGTCGTGCCATGTCAGTGTGATGGGGGCTGCTGGCCGGGGGCTGTCTGGGAGGGCTCTATAACTTCACCATAGACCCGGCTGAAAACATTTCACTGAAACATTTTGTAGATGAAAAATGGCCTTTTGGGTCAAATTAATGTTTTTTTCTCCTCTTTTCAGGTTTTTGATTTTTTTCCTATTTTTCTCTCCCTCCCTCCTCCTGCTGTGGAAAAAAAAGAGAAACAGGGTTTGGGGTGGGCGAACTACAACTGGAAAATGTTCAGTTTGGTTCACTGAAAAAAATAAAAATTCCATGTAAAATTTCCAACAAAACAAAAAATGTTAATTAAAAAAAAATGGTGGAAAATGCCATCCCTTGACCTGCTGTGGTCTGAGGTTTGCACCCTACAGATCAAAATAATCTGAATCTGATAAACCTCAGGGCTTGTTGCACAGCTCACATTTTCCCCAGCACTTGTAAATGCAGCAGGACCAGGGTGGTTTTAACTGTAGGGGCAGGGACTGGTTGGAGTGGGAGGAATTTTTATTTTTATGTTACTCACTGGCAAGATTATTTTGGCTACAAAGAAATGTTCTGATTTTGAATTAAACAATTAAGAAGTAGACAGCTGCAGTGGGCACTGCTGAGACATAATAAAGAGGGAGTGCCATGCAATGGAGAGGGCGCAAGGCATGGAAACCTGGTTCTGACCTTAGACAAATCATTTTCCCCTTTCATCCTTTAGTTTTTATATTGTGGTAAATATATTAGAGGCCCAGGCTCAGATCAGAGGCCTATTGTGCTGGGTGCTGTCCAAATATAGGAAGACGCAACACCTGCCCTGACAGTCTGTGGTGGGGCGGCTGCCCCACCCCCATGCAAGAGGGGGCTAGAGTAGGCCAGAGCGGCTGTGCAGACCGGCAGCCAATCAGGGAAGGGCCTACTGAGAGCCAATCAGGGCCGAGATTAGAGCCAGCCAATCAGGGCTAGGCTAGACCTTATATAAAGGCTGCCCAGAAGAGCAGCAGGCAGTCTGTCCCAGACCTTCATGGGGGAAGGTCTGTCTCCAGAGCAGGAGACCAGCACCCCACTCAGAGCAGTATTGCACCTGGCCATGTAGTGGCCGAGACAAATTGCAACCGACCCTTGAGACAAGGGGCTAGACTTTGGGGGTTGTGGTTGGCCACTGAGGCAGGTGCAAGGACTGTTGCTAACCTTCACCTCTCTGAAGGGGGTGAGGATGGACTAGTGGGCACTGCTGGAGGGTCAGTGGCCTGAAGAAGGACACTGTCAAGTGGAGAGCAACGCGGGTCCAGATGCCAACGGAGGACAAGAGATGGATGGGACACTACCAGCAGAGGGCGCTCCCCATGGACTGAGCTAATTCCCAGAGTGACCAGCGGGAGGCGCCGTGGTGGTGAGTCCCAATCCCGTCACAGTCTACATAGACAAGACAGACAAAGGGAAAGAGCTACAGGAGGCAAAGGGACCTGCCCAAGGTCACACTGGAGGTCAGTGGCAGAACCATTGCTAGAAGGCCCAAGCCAGTGCTCCATTGGCCGGGGCACATCGCATTTGCTAGCTTATCTATTTCAATTGTAAGCTCTTTGGGGCACGTTCTGTCTCGCTATGTGTGTGTGCATCAGCTAGCACAATCCGCCCTTGATTTCGGCTAGGGCCTGTGACCACTAAAATTGTCCCTTGTGGGAAAGACTCCCATTGAGTTTAGAATGGTTTGGATCAGGTCCCTACGGCAACATGTTAAAGATATTTATGGCCTTCCAGTGGGAGTTAGGTGCCTAAATACCTTTAAAGAACTAGCCCCATGCTCTCCTGGTTGAGAAAGATATCAGCACTGATGCTCGTGTGTGTGTAAACACTGCTCCCGGTGGGGCACACCCATAACTGGACAGCATGATGCTGAACACAACTTGTCCTTCTCTATGGGGACCATCATGGCTGCTAGCTTGAGGATTAAAATAAGAACTTAAACACCAGCACATTTCCTAGTGAAGAAGAGCCTCAAGAGGCCATGTGAGCACATTCATGCTCCTGTGCATGGCTCAGGCTCAGGCCCCTGACCCAGGAAAACATCCCTATTCAGGACAGTCATATAAGTCAATGGGATTCTGGCGCATACAGCAGAACCCCAATTGTATGTACATTAATCTTATTAGCAACCACTTCTGTGAACCATTGTTATCTCTCGAACAACCAGGTGTACGTGGATGTGCTTGAGCAGCGAGCAGAGGTCACGCGCACTCAGCATGTGGGCGTATTTGACCTTTCTGCGCTCTGGTGAAAACCAGCAGGGGGGGGTGGAAACTCCCTGTGAATGGGGGGTGGGAGGTGGAGGGGGCAAAGGGGAGCTACTGAGACTTGTAGCCAGATAGACAGATTGTCCCACATTTTATGGGACTAAGATATAAAATTAAGGACTCATGAAAATGACTTAATACAGGAGACTTAATAGTGGGAGGATCTCTTTTGAACATAACTACTATTTTCCATCACCTCAGCTCGTCTGGGGTGGAGGTAGTGTGAGGGACCTCCCTGGTAATGAGCTATAGGTGTGTCTGTGATTCCCTTTTACCATTCACTCAAGGCTGTTTCAGCTCTTCAGAGATGCAGCTGAGGAAGACCTAGATTTTTCTCTGGCAGCGAGCAAGGTGCCTTCAGAGGAGAGGGTAGGAATGGTTTGGATTCGGCCCAAGAACAAGAAGCATGACACACACATAATGTATTTCTTAAATATACTGAACAGTCAGTCTGCATTCTTCTTAATCAAACTTCAGGTATCCCTTTATTTCCTAGGGCACAGCTAACCAGGGACTTGCTCTTTAATTACATAGCAAATGTCATGGAGGTTTTGCCCATGCAGTAGCAAGGGCAGGTTCTTGCAGGTTACCTCGTAATTATCCTTCAAGTTACCGAATAATTCCAAGATGAATTACCATGTAATTTTCAGGCTGTAGATAGCAACATCAGGGTGCAGTTTGGAAGACAGGGTCTATTCTTGTCTCACTTCTGCACCCAGGCAGCACTCGGGAAATGCACGCCTCACAGAGAAAACAGCACCCACAAGCTAAGAGCTACCCTGGGAATATATGGTCGGTACGTGGCCAGTAGCTTTCAGATCACTGTGCTCCTGGGCCCTGCTAACAGTAATAATAATGGATGGGTACCAATGCCCATCGGCCTCCAAGAGCCTTAGCCAAGGGGCAGATCGGGTCCTTTGTAAAACCCCACTATAGCAGGGATACGGATACTCTGGAGACTCAACGATTTTCCATGGGCAGAGTTTCCGTAGCGTGGCACTGTCGTGGCAGCAGTGAGGAAGGTTTGTGCCATGGCACACGGATGTACTTCAGGAGTCACTGAGCAGAGAGCAGAGCACTGCAAGGAACATGGCAGTCCTAGGCATCAGCAAGACGAGGGCTGGCAGTTTTGTGGGCTCTGTACATGGATGCAAGAAGAAGCCCACGTGGTGAATAACCAGAACCATCTGGGAGCCAGATATAGGAGCACAAGACTCTGTATAAATTCTTACCTGGGCACTTAGGCCCAGGTCCTCAAAGGTCTTTAGGTGCTTAGCTCCCACTAGAATCAACAGGAACCAGGTACCTAAATACTCTGTGGATCTGGGCCTTAGACTCTAATTTGCATCCTGTCTTCTGCCACACTGCAAGAGAATGTTGCAGCTGAAAGAAGCTATCTCCTGGGCACAGCCCTCCTTCCTTAGCTACTTCCCAGCTGCATCTCCCCATCCCCCAAACTCCTCAAACACATGCTCACACCAAGGAGTTTCCTTGGGGCTGGAGGAAGAAGGGGACATCTCTAATCTGACCTGCAGAATGCAGGAAAGAGAATTTCACTCAATTATCCCTGCACAGGCTTATAAACTGTGGTTGAGCATATTTTTTAGAAAGAACGATCCAGTCTTGATTAAAGACTTCAAGTGATGGATAATCCACCATGTCCCTGGACAGGCTGTTCTAATGGTTAATTACCCTATTAAAAATTGGTACCTTGTTTTCAGTTTGAATTTATCTAGCTTCAGCTTCCAGCTGTTGGATTTTGTTACACCTTTGTCTGCTAGATCAGGGATCTCAAACATATGGCCAAGAAGGCTGGTTCCAGCCTGCATGTATTTTTGTATTGCCATAGTGCCTACGAGCATTCGTTATACACCTGGACCCCATGGTGCTAGGCACTGTACAAACACAGAACCCTGCCCCACAACATTTCCAAGCTAAGTAAATAGATTTGATTAAAGTAAAGAACCTGAAAACTTTGTTTCTGACGGCGTATCTGTACATCAGCCCCTTTTCCACATTTGGTGCTGTGCATTACTGGAACTGCTGTTCAACGTGTGCCACATTTGTGCAATGTGGTCAAATGACAGTTACCATGGAACCAATCCATAACTTTGCATTCCACACTGTTGTGGATTTATAGACCTGGCCATCTCTTTTCTTTCATTGTGAGGGGTCAGATTCACACGCATCTATAATCTGAATGTTTTATCACTGAAATTGTGCTTTGGGCCAAACTCATCCTTGCCACAACTCTACAGAAGTTGGAGTTACACCCGGGATGGGCTTGGCCCTGTGAGCTTGTATGTGGGTACCACAGGGAAAAATTAACAGTAAGGCAAAGACAAAAAGGGCCAAATTCTGGCATGGATTTGAGACCACGCTTTGGATTATAGCTTACATTAGAAGCTTGCTTGGGCATCTTTGGGGGGAAATGATTCAAGAATAAAGAAGTTTTAAATAACTGAAAAGAATATTCTGTGTGTATGTTAAATGAACCCCTGTGCGAGGGGCAGCAAATTTTTACACTGGACAGTTAGGCTCTGGAACTCGTTGTCACAAGATATCATTGAGGCTAATAGATTAGCAGGATTCAAAAGAACCAGAAATGTATATGGATCAACAGAACACCCAGACTTACAAGCACACAGAAGGAAGGAAGACCAAGAATTTCAAAACAGATATAAACCCTCCTGCTTCAGGGCATAAATACACCTCTGGTGAACTTTAGGAAGAAGATTTCCCCAGATTCAGGGGTTTCCTGCACCTTCCTCTGATGTAGTTTGTTCTGGCCACTGTAAGACACTGGATTACATGGACCCTGGTCTGATCCCACCTGGCAATTCCTTGGTGTAACTGAGATGAGAATCTGGCTCTATGAAGGAAACCGTCTTGAGGCATAATACTAGTACCACAGCTATGATGTTCTAATAAGCAGGCAATGGATCACTTGGATTTTACTGAGACAAGTTCATCCTCTGGGAGACTCCATTTCCTTCACTGAATTGCATTGAGGATGAATCCAGACTCTGCTTTCAGCAGAGGGAAAGGTGATAGGGGCGAGCGGCCATCATGAGTGAAATGTGTCAGAAGAAGCTCACGAACAACTGAAAGGGACTCATCAGTCGTTTGTTTATGGATTTTCAACCTGGGGGTCATGAACAGGTGTCAGGGGGTTGTGACCACCTTGCCTTTCCCATATTACTAAATGGGAGGGGGTCTGGGCTTGTTCCCAGCTAGATAGGGAAGGAGGAGACCTACTGTGAAAAAGATGCTGCTGATACAGAAAAGGTTGAGAACCAGCTCTCTGGTTCATCCATCAGCCAGGACTTTCCCTCTGGATCACAGAGAATCACAGCTACCCTATCTACTCCCTGCTTGGTCTCCCCAAAAGGCCTCTGGAGATGCCAGCTAATAATACCACAGACACACTCTGACTTTTTCAGTTAATTGTATGGTACAAGGCATCCTGTAAACTGCACCATCTCTCCTTTCCCTTGGGTAGTTGTTTTAATGAGGCAACACCCCTTGTATAAATAAAGGAGAGATTCCACTTTATTTCGAGGGTGGGAAATACTAAGGCTGTCCAATTTCAGCATCAGAAAGCAGGGAATTGATGGGACAAGTCTGGCCTCGTTGGATTAACATCATCCATCCGAGAAGAGATTGGCTGACCGTGTCAATAGTGAAGTGCCTCTACTGCTCTGGGGCAAGCTGCTGGAGTTAATGCAACACCTCTTCTGTGTGTGGGTGTCTATTAAGGTGGTCACTGGGCATGATGAGGTGTGGCCTCCCGGCTACGTTTACACTGGAAACTGTGAAACAGAATTGTGCCATACTTGGAGACACCAATGGCTCATCTAATCCAGCTGCCCTCCTGCCGTAGCAGAACAGACTAATCCATCCAAGTTAGTCTGTCACGTGCCCTGTCAGAACAGCTCAATGATTCGTCTACTTTAGTAGTCTTTCAATGGTCCATTGAATTCAGTAGCCTGCCTATAGCAGCATCTAATGCTGGGTCTTTCATAAAAAGACAATACCAGGGTGGAAATTGTTACTGTCGTGGTTAGTAATTATCTTACACCCTGCTGCATAAGGGTTGAGCGCTGATCCTACATAGCTTGGATAACTGCAGAGGTTGTTCATAGCCACACAATTATGTAACCCTTCTCTAAAAAGGGAAAAATAAAAGGTAATTAGCTCCCTGCCCCTCATCAGTCAGATCTGTGGTTTGATTATGTCACACAAAATGTTTTCCTTTATCCATATTAAATTGATGTAATGTACCTTTTAATCTAACTCAGTTTGCTATTGTCCTTGTATGAGTAGGAGGTGTAAAAGGAGCACCATGCTGGCATTTTCTGTGCTGTTCATTATTTTGTGTACAGCACGTAATCTCACGATTACAGCACGAATATCACCTCTTGCTTTTCTTCCCAAACTCACCAGACCTGGCCTTTTAAATCTTTCTCTAGATTCCTTCTGCTACACTGCAATGAAATGTCCACGGCTGGCCCATGTCAGCTGACGCAGGCTCACGGGTCTCGGGATCCGGGACTATAAAATTGCGGTGTAGACATAAAGCCTGATAAAGCCCAGGCTCCGGGACCCTCCCCCTTCACACCCAAGTTCTGTGAGCCAAGTCAGCTGACACAGGCCAGCCATATGTGTTTTATTGCAGTGTAGGTGTCACCTTAAAGCCAAGGTGAATAGTGATGAAATGAAGAATGAGGACATACCATTAGCTCAGATAATGGCATCACAATATTTTGTTTTATTATTTAGCTCTTTTTAATATGGTCTAACATTTTACTCGTTTTTGACCATTGCTGTGCACTGAACTATCTTCATTGACACCTGGATCTTTTTTCATATATGCAATGAAACCATGATCTGATCTGGTGTCTTTCCAGAAGATACATGCTAACTCAACTCCACTTGAGCAGGATCTAAGTAGAGTATTTAGATTACAAGATCTCTGAGGCAGGGCAGTCAAGACCTGTACAATGCCTAGCACAGTGGGGTTCTGGTCCATGCCTGGGGCACCTCAGTGCTACCATAATGTAAATAATAAAAAGAATAACTGAAAAGAATATTTTGAAAAAAGTGTAAAAATATAATTAGGAAGGCCAAAAAAGCATTTAAAGAACAGCTAGCCAAAGACTCAAAGTAAACGCAAAAATTTTTTAAGTACATCAGAAGCAGGAAGCCTGCTAAAGAGCCAGTGGGGCCACTGGATGATCGAGATGCTAAAGTATGGTGACCAGATGTCCCGATTTTATAGGGACAGTCCCAATTTCGGGGGCTTTTACAGTCCCGATTTTGGGGGCTTTTTCTTATATAGGCACCTATTACCCCTCACCCCCGTCCTGATTTTTTACACTTGCTATCTGGTCACCCTATGCTAAAAGAGCATTCAAGGACAATAAGGCCATTGCGGAGAAACTAAATGAATTCTTTGCATTGGTCTTCAAGACTGAGGATGTGAGGGAGATTCCCAAACCTGAGCCATTCTTTTTAGGGGACAGATCTGAGGAATTATCTCAGATTGAGGTGTCATTAGAGGAAGTTTTGGACCAAACAGATAAATTAAACAGCAATAAGTCACCAGAGCCAGATGGTATTCATCCAAGAGTTTTGAAGGAACTCAAATGTGAAATTGCAGAACTGCTAACTGTGGCATGTAACTTATCATTTAAATCAGCTTTTGTACCAGACAGCTGGAGGATAGCTAATGTGATGCCAATTTTTTTAAAACGCTCCAGAGGCGATCCCGGCAATTACAGGCTGGTAAGCCTAACTTCAGTACCCGGCAAATTGTTTGAAACTATAGTAAAAAACAGAATGATCAGACACATAAATGCACACGATTTGTTGGGGAAGGGTCAACATGATTTTTGTAAAGGGAAATCATGCCTCACCAATCTACTAGCATTCTTTGAGGGGGTCAACAAGCATGTGGACAGCAGTGATCCAATGGATATAGTTTACTTAGATTTTCAGAAAGACTTTGACAAGTTCCCTTACCAAAGGTTCTTAAGCAAAGTAAGTTCTCATGGGATAAGAGGGAAGGTCTTTTCCTGGATCAGTAACTGGTAAAAAGATAGAGAAAAAAGGGTAAGAATAAAGAGTCAGTTTTCAGAATGGTGATAGATAAATAGTGGTGTCCCTCTGTAGTGGGACCAGTCCTATTCAACATATTCATGAATGATCAGGAAAAAGGGATAAACAGTGAAGTGGCAAAATTTTCAGATGATGCAAAACTACTTAGGATAGTTAAGTCCAAAGCAGACTGTGAAGAGTTACAAAGGGATCTCCCAAAACTGGGTGACTGGGCAACAAAAAGGCAATTGAAATTCAATGTTGATAAATGCAAAATAACGCACACTGGAAAACATAATCCCAACTATACATATAAAATGATGGGGTCTAAATTAGCTGTTACCACTCAAGAAAGAGATCTTGGAGTCATTCTGACTAGTTCTCTGAAAACATCCACTCAATGTGCAGCGACAGTCAAAAAAGCAAACAGAATGTTGGGAATCATTAGGAAAGGGATAGATAAAACAGAAAATACCATATTGCCATCATATAAATCCATGGTACTCCCGCATCTTGAATACTGCATGCAGATCTGGTCGCCCCATCTCAAAAAAGATATATTGGAAAAGGGTCAGAAAAGGGTAACAAAAATTATTAGGGGTATGGAACAGCTTCCATATGAGGAGAGATTAATAAGACGGGCAGTTCGGCTTGGAAAAGAGATGACTAAGGGGGGATATGATAAAGGTCTATAAAATCATGACTAGTGAGGAGAAAGTAAAGAAGGAAGTGTTATTTACTCCTTCTCATAACACAAGAAGGAGGGGTTACCAAATGAAATTAATAGGCAGCAGGTTTAACACAAGCAAAAGGAAGTATTTCTTCACCCAAGGCATGGTCAACCTTTGGAACTCCTTGCCAGAGGATGTTGTGAAGGCCAAGACTATAACAGGGTTCAAAAAAGAACTAGGTAAGTTCATGGAGGATAGGTCCATCAATGGCTATTAGCCAAGATGGGCAGGGATGGTGTCCTTAGCCTCTGCTGGAAGATGGGAATGGGTGACAGGGGATGGATCACTTGATGATTGCCTGTTCTGTTCATTCCTTCTGAAGCACCTGGCATTAGCCTTTGTTGGAAGGCAGGATACTGGGCTAGATAGGCCATTGGTCTGACCCAGCATGGCCATTTTTACATTCTTAATTAAAAGGTGTTGATGACATTTTCAAACATTTCTGTTTTATGGTGAAATGTTGTTTTGGGGGAATTTTTCCAACCCACTGTAATTGTGAGTATTTGCATTGGAAACTTGACTCTGAGAGTTATGGCCATCTGTTTAGAGGACAGAAACCTACCATTGACGTATGTTCAATTAAAGCAACTCAGATTTCAGCACCTAATACTCACCACAAATAAGCCACAGAACCAAAGATTATTCCCAGATATTGTTTGGTGAATAATTTTTAATCACAAATAAATACAAGAAAAGTATTAACTATTCCTGGACAATTCCCAAGCAGAAGTGTGTCGTCATCATCATCATCATCAGAGATCAGGGAATCATTGTGCTAAGCATTGTATAAACACTTATTAAAAAGGCAGCCCTTGTCCCCAAAGAGTTTATAGTTGAGGGCTCAATCCTGCAAAGACTTAGACATGCTTAACTTTATACGTCGGAATAATCCCATTGAAATCAATGGAACTGCTCATATGCCTGAAGTTAAACACATGCATAACACTGTGCAAGATCAGGGCCCACAAGTGCAATTCAATGAATACACTATTCATCCTGAATTCTTCCGTTAGCTCTGCGGCTCTCTGTAAGTGACACCACTACTGTGTGATTCATTGACTCGTGTCATTAGTTAATAACACGGGAGCACTAGTCCTGGTCCCAGACCCCAAGGTTCCACTCTGCATGCTGAGGTTTACCTTCTCTTTGCCTCCTGCCCTTTAGCCCAGTTTTCAATCCAGGACTTTATCTTTCATCCCGGACAGCCTCTTGTGAGAACTTATCAAAGGCTTTTAGAAAATGTCAATAACTTATATTCACTGACTCCCTTTAATCCACTCCTACAGTTTGGTAGCACTTAAAGACTTGAGGCAGGTTAAAGGGACATCAGTTATTCTTGCTAGAGCTGCATTAGTTTATCTCTATCATATTAGTCTCTTTTAAGGTGGAGTTTTATAACTCTGTCTTTAACGTTTTTCTCAACTCTTTTTCCTGATCCTGACCTAAGGTTCTTTTTCTGATGAGGTATTTCCATTACTGGAAGTTTATAACTATGGTAGTTCATTTTGTATGGCTAATCTCTTTGTGATTGAATATACCTTTTGATCCACCTAGGATAACATATTGTCCATCCAAGATCTTTTTTTTTCTGCCTTGTGTTCTTCTGCTATCAAGTTTCCTTTCCAGTCCCCATAAACTTGCATCACCCACTGAACCTCTTAAAATGTGTCCTGGAAATCAAGTCTTTCTGTTCTCTAAAGTTAGCAGAATTCCAATACTTTTTCATTGGTCACATGATCTTTCTGCAATATTTTCAGAATTATTCTATTACACCATAATTCAAAGGATTGTCATTTCTTTATTATCAATTGTTTGACTGTTTCACAACCATAATTTAACAGACCAAATGTAAGATTTTAAGAGCAGGAATTTAGTCTTCAGATTTATTTCCCTTCTCTTCATAAATTTATTCTTCCAGAATGTCTTTCACTGTTGCTTTTCTGGCGCTGACATCAATATTCAATCTTCTATCTTCTGTAATGATGCTTCCTAAGTAGCAATAATTTCTCACTTGCTGTACAACTGCATCGGTCACTGGAATCTTGCATGTTTTCCAAAGACCCTTGCATAGCACATAGTTTTAGTCCTGTTCACATTCATCTCTAGACCCCATATGCTTTGTCATATTTATATATAAATCGCCACTAACTTCATCAGATCTTCTTCTGAAACAGCCAACAGTACTGTGTCATCTGCATCTTGAATATTATTCACCCATTTTGCATTCATCTTAATACCTTCTTCTGTTTCTTTGATTAATTTCATCAAACACTTGCGATAAATATTGAATAAAGTCAGTGACATTATACAACCTTGTCTTATTCCATTCTTGATCTTAGATTTTCATTTCTCATTAAAATTCTTATGATTCCAGCATAATTGTTTATTAGTCGGAGTTCATGTCCATCTGTGGCCACAAATCTTAATATATAGAGCAATTTGTACTGGTAGATTCTGTCAAATGCTTTCTGAAAATCAATGAAATACAACTATACCATTTTCCCCATTTCAATTGATCTTTCTAATATGAGCTTCAAGTTAATAATGACGTTTATCATGCGCTTGCCACATTTGACGCCTTACTGTTGTTTGCTTATTTCCTTATCAGTTTTTCCTTGATCTAAGGCTAGGTCTACACTACCCGCCTGAATCGGCGGGTAGAAATCGACCTCTCGGGGATCGATTTATCGGGTCCCGTCGGGACGCGACAATCGATCCCCGAATCGACGCTCTTACTCCACCAGCGGAGGTGGGAGTAAGCGCCGCCGACAGAAAGCCGCAGAAGTCGATTTTGCCGCCGTCCTCACAGCGGGGTAAGTCGGCTGCGATACGTCGAATTCAGCTACGCTATTCACGTAGCTGAATTTGCGTATCTTAAATCGACTCCCCCCTGTAGTGTAGATGTACCCTAAGATTCACTGGTCTATAATTCCGGGGATTATCCATGGTACCTTTTAAAAGAGCTGTTCCAATTCTGGCCGTGTTTCTGCCCTCTGGGACAGTACAGTAATTGTTTACCATGATGCATTCTATCTATTTTGGTCAGTAGTTCAGCTATTTCCTTCCGATCTCTGGGATACATAATGAACCATCCATCTTCAACTGTTCCAACACCTCTTTTTCTGGGATCTCCCTTTCTCACAGACGCATAGATTTTAAAGCCAGAAGGGACCATCATGATCATCTAGTCTGACCTCCTGCACATTGCAGGCCACAGAACCTCACCGACCCACTCCTGAAATAGACCCTTAATCTCTGGCTGAGTTACTAAAGTCCTCAAATCATGATGTAAAGACTTCAAGTTACAGAGAACCCACAATTTACACTAGTTTAAACCTGCAAGTGACCTGGGCCCCATGCTGCAGAGGAAGGTAAAAAAACCCCAGGGTCTCTGCCAATCGGACTTGGGAAAAATTCCTTACCAACCCCAAATAGTTAGACCCTGCGCACATGGGCAAGAACCACCAGCCAGACACCTGGGAAAGAATTCTCTGTAGTAACCCGGGCCCTCCCCATCTAGTGTCCCATCACCGGCCATTGGAGATATTTGCTGCTAGCAGTCGCAGATCGGCTACATGCCCATTGTAGGTAGTCCCTTCATACCATTCCCGACATAAATGTATCAAGCTCAGTCTTGAAGCCAGTTAGGTTTCTTACCCCCACTGCTCCCCTTGGAAGGCTGTTCCAGAACTTCACTCCTCCGATGGTTAGAACCCTTTGTCTAATTTCAAGCCTAAACTTGTTGATGGCCAGTTTATATCCATTTGTTCTTGTGCCAACATTAGTGCTTAACTTGAATAACTCCTCCCCCTCCCTGGTATTTATCCCTCTGATTTATTTATAGAGAATGATCATATCTCCCCTTAGCCTTCTTTTGGTTAGGCTAAACTAGCCAAACTCTTTGAGTGTCCTCTCATAAGGTATCAAGTATCAGAGGGGTAGCCATGTTAGTCTGGATCTGTAAAAGCAGCAAAGAGTCCCGTGGCACCTTATAGACTAACAGATGTATTGGAGCATGAGCTTTCGTGGGTGAACACATGCACTTCGTGGATGCATCCGACAAAGTGGGTATTCACCCACGAAAGCTCATGCTCCAATACATCTGTTAGGTCTGGTCTATACTACCCGCCTGAATCGGCGGGTAGAAATCGACCTCTCGGGGATCGATTTATCGCGTCCCGTTGGGACGCGACAATCGATCCCCAAATCGGCGCTCTAACTCCACCAGCGGAGGTGGTAGTAAGCGCCNCCGCTGTAGTGTAGATGTACCCTTAGTCTATAAGGTGCCAGAGGACTCTTTGCTGCTCTCATAAGGTAGGTTTTCCATTCCTCAGATCAGCCTAGTTGCCCTTCACTGTACCTGTTCCAGTTTGAATTCATCTTTCTTAACCATGGAAGCCCAGAACTGCACATGGTATTCTGGATGAGGTCTCACCAGTGCCTGGTATAATGGTACTAACACTTCCTTGTCTCTACTGGAAATACTGCTTCACCAGCGCTGCACATAAAACATCATCCTAGGGCAGGTTTTCCCCCATCATTCTCTATGGTAAAGACAGATGCAAAGACATGTTTAGCATTTCTGCAATCAGTCTCTTTTCTTTTAATGAAAGCTGAGATTCACACAAACCACATGACTCCAAACTCTGGGGCTTTGAACCCCCCCCCCCCCCAAATAAGACTCAAGATAAATGCATGGGAGTTGTCCTCTTGGATTGCCCCTTTTTAGCCCTGACTAGTGCATAAACTGATTCTCTGACTTCCTGTTTCTGATTTTCTGGAAGGGCCCAGGCCATAGGCTGGGGCTGGGGAGTGTGTGCACAACTCAGGAGAAGGGATCCTTGGCAAAAGTAGCTTTAAGCTTTAATTTCTCCAGGCTGCCAAAAGCACCAAAGGGACAATATGGCACCCGGGGGTGGGGAAGCCTGGTCATGCCGCCTTTTCCCTCGCTCCGCTGTGCTGGCAGCCGGGAGTGCAGTGTCTGAGCTCCTAGCCCGGCTCTGTGCCCCTGCCCGGAGAATCCCCCGGAGGAAACCCCAGGAGGCTAAATTCCAGCCCAGGCCCAGGAGATGAATTGTTATTTATTAGGAAATTACAAATCCCCCCCCCCTCAATAAACGGGGCAATCCCCCCTCCCCGTGTTTTGTTTGTTTTTCGTACCAGCTCTAGAGCTGGTCAAAATGTTTCAAATGTTAACGTTTTAATAACATTTCAAATTTCAATTTTTTAAAATCTGGGAAAATGCTGAGAAATGTTTGTGCCCCCCCCTCCCCCCGTTTTTCAGCCGTCTCTCTTCTCTCTGGACACCGACAATGCTAATCCCACCCCCGAGGGAGCTGGTCTATGGGCAGTGTCCCAGTGACGTTATTGGGTCGGACACGTTTTCCGGCAGGTATCATGCCCAACGCGAGGCGGCGCTGGAATGTCCAGAGAGAACTATCCCAAAGTCTGGAGGCTCGGGCTCCTAGAAATCAGAGGTGGCAACAGCCTCTTAGCTCCTCTCTTCCCCATGGCAGGGCAAAGCAGGATTGCTCCCTGTAGCACGTTTTCAAGCAGTCTTCCAGTGGTGGGGCATCCTGTGGGAGCCAATTCCCCAGTGCAACAGCCAGTTTCTATACCCAGGCTCAATCATTACATCCTGCTGCTTCTCCACGACCACTGTGTCATAGCTCTCCCCACCACTACTCCTCTTTTGTCTTGCCTTACTCCAGGCCTGCACAACTCGTGGTGAGGGCCATATTACTCCAAAGAAAACAGCTGAGGGCCGAAACCCTCCGACCGCCGACAACCCCCCCCCCAGTGCCACCCAGTTCCCCCAAAACACAACACCCCCCCCAGCGCCGCCCACCCCACGGAAACAACCCCCCCAGCGCCGCTGAAACACACACACCCCCACGCCACCTGCCCCATGGATAAAAACCCTCCTTCCCCAGCGCCGCCCCACCGAAACAGCAGTATTGAACCTCGGTAATATGTTATAGCGGGCCCCTAAGGTAGTATAATTAAGGTAAAAGAAAAATATCTTTTTGCTAGAAGTAGAATAAGATCTTCCCCCCACTTTGTAATCAATTGCCCTGTTGAAGGAATGAGGTGTGAATGAGGAAGGTGTGGAAGGCAGCACCTCCAGACAGCTACAACCCTTGGAGAGGGCAGGGCCGGCTCTAGGATTTTTGCCACCCCAAGCAAAAAAATTTTTGGCCGCCTCCCCTTTCTTTTTCATGTCCCTCTGCTCCCGGCCCCACCCCAACTCTACCCCTTACCCAGATCCCCAGCACCGCCTCCTCCCCCAGCGTGCCATATTTCTCCCCCACATTGCTTCCTGCGTGCCCCCTGTGACCTCCCACCCTAACTCACCTCCGCTCCGCCTGCTCCCCTGGGCGTGCCGCCGCTCCACTTCTCCCCATCCCTCTCAGGTGAGGAAGAGCGGAGCAGCGGCGCGTTCAGGGGAGCAGGCGGAGCAGAGGTGAGCTAAGGTGGGGGGGGGACGCAGGAAGTAACGGGGGAGCAGAGGAACCGCTCCCCACTCCAGCTCACCTCCGCTCCACCACCGCCGCCTGCTCCGAGTGCCCACCGCTCGGCTTCTCCTCCCTCCCAGCCTTGCTGCGCGAAATAGCGGTTTTGCACGTGGCAAGCCTGGGAGGGAGGGGGGGAGAAGCGGAGCGGCGGCGCGTTCAGGGGCGCAGGCGGAGCGGAGGTGAGCTAGGGTGGGGGGGCGCAGGAAGTAACGGGGGGGTAGAGGAACCGCTCCCCGCTCCTGCTCACCTCCGCTCCACCACCGCCGCCTCCCCCGAGTGCCCCGCTGCTTGGCTTTTCCTCCCTCTGGGAGGGAGGGGAGAGAAGCGGAGCGGCGGCAGCGCGCTCAGGGGAGGAGGCAGAGCGGAGGCGAGCTGGGGCGGCGAGCTGGGGCGGCAGGGGCACTTTTTCCCCATGCCCCGGAGTCGGCGCCTATGATGGCTGACACCAGAATGCCGCCCCTAGAAATGTGCCACCCCAAGCACCTGCTTGTTTTGCTGGTGCCTGGAGCCGGCCCTGGGAGAGGGGATGGGAGCCAGACCAGATCAGTAGAACAGGTCAGCCACCGATTCGCCACTCGCCTCCTCAGCCCCCTTCCCCCGGCTCGCCTCCTCACCCCCCGCCCCTGCCTGCTCGCTCGCCTCCTCCGCCCCCCCACCCCTCCGGCTCGCTGGCTCACCTGCCCCCCCCCCGCCACTGCCCGCCCACTTGCCTCCTCAGCCCCCCATGCCCCCGGCTCACCTACTTACCCCCCGCCACTGCCTGCCCACTCGCCTCCTCAGCCCCTCCTCCCCCGCAACCGGCTCATCTGCCCCCCGTGCCACTGCCCGCCCACTCGCCTCCTCAGCCCTCCACCCGCCCGGCTCGCCTACTCACCCCCCCGCGGGCCGCACAGTGAGCCCATACAGTCCGCCTGCGGCCCCCGGGCCGCATGTTGTGCAGGCCTGCCTTACTCATTGCAAACTTTTCTTCTCTGGCTTCAGTGGGTCTTGCCTCTTCCCCTGCTGGTAACACCTCCTGCCTCTCTAGCAAAATCGCCTTCTCTCTCAGTCCCTCCCTGCCTCTCTTGTACCAGAGCAAATGCTTGGTATCCTTCATAAGGCCAGCATGCTGCAATCCCTTGGATTTTATTTGCTGTCTTATTCCCCTCGTTCTGTGTTGTTTGAACGAATCCTGTTTCGGTGGAGATCTGCTTCAGATCCCACTTGGGAAAGCAACAGCAAAGGGGGGCCACAATTACACTGTTATCTGACCATAATGCCGGGGATAGGATCCAGGCAGCTAAATGAGGCATTATCCGTAAAGAATTGTAAATCGTCCTGTTATTGGCCATCTGCCTGGCCATGCAGACAGGGAAGAGGAAATTTGCCAGCCGTAAAAAGCAATTCATAGGCAAGGGAGCCAAAGTTACCTCCTCGTACTTGTCAAAGCACCAGATGCCCCATTTTACCCCGTGATTATTATTATTATTTACATTAGCTCCCACTATGTGCTAGACATTTTCCAAGCCCTCAAGAACGACAGTTCCTGCCCCAAGGAGCTCACAATATAGGGACAGAGGTTGGGGGAAGTGGCTCAGAAATAGGCAATTTATATACACCTCTACCCGATATAACGTGACCCGATATAACACAAATTTAGATATAACGCGGTAAAGCAGCGCTCTAGGGGGAGGGGCTGCGCGCTCCAGCGGATCAAAGCAAGTTCGATATAACACGGTTTCACCTATAACGCGGTAAGATTTTTTTAGCTCCCAAGGACAGAGTTATATCTGGGTAGAGGTATACTGGCTATTCAATTCACTGTGGGCAACGTGGCACCAGAGGGATTTAAATGTACTGGCAGGAGGTTTGCAGGTAGGCTCAAGGGGCTGAACCATGCGTAGGGAGCTGCATGGAAGATGGCACAGAGGTGGGTATAGGGGAAGCTGACAAAGGGCAGGACAGGGCTGGGAGAATTGGTGGAGCATGGCGTGGGGGGACACAACACAAATCATGGCAAGGGAGGAAAGCAGGGAGGGGCAGAGTTCTGTAGAGCTATGAAGATGGTGACAAGAAGCTTACATAAGAACATAAGAATGGCTATACTGGGTCAGACCAAAAGTCCATCCAGCCCAGTATCCTGTCTACCGACGGTGGCCAATGCCAGGTGCCGCAGAGGGAGTGAACCTAACAGCTATTGAGCAAGTGATCTCTCTCCTGCCATCCATCTCCACCCTCTGACAAACAGAGGCTAAGGACACCATTCCTTACCCATCCTGGCTAATAGCCATTAATGGACTTAACCTCCATGAATTTATCCAGTTCTCTTTTAAACCCTGTTATAGTCCTAGCCTTCACAACCTCCTCAGGCAAGGAGTTCCACAGGTTGACTGGGCGCTGTGTGAAGAAGAGCTTCCTTATATTTGTTTTAAACCTGCTGCCCATTAATTTCATTTGGTGGCCCCTGGTTCTTATATTATGGGAACAAGGAAATAACTTTTCCTTATTCACTTTTTCCACATCATTCATGATTTTATATACCTCTATCATATCTCCCCTTAGGCCTGGTCTACACTAAGGGGGGGAGATCGATCTAAGTTATGCAACTTCCGCTATGTGAATAACGTACTTAAGATATCTCCATTAATTTATTTATCTCCTAGAACTGGAAGGGACCTTGAAAAGTCATTGTGTCCAGCCCCCTGCCTTCACTAGCAGGACCAAGTACTGATTTTGCCCCAGATCCCTAAGTGGCCCCCTCAAGGATTGAACTCACAACCCCAGGTTTAGTAGGCCAATGCTTAAACCACTGAGCTAAATTTACGCAGGGTCTTCCTTGCGGTAAGTCACTGGCTGACGCTCCCCTGTCGACTCCGCCTGCTCCTCTCACCGAGCTGGAGTACCGGAGTCGATGGGAGAGCGCTCGGCAGTCGATTTATTGCATCTAGACTAGATGCGATAAATCGACCCCCGCTGGATTGATCACTGCCCGTCGATCCAGCCGGTAAGGTAGACAAGCCCTTAGTCTCCCCTTTTCCAAGCTGAAAAGTCCTAGGCTCTTTAATCTCTCTTCATATGGGGCCCGTTCCAAACCCCTAATCATTTTAGTTGCCCTTCTCTGAATCTTTTCTAATGGCAGCATATCTTTTTTGAGATGAGGAGACCACAGCTGTACGCAGTATTCAATGAATACTGTATTCATTGTATTTAATTAAGAAATAATATAAGAAAAGAGTTACCTGGAAATGTCTTGAGTAAATTTTTTTCTTTATAGAGTTATAAGTAAAATTCAAAATTATGTGACCAGCTCCAGCCCGGGCCCAAGCCCCACGACTCCTCCCTATTTTCCCAGACATGTCTGGCTTTTTGGAATTTCCTCCCAGACGGGGATTTGAGGACCAAAAAGCCGGACATGTCCAGGAAAATCCAGACGTATGGTAACCCTATGCAACAGCATATGTGCAGACAGAGTCCCTTATGTAGAGGCCCACTGAAGTCAGTGGGTCTCCATGAAGGCGTTGGTGGCCACTTACATGTACACAATTGCAAAACAAGGTCTAATTTTTTTGTCCTGGACCATTTTTAGTGTACATCTATTTTAACTTGAATGTGAAGCAGCGACATTAACTGGAAGTTAGCCAAGTTTTTTGGCCTGTGAATTGACATATAGTCAGGTACAGAATCCTGGCTGTTTTTCCTCACCCACACAATGGAGCAACACTATTTAATTACTTTCTGCTGCAATGTGCCTGTACTGTATGGTTTTAGTCATGCATGAATTGGCAAGAGCTAACTGAAGAGTAATTTTTCTTTTTGAGAACTGTCGATCAGAGTAAGTGATTTCCTTATATATAAGGATGTATAAAAATAATTAAAGAATTTTAAAAAGAAAATGAGAACCATGGTGGTCTCATGGCACCCGAACTTCCACAGCCCTGCAGTTTGGGTCAGACCCAGAGCCAGGTTCTGGATTTTTCTGGAATGTGGGACCACCAGAGCCTGCCAAGACCTGGGGAATGTATTCATGTTCTTCACCAAAACTCAGGTGCAGAACTTGACTATTTCACTGGAGGGTGGGAGTCACTGTGATGAATGGGGCTTTTCAGAGTGTAAACAACCACCTTCCACCAGCCGGGCAGAATCAGCATTTTCCTGCATTTGCTCCAGGGGGCAGGAGATTTGATCTCTTCCAGGAAGTAAAAAGATTTTCATGGCAAAACGAGCATCCCCGGCCTGGGAACTGTTTGCACGGTGAAAAAATGTGAAGCCAGATTGAATTTATTTTTCTCTTGCACCAACAAGCACACACAAGTGTACGCACTCCCATGCCACAAACACGCAGACACACACATTCCTTTCTCTCCTATCTCAGCCAGCTTTGCAGACTTTGGGTAGAATTCACGCCCCATGGAAGCTCAGTGCAAGGTCCTCTGCAGCACCCAAACATGCTGCACAAAGCATCGTCTGGCAGCGGAGCTGCACCTGGCTGCTTGCACATCCGCTGCAGGAAGGGTCTCTGCGCTGAGACCACCTTGCAGGTGAGCTGGAAGCAGCCCAAGGGAAGGGCTGCAGACCCATGTTCAGTAATAAGCCCCAAGAGTCCCTTGGAATGGGCTGGGTAGCAGCTGCAGGGAGGCTACACTGAGGCACTGCATGGCCCTGGTTGTGGGCAGTAGATTTCACCTCCCTACCCACCCTCCATTCCACTCACTGATCACCTGACTAACGGCAGCCTATGCCAAGAGAGTGAATTTCACCCTTTGGGAATATTTTCACATGGCGGCATTTGGGACTTCCATGCAATCCTAGAAACCCAGGGATGCAAAAATCGTGCTGGATCAGCGAGACAAGCAGAATGACTGCCAACAGTGTGCTCTTGAGTGCATTGTCCCACCTTCCTTGGAATACGGTACCACAACTTAATAGAGGTCAGCAAGGAAGTTTTGCTGCCAGAGTCTTTCTGGAGGGTAGAGGCAGAGGCCTAATAACTCTAGCCTCAAGCCCTGCTGTTACAGGGGAGATGGAGCATTTACATTTGCTTCTCTACATAAGTCAACCTTTTTTCCTTTAAATAAAAACAATAACAGAGCAAACCAAAACGTGCTGTGACATAAACCGACTCCCCATTACATACTGTACCTGTGGCGGTGTGAGTAATGGGTTACTCCCTGCCTAGCACAACACTACTGTTACTTAGCTAGTGCCTGTTGGTGCTCTCTGTTTACCCTGTCTTCTCTTTCCCGACCTTTTCATCACTCTCTTGTTATGTTTGCTCAGTTAAGTCATCAAAACAAGTTTTTTTTCTCTCTCTCTCTCTCTCCCTATGCTTAGCCCAAAGGGATTGACTAATCCTATGTAACCAAATTAGCATTTTGTTTGCTTAATACACCCTCCTTTACAACATATGTAAACAGCACTGAGATATGTCCATTTTAGGCCTGGGTTGCTGGAGAGAGAAGGAAGTTTAGAATCTCCAGTCAGAACACCAGCACGGGCAGAAGAAGGGAAAAGGTTTTCTATCTGTTCTTTCTGCTATTTGTGTTTGTGCTTATGTTTTAAATTGACTATTTCAATGCTTGACAGAGCCATTTATGGCAGAAAATAACTACTGCTGCTGCTACTCCTCTCTGCTCTTCTCCTGGCATCTCAGTCTTTGGACAGTAGAAGTATCTGAGGGGACAAGATTTCATGTTGTTTCCATCATATAAAAATGACAAGGTTGGGGCAAGGGAGAAAAAACTAATAGATTTGGGTTTCTTTAGTACCTCTGGAATCCAGTTGCACAGCCCATAGACTTACAACTAGAGATGGGCATAAGCCCCAATGTTTAGTATAGATTTGGATGTCAAATACTCCAGCGTTTGGACCCAATGTGTTGGTTCAGCTCATTATAAACACAGAGGCCGATTGTAAAATGTGCGTCTGGATTTCAGATTTCAAACACCTCCAAGGATCGATTGATCAATCTATCTATCTTGGTTTTCACACTGCATCCATAGTTGTGATCTCTGAGTGCTTTGTTCTGGGGTGGGGGGGCTGTGTTTGGACCCAGGGGTCAGACTTCTCTCTATCTACAACACACAAGTATAAGGGTTTTCAAGTAGGATGGTCTGAAGAGAACATAAGAATGACCATACTGGGTCAGACCAATGGTCCATCTAGCCCAACATCCTGTCTTCCAACAGTGGCCAAAGCCAGGTGCTTCAGAGGCAAGGAATATGACAAGCAATCATCAAGTGATCCATCCCCTGTCGCCCATTCCCAGCTTCTGGCAAACAGAGGTTTAGGGACATCCAGAGCATGGGGTTGCATCTCTGACCATCTTGGCTAATAGCCACTGATCGACCTATCCTCCATGAACTTATCGCTCCCAGGAGGAAACTTAGGGTAGTGGTGGTTGGTGACTCTCTTCTGAGGGGTATGGAGGTACCCATCTGTTGCCCTGACATGGCATCCCGGGAGGTATGCTGCCTGCCAGGGGCCCGTATCCAAGACATTATGGAGGGATTGTCAAGGATCAGGCTCTCTGACTACTATCCCATGCTACTCATCCATGTGGGCACTAATGATACTGCAAGGTATGACCATCAGCAGATCAGAAGTGATCCAGGGCTCTGGGAGTATGGGTGTTGGAGTTCGGAGTGCAGTTGGTGTTCTCTTTGATTCTTCCAGTCAACGGTAGGGTCCCAGGCAGAAACAGATGCATCCTGGAGGTGAATGCCTGGCTGCGAAGATGGTGTCGCCAGGAGGGCTTCGGCTTCCTTGCTGTTCCAGGAAGGACTGCTAAGCAGAGAAGGGGTCCGCCTATTGAGGAAGGGAAAGAGCATATTTGGATACAGACTGGCTAACCTTGTGAGGGGGGCTTTAAACTAGGTTTGAAGGGGGCAGGTGACCAAAGCCCACAGGTAAGTCAAAAACATGGAGACCTGAGAGAAGGGTCAGAACTTGGGGGGAGCATGGGCTGTTATAGCAGGGATAAAGGAGAGACAAGACAGAATTGGGTGCGGAATCAAATCAGTATCTTAGATCTCTGTATACTAATATGAGAAGTATGGGGAATAAGCAGCAAGAACTCAAAATGCTAGTAAATAAACACAGCTCTGACACAGTTGGCATCCGTTGGTGGGATAATATGCATGACTGGAATATTGGTATAGAAGGGTACAGCTTGCTCAGGAAGGACAGGCAGGGAAAAAAGAGAGGAAGTGTTGCCTTATATATTAAAAATGTATACACTTGGACTGAGGTTGAGATGGAAATAGGAGACAGACTTGTTGAAAGTCTCTGGGTAAAGATAAAAGGGGTAAAAAACAAGGGTGATGTCATGGTAGGGGTCTACTACAGACCACCTAACCAGGAAAAAGAGGTGGATGAGGCTTTTTGTAAGCAACTAACAAAATCATTCAAAGCACAGGACGTGCTAGTGGGGGACTTCAACTACCCAGACATCTGTTGGGAAAATAATACAGCAGGGCACAGATTGTCCAACAAGTTCTTGGAATGTATTGGAGACCACTTTTTATTTCAGAAGGTGGAGAAAGCAACTAGGGGAGAGGCTGTTCTAGATTTGATTTTGACAAATAGGAAAGAACTGGTTGAGATTTTGAAAGTGGAAGGCAGCTTGGGTGAAAGTGATCATAAAATGGTAGAGTTCAAGATTTTAAGGAATGGTAGGAAGAAGAAGAGCACAATAAAGACAATGGATTTCAAGAAGGCAGACTTTAGCGAACTCAGGGAGTTGGTAGGTAAGATCCCACGGGAAGCAAGTCTAAGGGGAAAAACAATTGAAGACAGTTGGCAGTTTTTCAAAGAGACATTATTAAGGGCACAAAAGCAAACGATCCCACTGCGCAGGAAAGATAGGAAGTATGGCAAGAGACCTCCCTGGCTTAATTAACCAGGAGATCTTCAATGATCTGAAACTCAAAAAAGAGTCCTATAAAAAGTGGAAACTAGGTCAAATTACGAAAGTTGACTATAATTAAATAACACAAGTATTTAGGGACAAAATTAGAAAGGCCAAGGCATAAAACAAGATCAAACTAGCTAGAGACATAAAGGTTAAAAGGAACACATTCTACAAATACATTAGAAGCAAGAGGAAGACCAAGGACAGGGTAGGCCTGTTACTCAATGAGGGGGAAAAAACAATAAGAGAAAATGTGGAAATGGCAGAGGTGCTTAATGACTCCTTTGTTTTGGTTTTCACCAAGAAGGTTGGTGGTGACTAAACATCTAACGTAGTAAATGCCAGTGAAAATGAGTTAGGATCAGAGGGTAAAATAGGGAAAGAAAAAGTTAAAAATTACTTAGGCAAGTTGGATGTTTTCAAGTCACCAGGGCCTGATGAAATACATCCTAGAATACTCAAGGAGCTGACTGAGGAGATATCTGAGCCATTAGTGATTATCTTTGAAAAGTCATGGAAGACAGAAAAGATTCCAGAAGACTGGAAAAGGGCAAATATAGTGCCAATCTATAAAAAGTGAAATAAGGACAAACAAGGGAATTACAGACCAGTCAACTTAACTTCTGTACCCAGAAAGATAATGGAGCAAATAATTACGCAATCAATTTGCAAACATCTAGAAGATAATAAGGTGATAAGTAACAGTCAGCATGGATTTATCAAGAACAAATCATGTCAAACCAACCTGGTAGCTTTCTTTGACAGGATAACAAACTTTATGGATGGGGGAGAAGTGGTAGACCTGGTATTTCTTGACTTTAGTAAAGCTTTTGATACTGTCTCACATCACCTTCTCATAAACAAACTAGGGAAATGCAACCTAGATGGAGCTACTATAAGGTGGGTGCATAATTGGTTGGAAAACTGTTCCCAGAGAGTAGTTATCAGTGGTTCACAGTCGTGCTGGAAGGGCCTAACGAGTGGGGTCCCGCAGGGATCAGTTCTGGGTCCGGTTCTGTTCAATATTTAGATAATGGCATAGAGATACACTTATAAAGTTTACAGACAATACCAAGCTGGGAGGGATTGCAAGTGCTTTGGAGGATAGGATTAAAATTCAAAATGATCTGGACAAACTGGAGAATTGATCTGAAGTAAAGATGATGAAATTCAAGAAGGACAAATGCAAAGTCCTCCACTTTGGAAGGAACAGTCGGTTGCACACATACACAATGGGAAATGACGGCCTAGGAAGGAGAACTGCGGAAAGGGATCTGGGGTCATAGTGAACCACAAGCTAAATATGAGTCAACCGTGTAAGGCTGCTGCAAAAAAGTGAACATCATTCTGGGCTGTATTAGCAGGAGTGTTGTAAGCAGACATGAGAAGTGATTCTTCTGCTCTACTCCGCGCTGCTCAGGCATCAGCTGGAGTATTGTGTCCAGTTCTTGGTGCCACATTTCAGGAAAGATGTGGACCAATTGGAGAAAGTCCAGAGAAGAGCAACAAAAATGCTTAAAGGTCTAGAAAACGTGACCTATGAGGGAAGATTGAAAAAACTGGGTTTGTTTAGTCTGGAGAAGAGAAGACTGAGAGGGGACATAACAGTTTTCAAGTACACAAAAGGTTGTTACAGTGAGGAGGGAGAAAAATTGTTCTCCTTAACCTCTGAGGATAGGACAAGACGCAATGGGCTTAAATTGCAGGAAGGGAGGTTTAGGTTGGACATTAGGAAAAACTTCTTAATTGTCAGGGTGGTTAAACACTGGAATAAATTGCCTAGGGAGGTTAGGGAATCTCCATCAGTGGAGATTTTTAAGAGCAGGTTAGACAAACACCTGTCAGGGATGATCTAGATCAGAGGTGGGCAAACTACGGCCCGCAGGCCACATTTGGCCCGCGGGACTGTCCTGCCCGGTCCCTGAGCTCCTGGCTGGAAAGGCTAGCCACTCCCCTTCTGTCCCCCCTCCCCTGCAGCAACACCGTGGGTTGGATATGGGGCAAGGGGTCCTGGGAGGCAGCCAGGGACAGGGAGCGGGGGCGGTTGGATGGGGCGGAGGTTCTGGGGGGGGGTCAGGTGATGGGGAACAGGGGAGGTTGGATAGGCGTGGGAGTCCCGGGGGGCCTGTCAGGGGTCAGGGCAGTCAGGGGACAGGGAGCGGGGGGGGCTGGATAGGGGGTGAGGTCCCGGGGGGCAGGGGTTAGGGGCAGGGGTCCTGGGAGGGAGCAGTCAGGGGACAAGGATCGGGGGGGGGGGTGGGATGGGCCGGGAATTGGGAGGGGGGCAGTCAGGGGGCAGGAAGTGGGAGGGGGCAGATGGGGGCAGGTGCTAGGCTGTTTGGGGGGCACAGCCTTCCCTACCCGGCCCTCCATACCGTTTTGCACCCCGATGTGGGCCTCAGGCCAAAAATTTGCCCACCCCTGATCTAGATAATACTTCCTGCCATGAATGCATGGGACTGGACTACATGACCTCTCAAGATCCCTTTCAGTCCTATCATTCTTTTTTGTACCCCGTTATAGTTCTGGCTTTCACAATGCCAATCTCCTGGCAATGAGTTACACAGGTTGACTGTGTGTTGTGTGAAGAAATACTTCCTTTTGTTAGTTTTAAGCCTGCTTCTTATTAATTTCATTGGGTGACCCCTGGTTCTTGTGTTATGAGAAGCAGTAAATAACACTTCCTTATTCACTTTCTCCACACCAGTCATGATTTTATAGACCACTGTCATATCCCCCTTTGTCTTCTCTTTTCTAAGCTGAAAATTCAGAGACTTTTTAATCTCTCCTCATATGCGAGCTGTTCCATACCCATCCTTTTTCTTGCCCTTCTTTGTACATTTTCCAATTCTAATATATCTTTTTCAAGATGGAGTGAGCCCAACTGCACACAGTATTCAAGGTGTGGGCATACCAGGGATTTATACAGCAGCATTATGATAGTTTCTGTCTAATTATCTATCCCTTTTCTAATGGTTTCGAACATTCTGGCCACTTTTTTGACTGCTGCTGCACATTGAGCAGATGGTTTCAGAGACCCATTCACAATGGTTCCAAGATCTCTTTCTTGAATGGTAACAGCTAATTTAGACCCTGTGGCGAGGTGGTCACCCTGCTCCTGCCCTGAAGGGCTTAAAACAGCCCTGGGAGAGGGGCTGTGGCAGGGGAAAAGCAGGGCTGATTGGGGAAAGCAGCCACAGGTGGGGCCACGCTCTAATCAGACCACAGCTGGCCATATAAAAGGGCTGAGGGCCACAGACTGAGACTGAGACAGACACTCTCTCTTGCTTCAGAGAGAGAAGGACTCTCTCTCTCGCTCTCAAAAGGCTTTTGAGAGAGGAGGATCTGGCTGCCTGGGAGCTGAGGGTACCTAGGGTGGAGCAGGGCTGGGGAGGGGCAGAGGGAGCTGGGGAGCTCCAGCCTAGCAAAGCCCCAGGCTCCAGGCCGAGTTAAGGGCCCACAAAAGGGCACTAGGGCTGCAGAGGGGCAGCCGAGATATACGCAGAGGCAGCTGGTTCAACTCCCCTGGCCGATGATGAGGGGTTTACAGACTGCGTCTGCCCCAGTGAGCGGGGGCTAAATGGAGACTGGCAATAGCCACTGAGGCAAGGTGGGGATAGGGGGTTGGCGGTTCCCCTGGGAGGGGAGACCCAGAGCGAGGGGGTACTGTGGTGGGCAGAACCCCTGGGTAAAGGCCACCGGGGTGCAGGAGGGACACTGGGGCCAGCGGCAGGCGAGACACCGGCCTACAGAGGGTGCTCTGGGCTGAAAGAGCTAATTCCCTAGATGACCAGCAGGAGGCGCCGTGCCAGTGAATCGTCGCCCTGCCACAGACCCCCATCGTTCTGTATGTATAGTTGGGATTATGTTTTCCAAGGTGCATTACTTTGAATTTATCAACATTGAATTTAATCTGTCATTTTGTTGTCCAGTCCCCCAGTTTTGTGAGATCCCTTTGTAACTCTTCACAGTCTGCTTTGGATTTAGCTATCTTGAGTAGTTTTGCATCATCTGCAAATTTTGCCACCCTTTTTCCCATCATTTCTGTCAGGCCCTGCCATCTCCCTCTGGCTACATCTACCCAACTAACGAGTGGTGTTTCATTCCCTGCTCGTGTACCCGTCTCATGCTAGTTCTCATGAAGCTCGTGTGAGTATATAGAGCAGTGTAGCCATGGCAGTAGGGATAGTGGCAGTGGAGGCACGGCTGAGCCACACGAGTACATGCCCACTGGTAGGTTTGTACGTGGCATGGCTCAGCCATGTCTCCATTGCTGCCAACTGCGCCACCATGGGGCACGGCTCTATATACTTGCACTAGCTCTCATCGGGGGAGGGGAGATCCCAGCCCTGGCTCATAGTGTGGACATAGCCCGTACATAACCCTTTAGGGTGAAGCTTGGCAACCTGACGAGTTCTTTAGGCTGAGAACTCAAGGAGGAGCTGTAGAGGGTGAGCAGCGGGGGGAGAGTTTCAGTGAACAACCAGGGAAGTGCAGTTCTGGGGAGCGCCCAAGGAGGTGCTGTTTAGGGAGAACACCGCGGAAGCGCTTGGAGAAGATATATTTGAGCACTCGCGAGAGGTGCAGGTTGGGATGAGCAGTGGCAAGGAGCAGTTTCAGTTGAACTTCTCTCTGGGGAACAAGTTCAGGGTTAGCCCCTGGGGACAGGGACTAGGAGGAGCAAATGGAGCTAGGATAAGCATCCAGGAGACGGGGCTCGGGGCGCACCTGAGGGAAAAGGGGGCTAACGTGGAGCATGTTGGGGGAACAACGTGGCAGAGAGACGCTTAGGGAACTGTGCTGAATTTATGGGAGCGGGGCCCACTTACACCAGGTCTGTCCGTTTCCTGTCCCTGCCTGGGGAGCTCAACGGGAAATTCCCAGAACAGTTCACACACCGGTGGCGATGGGGCTGTGCCAGCTTAGATAACTACCTAGTGAAGCTGCATGGGAGAGTGGGTTCTAAAGAAGGAGCTGGAAGAGAGCCCCTGGTTGGCAACAGATGGGAGGCAGATATAAATTAGGGCGCGGCCCGAAGAAGGTGCTTGCAATTTATAGTTGGCTGCATGTTTACCTATGGGTCTGACAGGCTGAATACCTCTCTGGCACAATACTGCAGAAGTTACTGGATTTACACCAAGGATGTGTAACCCCTTTGGGGTTTAGAGAGCATGGCCCTTTAAATCTTTTTCCTAAGAGGGAGGGGGAGAGTAAGAAAAAAGGAGGGAAACTCCAGGAGCAGCTGGAGCTCCAAGGAGAGGGAGAGGCAGCCTGCAGGCCCTGGAAAAGGGAAGCAGCAGAGAACCTGCCCAAGGCCTGAGACGGACAGGGCCGATCGGGGACAGCCCAGGACAGGAGCCGGGAGCAGCACTGGGCCAGGGAGGAATTGCCCGAGAAGGACAGGCCGGATCTGGACCCAGTATCAATACTGCCCAGAGCTGCATGGGGCTGGGAGGACTGGGGCTTGTGACTCTGCCTTGGGGACAAGGAGGGAGGCTGTAGCTAGTTAAGCGGGGAGGTGGTTGCTCTGTGTGGCTTTGCAGAGAGCGGTAGAAGAGGGCATCGGAGGGGTTGGTTGGGGGAAAGTTCACTGGCGCTGAAGTCGACCAGGAGCACCCAAGACTCACCACTGGACTGGCACTTTGCTCAGGACTCCTGACCTCAGTGTGCAGACACATTGCTCGGTGTCTGCCCTTCCAGACTGTGCTACCACTGGGCCCGTGGGGCCTTGGCTTGAATGCAACCCCGTTCTACTGCTCCCTCTATATTTCCCCTTGTTGTTTTTCTCCTCTCATCCCTCTGTAAATAAATATATCCACTGTACTTTTCCTGTGGGTGTGTGTGTTCACTCGGGGGGGGGGGGGGGGTTGAAACAGGTGCCCCTGGGGTGGAAGGGATTTCTCCTGCTTCATTCCTGTGCGCACCTTCTCTTGGCCAGAGCTCCCTGCAGAGCAGACTCCATCTTGGCCACGAGGGCGCTAAAGTTACAGATGTATGTACCCCATTAAAGCTATGCAGTTTCGTTAGGCTGTTCCTTTTATTCCAGATCACTTTTTGTCATCTCTCCTTACTTAAATCAAGTGTAACTTAAAAACAAACAGCGCTAGCTTGAGCTTAGTTGGGTCCCAATCCCAATTCTAACCCTTCATGCCCAATTTATATCTGAGATTTTAACTCCTGAAAGACAGTCCCAAGACAGTGACACTCACCTTGCCCCTCCAAGAGGAGCAGAATTGTTTCCCATTTCCCCATAATATTTAGCTTCTCTTTGGGCTAAGCGATTTGTCTGAAAAGGACTTTAAAGGGATTCTAAAGATGATGATATTTAAAAACAAAACCAAAACCAAAAGAGATCCCAGCTGAGCCCATTCCATGTTATTGAGTTAAATACAGAGATTTTACACAGCCTGTAATTGGGTTTTAAATCATGGTTCTAAACAGCTGCTGATCCCTGGAAAACTTTGAAAACATTTATTTAGATGTAGGTCTGCCAGTATATCACACTAGCGGTGCTCCAATATGTTGCATTTGAAGAAGGAATCATCTAATTCAGTGGTTCTTAACCTTTACTGCAGCCTGCATCTCTTTCATTCTCAAATGTTCTCATACCACTTATCAAAAATCGTTGAAGTAGGTCAGTCCTTTAAACCTAGATATATTTTTTGTTTGTATATTACAGTAATCGGTTAAAAATGTGTAATGTTAATAAATACATAGATTTGATGAAACAAAGTAGTTGTACTTATGTGCCTGTTCTTAATTTGTGTTTTCAATGATTTACCTTCTAAAAAAATCTGGCATGTCTCGCACCCCCAGGGGAGCGTGCACCCCAGATTAAGAACCACTGATCTAATTGCTTATCCTTGTAAATTAATAAAATTTTAACAAACCTACCAAAAAAAAGTGACCTGTCCTTCTTTTTCTTATTAGAAACATCTTTTTGGAAAAAGATCTCATATGTGACTTACTAATATCTTGTGACATCAGGGTCATAAATCACATCTGAGATCTCTTTCCAAAGAGATGTTTCTAATAAAAAAAAAAAGCCCAGGGACCCTACAACCAGCAGCCAAGGTCTGCACTATCCCACACCTTGCTGCTGTTTCCTTGGGCTGCTTCCCATGTTGCTTCTGTCGGGCCCCTTCTCCACCCTCCTCTGGGTATGCCCATCCCTCCAGACCAAGCTGCCTTCTCTCCCTAGCCTGAGAGAGTGACTGCAGGGATCCTCCCTGCAGCCCCCTTCTGCCCTCAGCTGCCTGGCTTTATACAAGCCCTGCCTGTTCCTGTCCAGGTGAGCATCATCCTCTGATTAGTCCTCATTGCTCCCTGGCTCCTCCTCCAAGTGCAGAGTGGGCAGTTAACTGGCCTGGCTAGCCACCTTAGCCCTCCAGGGGCCGGCGTGGATCGAAACCCCATCACACCAAGCATATCGTATAAGAAAATGGTGACAGCTAAGCCTAATGAGACCCACAGCAAGGGAGATAACATGAGTAACAGGCAAACAAACAGAAACAGGCAGCACGGGGGGACTCAAAGCTGGAATGCTGGATTTCCAGATTTAAAAAAAAAAAATCCTTCCACAAGCATGGAAGAAGTGGAAACAAGAACTGAGTCTGTGTACAGCACTGACCACGGGGAAAAGAGGGGGAAAAAACGAAGGTAAAGGTTTTTGTACTGTCTCATTGGAAGCAAAGGATGATAAGTGGGTGAAACAGTGTTACTTGAAATACGGGAACAGCAGATAAAGGTATCCAATGAGTGCTGTGACCACAGCCAGAAAGACTGCAGAGAGATACTGTTGGTTTTTTTTTTACCTGAAACTGAGAAGCAGAAGAGAGAATAGATACTTACATTACAGAGCTGACAACTCTGGCATCCATATAGCACTTTGAAAACTCAGAATCATAGAACTATAGAAATGTAGGGAATAAAAGACTCCCTAATTGGAGGAAGGATAGTTTGTGGGACATGCTATTCCAGCATATAAAACAGACCCCAGAGAAATGCATCCAAACAGCAAGGGCAGCTGAACTGTCTAAGGAAAGTATCAAAACAATGACAGCCACTAGCGCAGAGCAAGTACACAGGCTCAAGCTAAAGGAACACAGGAAGCAGGACAGAGAGACCGACAGTGTATATATTGTGGAAATCAACAGAGCAAGGCAGAGAGAAAAATCCCAAGCATATGTGCAATGGTGCCAGGGGTGTGGGAAACATAAACGCTTCATATCCCAATGCCACCGGTTATCCCAGGAAGCAAAAAGCAGCAGCACATGCAGTGATTGAGTACATAGAGGCTTCCAGCGAAGAGGAGGAGATCTGCCATGTGACTCAAACAGATCCAAAGACTCTCAAAATACAAGCACTGCAGAAGGCGGCTGCCAGCCATTCAATTGCCATCATCTGCAACTGTGCTATTTGATCAAGGACCAATTCAATTCCAGTTAGACTGTGGAACGAGCTGCAATGTAATCCCAGCAACACTGAGGGTAGCAATATTAAATTGTAAAATATGAAGAAATGCTGGTGACATACAATAAAACCATTCTGAGACCCTGGGCAAACGCAGGCTGTCGATAGGAAACCGATGGGACAAGGGGTGTTATTGCCTGGTGGCACACAGCAGTACCCCTCTGCTGGGCACCAGGGCAGTGCAAGCCAAGGATTTGATCGCAGTTCATCCCCAGAATATGCTCAACGTGACAGAGGAGGGAGAACAGTCCCAGGGACCCCGTTCAGCCTTCTAACAGAATGTCAGGACATATTTCAAGGAGATGGACATGTAGAGGGCAAACTGATTTTAGCAATAGATCCCTTCATGCAGCCGGTGAGACTGCAGAAATCAGAGTTCCACCAGCCTGGTGGCAACTGAAGAAAGACCAGGCAACTCTGCAAAGAAGAGACATCATTGCACCTGCTGAAACTAGCACAGAGCGGATGATCCTAGGAATGGTGAGAAAACCTCAGGATAATCTGAGAGTCTGCACTGATCCAAACCCACTTAACAGAGCACTGAAAAGCAGTCACCACCGATTGCCAACGACTGAGAACATAGTATCCAATCTGCCCAGGTCACTATTTGTGATGTCAAGAATGGGTTCTGGTACATGGAGCCAGATGAGCCACCTGACAGCCTTTGCCACACCTTTGGGCAGGTACTTCAGGATACAAATGCCCCAGAGGCATTCCAGTGTAATTCCAGAACCAGGCATTAGAAGGACTCCCAGGCATCAAGACTGTAGTTAATGACATTTTTATTGTAGGAGAAGCAGATGTCAAGGAAGAGGCCACCCAGGACCATGTTACCAAGCTGTGGCAACTCCTAAAGAGGTGCTGGGAGCATCACATTAGGCTGAATGCAGACGAGCTGATGCTGAGGAGAACTGAAGTCCCCTACCTGGGACATTTGTTGACTTCCGAGGGACTGCAGCTGAACCCGGAACACTGGAGAGCAATTAAGGAAATGCCCAGAGCAAAGGACTTAAAGGGAGTCCAGTGATTTATAAGGGTGGACAACTATCTTTCCAGGTTCTGCACACACCTCTCAGAAGCCTGTAAGCCCTTGCGACAGTTAACGCACAATGGCGCAGTGTGGGAATGGTCAGAGACCCCAGGACCGGCATTGGAAAAACTAAAGCAAGTCACAAGCAAGGCATGAGCCCGCAGTTCTCCAACTTTGCGGAGCAGCTAGAGCGCTAGTGGGATGCCTCCGAAGGAGGCCCAGGGGCCACACTGATGCAAAGCCAGCCATGCACATTTGCTAGCAGAGCCCTGCCAGACATGGGGAAGGGGGGGAGGCATGTTCAGACATATGAGGAGTTCCTAGCTGTGCTCTGTGGACTGGACCAATCCCATCAGTTCCCCTCTGGGCACCAGGCGGACATGCAGTCTGAGCACAAGCCATTAGAAAGCGTCATGGAGAAGCCAAGGCTGAGTTCATCTCTGTGACTACAACACGTGGTATTTACATTGCAGTGCTCTGAGGTGAGGCTAAGGTACTGCCCAGGAAAGTCACTCCTTCTGGCAGATACACTGAGCGGGGCAGACAATCCAGAGTCCAGCATGGATGGTTCTGTAGCACAGGAGACAGTCTATCCACATGCTACATCACCTTCGCATCTCCCTGGAAGGCTCCAGGCAATCAAACCAAGCACCAAACAGAATGTGGGCACAGGCAGGAAAACGATTCATACTCCAGGGCTGGCCAGGTCACAAGGAGCAGGTGCCCCAGGACGCTCCCCCTGCTCCCAGCTGAGGGATGAGGTGTGTGCACAAGGCGGGGTTTGTGCAAAGGGCCCTGAGCAGTGATCCCAGTAGATTTACAAACTGACATCCTGAGATGGACACACACTTCACACCTGGGGATAGGGACATGCCTGAGACGAGCCAGGGAATGTATCTAATGGCCAGGCACGAACACCCTCTGAGGGGTGTACCAGGAACTGTGTGAGATGTGAGTGACAATAGAAGGAGTCTCTACAGCCTCATGAAATCCCAACCCAACCCTGGGAACATGTCAGAACATACCTGGTCACTTTTAATGACAGGAAGTTGGTCCGTCTGGAGGACACTGAGGCAAGACCTGTGTTGAGGAAACTGAAGGTGCAAGGTCTGGCATCCCTGACTTGTGATGCTCAGACAATGGCCACAGCACACTGCAGCCGAACACAACTGATTCAGCCCCAAGTGAGTTGAGCACAAGACCTCCCTCGGGGACCCACAAAGCAAAGGGAGGCAGAGTCGGCACTACAGACATTCAGGAGACTGATGGCAAAAGCCAAACAGACAGGAAGGGGTCCCTATCTGGCCATGATGGACCATTGTAATTCTCCTTCCCAGGGCCCAAATGATAGCCCAGCACAGGGACTGATGGGCCAGAGAACCAAAACTCTGCTTCCCATGAGGGGTCGTCTGTGACAGCCCAGTGGTGGAAATACAGACAGGACAAACAGGACACCAACACAGTTAAGAGAAAACCAAGCTAGGCAAGCAGCCCACCACACCAAAGGAGCCAAGGACCTGAAGCCACTATGCACAGGTGAGTAGACTTGGGTCCAAACATCAAATAGCCACACAAAGCAATGGCAAAGGGCAAGTGTCCCAGCTGCAGCGGGACATAAGCCATGTGAGGTCACTACAGAGTCAGGAGAGCAATGGAGGTGAAAGCAGAGACAACTACAGAATAACGAGCCAGACGGGGCCAAGGTCAGGACCAGGAGGACTAGAAAGAGCCTCAGCCATCATCTGGCCTGACGTAGGCGAGTCAGAAAGAACGAGCAACACAGAGGACTAACAGAAGGATGGCAGCACCTGGCTGGAGACAAGTTCCCCCTAACAGCGGTAACACATACAAGGAGTGAGAGACTAGTTCAAAAACCAGCACACTTGAAGGAGTTAAGGCCTAACAGACACCAATAGAAGGCCATTAAAGGCCATGTCCCAAGGGTGGGATATATGACTAGCAACCTCTGGCCCCAGCAAGTCAGCAGACATTGACACAAAGATACAACAACAGCCGGAAACGTTAAAGAGAAAGTTGTAGCAGTGTGCATGAAATCTGGAGGGAGGAGCACAGGTTGCAGCAGGGAAGCGAGGCTGGAGGTCTGTGTGCAAATGGCTGGAAGGCTCACGCCAGCTGCAGCCCTTCTGGAAATAGTGCTCTTCATAAAGAGCTTGGGTCGTGTTAGAAACAGGGAGTCCTCACCTGCTGTTAACACGGCTCACAGCACTTGAAATAGGTCACTTGAGCCTCCATTTTATTTGATCACGCTGGAAAAACCAAATCACTTGAATTATAAATAATTCAACTTCCATTCTTTAGTCTAATTGTATAAGGCAGATGTTACCGAATGAATCAGTCACTGGCTATAGAAAGTTGTCCTTTATTTAAGAAAGATGGGGCCAAAGATTTGAATGCATACGAAGACAAGGAATCATAGGAAGTCTCCCTGGTGATTAAAGACAGACTACAGCTAAAGGTTGTGTTGTTCAGACATCGTTACTGGTATCATAAGCATTAGCATGCACTCAGAAAGCTGTGATATGTATCAAAGCGAATGTATCAGTAACAAGATCAACCTTTTAGAAACTGGTGTGAAACAGGATTTTTGAAAGTTTGAAGCCAAACTTCTGACATTTGGGGTTAAATTTCTAGAAAGGCTCAAATCTGGCCTCTCTGTCTCTGTACTGATATTTGTTTACTTTAAACACTCAGCAAATATAGAAATGAGGATCAATCAATGAATGACACAATCAGCAAAAAGGCCAAATTCATTGGCTACACTGTTCATAATGAATTACTGGACCAGTTCCAGCTTCGAGTAATTAAGAAACTGGCTAGAACTGCCCTATTAAGGGAAGAACAGATTGGTCTTCTGAACTTCCCTTGTACTTATGATTCTAACAGTTCAATACCCCCCCATGACCAAATGCCCTGATTCTCACATAAATACAGCAGCTTTATTCTTTATTTGTAGAACAGACCCGGTGACTGGCATTATGAAATGCCATCACAAATAAATGGCAGCATACGCCACATATCACAAGTACAAAAGTAATTTATGAAAATAAAACTAGCGACCAGTATCACTCCAGACTGGAATTCCCTTCATTTACCGGAGCTCATTCACCTCTGTAAGCAAATCACAATTAGGCCCATGACCAAGACTTTCAAAAACTAGTCCCTAAAAGTTGGGCTCTGAGGGGCCAGATTTTGTAAAGTGTTTAGGTGCCTAAAGATGCAGATAGGGACCTAGTAGGATTTTCAAAAGCACCTAACTCCTCCCAACCTTGGTTGCAGCTGAGAGAAAACTGTGACAGGCCCTGCTAGGGAGACAGGGAACGTAGTGGTGAGACAGAGCACAGAACGCGGCCGTCACAGCCACGTCCATGCCTGGCTACAGCGGCATGATGCTCTCAGCAAGTAGATTCAGGGCAGCGTTGGAGTGGTCTGAACAGACCTGCAGTCAGCTTGGACTCTGTACAAAACTGGCATCAGGGAGGTGACGAGGATTTTACAGCTTGCAGATCAAACAAGGAAGTTTGCATGCCTTCCATGTGTGTCAGCATGACAGGACGGCCCGGAGGCTGGAGGGGTTGCCAGCCACTGACAATTACAGCCCAGGGTTCCAAGCAAGATGAGGCATTCAGGTAAAAATAGCATGTGGGTCAGGGAGAGGTTAGCGCAACACTTGGGGATTATTCAGGTAGCTTTAAGGAAGGGTTTAAACACATAAGTACGAGATCAAATGTGCCACTGAAACCAATAAATGACTGGTGTGGGCTGTGCATTACGGTAAGCTGCCTACCCTGACTAGCCGTCCTTGGGTGAACAAGGCAAACTGACACACTTTGCAAAGGCAAATAGCTTCAAATGGGGCAGCAAAACAATAATATGCATAGTCAACTTGCAGCCTTCATGATCTGAGAGCAAACTGGGTTTAAGTCCAAGTGCAGCGAGTCTGACAGTCTCAACAAAATCACTATCACATCCCTGTGCCCTGCCCCTCACACCTACTCTGCCCCCCGTGTAAGCGTGCACACTCACACACACACACAATTGGAGGCGCTGACAAAGATACTGAGGCTGGAATAGCAGGGCCTGCTGCAGCTCGGGACTGAGGTGCCTTTGGCAGAGTTGGGGAGAGACAGCAAGGACCGGAACAGCTGAAAATGTTATGGCGCTGTCTTGTGTCCCACAGTCAACACACCATGAGCCCTGTAGCAAGCCGGGCCTAAATTCTGTAGGAAGATCTCTGGTTGATGTGGTGCACGGATGCAGCAGACTGGAAATTCAGCTTTATTTAGATTTAAAGTGGCAGTTTCTAGTCTGGGATTGGGAAAAGCCCCTGTGGTGGTTATCTGGCTGTTTCATCTCAAGCACCCAGCAGTCAACAATGCTGACATTTAAACTGTCATCTGTATGTTTCAGAGTCTACACCACGCTGAAATAGACAACTCCAAGAACTATTGTTTCAGGCTGTCTGCAGAATCAGGCCGACCGCAATGCATTAGTTCACACTCAATTCACCTTTTCAAAGTGTTCTTCGCTTCCACAAGGGCTACAGACATAATTTTTTACAAGTGAAGCAGATTTTGCAGCACAATTCCATGGCAAATTCTCTGGCCTCAGAAATACAGGGTATTACTGACTATAGTTTGTTCTTCCCTTGAAGTCAGGGCCGGCTCTACCATTTTTGCCGCCGCAAGCAAAAAGAAAAAAAAAAAGAGCGACCCGGACTGTGCCGCCCCAAGAATGGACGGAATGCCGCCCCGTAGCATGTGCCGCCCCAGGCACGTGCCACGTGCTTCCTCCGCTGGTGCCTGGAGCCGGCCATGCTTGAAGTCATCCTGTTTGTGACATCACAGGCATTTCCACAGGAAGCACTTATTGAGTTATGATGTCATAAACTCAAGACCATAGACCAGACACTGATAACAGTTATACTGCACAAGTCAGTGGAATTCTTCTTGGCTTCTAGTAGACCAAAGTCTGATTTCAGGAGTTGATGTAGTCTGAAGAAAATCTTATTTTGTTTGCCCCTTCTCATCAAGACTGAGGGAAGGGAGAGACAGAACATAGAGGTTATATAAATAGCATTGCATTGCAAAGGTTTCCATGAACTGTTGACGTCACTGGGCCGGCAACAGAACCATTAGCTGGTCTTCTTACCTTCATTTCTCAGCCACCTTAATTGTTTACTTAATAAAGAATAATCCTTTAAGCGCCGATTGTCATGGGGAAGGAATTGTCTGTAAACTCTATTAGATTAAAAACAACCTAAAACAGATGAGACCACAACTCTGTTTTTTCCTCCCTACTAAGATTTAAAAAGAATGAGTAGTTTTACACAAATGTGCATAACTTAAAAAAACAAGAAAGAAAGAAACACAAAACTAGAACCCAGCAGGGACTGAGGTCCACCAGCAGCTGCCCCCAATTACAGGGTGTGACGCAACAGGGCACGAGGTGGATTGACCTGGGAATGTCGGTTAGTTTTACTGGACTGTCTGCATGGGGGATGGGAGAGCAGGGGATGACTTTAGGTGAGGGAAGGTACCTGAGCCTGTAACCTGAGCCAGGAAGGGGGGTGGGGCGAGGCGACACCTTTGCCTGGGAAACCGGACAAAGGGATGGGGGGAGAAGAAGGGGGAGAGAGCCTACGGGAGGGGTTTTACTTAATTTACTACGGTAATACTTAAGTGCTTGTTCTGTAACTGTAAAAATGTTTGCTCTGAAACTAAATCCAGTCAGGAAAGAAACACCACCAAGTGTGAAAGACTGGTTTGCACCCATGAGGAGGGGCTCTCTCCAGCCCATCAGGAAGGCCTATTGACAGCAAATGGACCATTGTAAACCACCAAAGAACAAGGACTTTGTTGATTGCTCCCAGCAGCCAATGAAGAGGAGGACGTGCAGAAGCGCTTGGACTCTAGGGAGATGGGGATAAAAATCCCTCCACAGAGGGAATTAGGGTCTTTTTATGCTGTTGGGACTATAAGAGGCAAAGATTCCTAAACATATGCAAGAGATCCCCAGGATTAACCTAGGTTAGCCCTAAAGGACTTCTAGAGCTGACATATTTCAGCAGCTCTATCACCATCTAAAGCCTAAGACTGCAACTCATTTGGGAGTGTATGTTTACCTGCTTTAATTCTTGTAAATAACTCTCATTTCTTTTTCTTAGTTAATAAATCCTTAGTTAGTGCACTATAGGATTGGCTACAAGTGTTGTTTTTGGTTTGTGACCCTGGGTAAGTGACTGGTCCTTTGGGACTGGGAGTAACCTGAATATTTTGTGATCTTTGGTGTAAAGTGACCATCTATCAGGGTCAGGTTTGCCTGGGTGGCAAGATAGATCGGAATGTCCAAGGGGTTGGTCTGTGACTCTGTGGTAAGGCTGTTATCAAGCCTGAGGAGTTCACGCTTGTTACTTGGATGGTGAAATCTAAGGGTATGTCTTCACTACCCGCCGTATTGGCGGGTAGCAATCGATTTATCTTGTTAAGACGCGGTATATCGATCCCCGAACGCGCTCACCGTCGACTCCGAAACTCCACCAGAGCGAGCGGCGGTAGCGCAGTCTACGGGGGAGCCGCGGCCGTCGATCCCGCGCCGTGTGGACCCCAGGTAATTCGATTCAAGATACTGCGACTTCAGCTATGCTATTCACGTAGCTGAAGTTGCGTATCTTGGATCGATTCCCTCCCCCTAGTGTAGACCAGCCCTAAATATAGAGCTCACAGCCAGCTTGGGGTTTGTGCCCTGCTTCTGCACAGTCTGCCCCGATATCGGTGTTTTCACTCATGAGCCACTCCAGCCAGCGTGACAGTCAGAAAAAAGTTTTGCATCTTTTCTAAGCAGGTGGAGTGAGTGAAGATGGGGACACCAGCCCTACAGGCCTGATCCAAAGCTCACTGAAGTTAATTAAAAGACTCTCATTGGTGTTAATGGGGTATATTAACCCTTTGGAACAGACACAAAGGTACTTAGGCACTCAATGAGAGTTAGGCACCTAAATAACTTTGAGGTTCTGGGCCTTTGTCCTAAATTTCCCATTGTCGCTAGCACTGGTTCAATGGTAGGATGCTCGTTTAGTTAGGGCTCCATGTGGTAGTCAGCGTTTTAATCCCCATGTTGCCTGACCCTGCTCAGATTAAGTCTGGACAATACTTTGGTAATAATGCCAGCAGCTGCTTGGAGCCACATGTACAGCAAAATTCCCACAACTTTAGCAACAGTAGGAAATTTGGAGCAATATATCCAAGTGCAGACAAGACTCCAGTGTCTGCGAGTGATGTATGTGCATGCCAGTATACCCCATGTATACAAGTGTGAGTGCACGTATATGCCTCCATATGGGTGCCTATATTCCTGTGTATGTGCAGGTACTATGTGTGTCTGCAGGTGTCTGTGTGTGTCATGTGTTGGCGCATGCAAGAGATATAGGTGTATGTATATCTGCATATGTGAAAATATTTGCTGGTGTGTAATATACGTGTCTGTACATGTTTGTGTTTACACGTGGGGGAGCGGGAAGGTTTATTTGGCTAGATCTTTACACAGCATTTAGTGCTTCTTTCATCTAGCAGTTTAATTTTTATTAAATTTGCAAGCAAATACTGTTCACACATTGCAAACAACATTCAGGAATGTCAGTGGTGTGGGACAAGCCTGTAAAACAAAGGAAATTCACCAGTAAAAAGGAGGGGCAAAAATGCTGTTAACAAGAAATCATAAAGTGTTTGTCATTGTCTCCGATGATGTCCATACTCCATGGAGTTTCAGGGAGTGTATGTCAACCCCTTTTTTCCTGACAGTGATTCTTTGGGCAACATTTGCGTCTACATTTGAAGATATCATTGGGATCTGCTGATTGCAGTTTAATCCTTGTTAAGCATTTGCTCTTATTATTATTTATTATTTGTGCTGCACCTAAGGTGTGCCACTCTGAGCAGAATTACCCCGAGGAGCTTACAGTCTAGAGTTCAGACTTGACGAGACAAGAGCGGGTGAGAACAAACCTAAGGGGAACGGGGTGGGGTTGAACAGGGTGATTTGGAAAAGATTATGCAGACACTCCAGTCACATACACATCCTAGCAAACAAGCTGGGTTCTCTTGTGGGGGGAAGGTGTGGATTAATATACTAATTTGTTCACTTCTTGCTCAGTCTCAAGATCTGCTTCTCTTCTCCCCCAACCTAGGCAACGATTGACATTTGACTATCAGAAATGCATAACCTCCCTTTCATTGTTGGTGCTTTTATTTTCAAGATCCTTCTTTGAAAGGCTTTGGCAAATAAAACTCAGCAAGGGGAGGAGAGATGGTGTTTTGCTCCAGGCACAGTCCTGGGAGTCAGAAGTTCTAGCTTCTACTTCCTGTGTGAGCTAACCCTTTGAGCTCTCCTTACCCAACTGTATGGGGATCATGCCACTGACCCAGGTCACAAGTGTCATTAAGGTTTCTGAAGTACCTGAGACCTGCTGCTGGACAGTGCCAGAGAAGGACAACATACTGGATGAGGATAAACAGAGGGCTAAAATCTGCCTTGCCCTCACAGATAGCTCCCACGCTCAGTGACCCACACACAGTCTTTGCAGACTGTTAACCTACTTCCTCCAGAGTGCTGGACGGGGTTGTACCCAGCAGCACTCCACGATCCCAAGGGGGTGTGACCACCTGGATAGGGGGTGTGGCATCCCATAGCAGACCCTGGGGATCAATCATAGAATCATAGAATCTCAGGGTTGGAAGGGACCTCAGGAGGTCATCTAGTCCCACCCCCTGCTCAAAGTAGGACCAATCCCCAACTAAATCATCCCAGCCAGGGCTTTGTCAAACCGGGCCTTAAAAACCTCTAAGGAAGGAGATTCCACCACCTCTCTAGATAACCCATAGTGCACATTGCTTCTTTCTGAAGCTGCACTAAAGTCTCTGCCATGGAGTCTAAGTCCTGCTGACTTGCACAGACTCAGGAGACCTCTTCTCAGGCTCAGTCTACCCCCTACCATGGCCAGCTGAAGGGGAAACATGGGTCCCTGCCCCGGTCTGCGATGCTATGTGGAGGAGGAGCTGCTTCACAAATAATTTGTTCTTAAACTGTATTTGGTTGTGTGTTTATCATTCCTAAATGTACTCAAGGATTCTGTCCCAGATCTGGGACTCAACCACAGGCAGTTTTTGTTTTATAAATAAAGCTTTGCAGGACACCTTTAAAGATCAGCCCTACATTGCTCATTTCCCTTCGTCTGGGTCTACACGTGCGGCGGCCTGGAGAATGCAGGCACTGCCCGCTGCTGAGCACGGATATAAATAGCAGTGTATGCAATGAGGCACTCCTTAGGCGACTGGCATGCCCAGCACACCAGTCCAGTAGGGTGTATTCCCTACACCGCTCTCTACTCACCCAACCATTGCTTCCACAGCGACACTGGTATTTTTAGCCGTGCAATGTCCCACTGCCTCTCTGCTGTCAGAGCCTTTCCCCGCTGCCTCCGCACTGCCGGAGCCTTTCACTGTCACATGTACTACACATCTCTGTGAGTGTTGGCACAGCCTGCTTTTCACTGCCGCATATAGCTACATGTACCCTACACACCACCGCAAGTGTAGCCAAGGGCTTAATTCTTCTATTGTGTCTGACCTGAATTATATGTATTATATAATTCACCTAAATACCCATATGTTTATATTCACGGACCTACAACAACACAGAATACATAGCTCCCAAGGCCAGAAGGGACCGATGTGATCATCTTGTCTGACCTCCTGCAAATTATATCCTAATATATAAATTAGATACCTGGAATTATATCATTTGAATGTGAAGTCGCATTGTAATGCCTTTATTATACCATCTTCACTATGCACACTGGGCAGACCTAAGAGGAAATTTGAAAGCAGGATTGTTTTGTGTTGTTATATTTTTTTCCCCTCCCCCTGAATGCCAAAGCCAATCCAAGTAGTCTGGAGATGATAATGACCTACATATGTAGCAACTTACTTCCCAAAGGACTTCAGTGTACTTTACAATCTCATACGCAATGGAATCACTTCACTCACTAGTGAAATGCAGCCGTCTCTGCTATGAAAAGCCAAGTGTTTAACAGCACACAGCTATACTATGCAAGACTTTTGGCCAAGAACTGAATAATTAAATCAACCACGATCTCATGCTGTAGCAGGTAAGAGTAGAGGCAGTATAGCCTGGAGGAATATGTACCCAATTGTGAGTTGAAAAAGTCTAACTTCTAATTCAGGCTCTTCTACTGATTTGTTGTCTGACATTAGGTGATGCTCTTCACCTCTGTGCCTCACTTTCCCCATCTGTGAAATGGAAGTGATAATGCTTCCTTGGTGAAGGAAAGGCCTCCATATGAAGTCACCCTGGCTCTGTGAGCCTTTGGACAGCGGGGAGGTCCTGGAGTCTCAGCTTAATCATGCCATAACAGATTTGTCTCCTTTTTCTCTGACTAGATCACATCCAGTATTTTGCCCAGCCATAGCAGTGGCTGAGAACGCTCACATCTGCTTAACTGGACTGGAGTGCAGGATATGATGGTACCTGTAGCCTCAACACGTATTCTGGCACCAGCTGCCACTGAGCGTGACTCTCCTGGCTCCAGTGGAATTACTCCTGACTTACACTAGTGTATCTGAGTGTTAGCTCTTAGTTAACCCTAAATATGGATCATTGCAGTGAGACGTCTCATACTTCCATGGAGCTACTTCAAGTTTACACCAGTGTGACATCACACACAGCCCTGAGTGGTTTTCTAAATTGCGGAACTTAGATCCGCTGAAGGGAAGTGTAGGTGTGGGAGGGGGAAGCGGTGCGTGTGAGGAGAGCAAAGAGGAGATTTCAAGGTTATTTAGAAAGCCAAGGGACCAGATTCTTCCCTGATGTAGTTTTGCTAAAGCTGATGGTGTTGCACCAGGGATAAACTTGGCCCACACATGTTAATCTTAACGCCACCCACCCTCCATGCTGCTCTCAGGCCAATTCCTTCCCCCACCTGTAGGGTGACAAGTGGCCCAGGCTTGAATTTGAAAAACCTGGTTGCTCTATAATTACCCAAGTTTGCTTTGAGTATTTGGCCCCCATTAGCAGGAATAGCAGCTGGGGTGGGGATTATTTTTTCCAAGGAACAGCCCTTACTTTGCTTTCTTCTGACTTTCTGCCTAGGCATAGGTGCTCTAGGCATTTCCAGTGAGCCACCACCAGGGTTTTAGTGCCACCAGGAACAAATGCCAGGAGGTCTCCGGTGGCTGGGGATTTGCAGTCATGTTGCAGTCAGATCATGCCATTGTGTAGGAATCAAACATAGATGCCCATGCAGGACACTCAGGGTACGATATTCCCACTGTGTCAGCTGAAGTAATAGGTCCAGCTGTAAGGGAACATTCCTGGAAAGCGCTTGTGACCTTAGTTGTCAATGGAAGTCCAGGGCGCTCAGTACCTCCTAGGAGTCTCTCAGCACTATGTAAGATCAGCCCTTAAAGGACCAGAACGGGTCCTATACAGAACCATCTTTATTATGCATTTCAGATCCACGGGGTTGAACCCTGTATGGTGCAAGGTGTTGTCACGTGCGAGCAGAACGCAAAGCTCACAGGTCCTGGCCTGATGAGACCACAGCAATGCAGCTGTCAAAGGACAGGAGCCTAAGAGCAGGAGTAAGGCCTAAGGTGGGAGTGTGTAGGAAAGGAGTGATGGTCCACTACTTGCTCCCACTGAAGTCAGTGGAAATTTTGCCAGTGACTTCAATGGAACCCGGCTATAGCACTATATAAATATTGCATATGAGTAAATTGAATTAAAAGAACATTATCCAAGTTGCAAAGTCAAACCCTCAAAAGTTAGGAAATGCCTGAATTGAGGTTGGGCCCCTTGTGCCTGTGCATCATGACATCATGTAATTACATGACCACACACTATTATTTCCACAGGGCTCCTCATTCATTCAGTGCACAAACTGAACGGTACTCCCACACTGAGCAGCTATTTCAATAGTTTGTTGTTTCCTTGTTGCTCAATGCGTGGCCCCAGGCCTCATTTACTGCACACTATTCCAACCCTCTTCTGAAGACAGCACTATTTCTTTCCTCATGGGTTCTTCAACGGCGCTCACCATTGTAGTATCTGAGCGCTTCACAAGTGTTCATGGATTTATTTGCACATCACCCCTGTGAGATGTGTGGGTCCTGCTAGCCCCATTTTACAGATGGGAAACTGAGACACAGAGAGATCAAGGTCAAAAGTATCCACTAATTTTGGGTGCCCAATTTAAGACACCTAGATCCTGATTTTTCGGAGTATCATTACTCAGCACTTCTGCAAATCACATACCACGAGTCTTAAGCCAGAAAATGAAGAACACACAGGCAGGGACCATCTGTGAAAAGTGTGGTTTAAGTGACTTGTCTGACATAAGAACTCTGTAGCAATGGCAGGGATAGAATCCAAATTCTCCAGGACACTTACTCACCTGCCTTCACCATAAGACTGTTCTCTGTCTTTTTGCAAGCCTTTGCCTCATTCACTACACACCTTCCAACTCCTGCAACAAACAAGGCAGAGGTCCTATAGACAATAGTCTCCTTCCCTATGCAACACTGCTTCTTGTCCCCTGTTGCTTGTAATTAGGAGTTCACACAGAATGGAGCCTCCCTAAGAAGCTGTCTCCCTCAACCTTTGCCTTGATTAAATCTTGCCTGAAAACAAGACCATGAAGCAGCTTGATCGGATCTCCAGGTCTGCTCCTCCTTTTTGCTACTTCAGAAAATGCTGGTGTCCAGGTGTCACGTTATTGACTTTAACTGGGACCATATAGAACATAGTTGCAACCAAGGTCCTGTAGTGGCACCAAATCTTGTATAAAGGGGGTCAAATAAGGTGTCTAGGACAAGGTTATGGTTTGCTGGTTATAATAATGCTGTCTATATGTGTGTATCATTTTTGTAGTTGAAGTTATGAATATTGGCTCTATACTGTCTGTATTTCAAACTTATGCTATGCTTCTGGGTGACACCCCAGACAAGTTGGTGTCAGCTCTGCCTAGCCTGCTTGATGGCCCATTAAGGACAATCAGCTATACAATTGACCCATTGAGAGAAGGCAGATACGCCTTGTAACTCAGCAAAGTATGCAGGGATTTGCCCATGTGACTGCAGACTCCATTTTGCTGTAATTTTCCACAGTAAGAACAAAGAGGTGTTCTTACACCTGGAAAATACTATAAAAGGCAGCTGCCTCATCTCCATCTGGTCTTCAAACCTGCTCCTTACCTCTGGAGGGACTTTGCTACAAACTGAAGCTCTACACAAAGGACTGATGACCCATCCCAGCTGGGGATGTACTCCAGAGACTTAATTTGAACCTGCAGTTTATTCTATCTCTGCTACAAGCCTGAACCAAGAACTTTGCCATCACTGTATGTAATTGATTCCATTTAACCAATTCTAGCTCTCATCTATATCTTTTTCCTTTTATGAATAAACCTTTAGATTTTAGATTCTAAAGGATGGCAACAGCGTCATTTGTGGGTAAGATCTGATTTGTATATTGACCTGGGTCTGGGACTTTGGGATCAAGAGAACCTTTTTTTTCTTTTAATAGGGTATTGGTTTTCATAACCATTTGTCCCCATAACAAGTGGCACTGGTGGTGATACTGGGAAACTGGAGTGTCTAAGGGAATTGCTTGTGTGACTTGTGGTTAGCCAGTGAGGTAAAACCAAAGTCTTCTCTTTTCGGGTGGTTTGGTTTGACGTCTAGAACGTTCTCTGAAATTTCAGAATTGATCAGATGGGGCATTCAAAAGTTATTGTATTACATATATACATACATGGAAACAGAGAAATGCCATCAAGTTGAATGTAAGGCCTCACATGGGAGAGATTAATAAAGATCAGACTTTTCAGCTTGGAAAAGAAACAGCTAAGTCAGGGGAATATGATAGAGGTCTATAAAATCATGACTGGTGTGGAGAAAGTAAATAAGGAAGTGTTATTTACTCCTTATAACACAAGAACTAGGGGTCATCAAATGAAATTAATAGGCAGCAGGTTTAAAACAAACAAAAGGAAGTATTTCTTCACACAACACACAGTGAACCTGTAGAACTATTTGCCACAGGATGTTGTGTATAACAGGTTTTAAAAAAGAACTAGATACGTTTAGGTCCATCAATGGCTATTAGTCAGGATGAGCATAGAATCATAGAATATCAGGGTTGGAAGGGACATCAGGAGGTCATCTAGTCCAACCCCCTGCTCAAAGCAGGCCCAATCCCCAACTAAATCATCCCACCCAGGGCTTTGTCAAGCCAGGCCTTAAAAACCTCCAAGGAAGGAGATTCCACCACCTCCCTAGGTAACCCATTCCAGTGCTTCATCGCCCTCCTAAAACTTGAAAAAGTTTTTCCTAATATCCAATCTAAACCTCCCCACTGCAAATTGAGACCATTACTCCTTGTTCTGTCATCTGGTGCCACTGAGAACAGACTAGATCCATTCTCTTTGGAACCCCCTTTCAGGTAGTTGAAAGCAGCTATTAAATCCCCTCTCATTCTTCTCTTCTGCAGACTAAACAATCCCAGTTCCCTCAGCCTCATAAGTCATGTGCTCCAGCCCCCTAATCATTTTTATTGCCCTCCACTGGACTCTTTCCAATTTTTCCACATCCTTCTTGTAGTGTGGGGCCCAAAACTGGACACACTACTCCAGATGAGGCCTCACCAATGTCAAATAGAGGGGAATGATCACGTCCCTCGATCTGCTGGCAATGCCCCTACTTATACAGCCCAAAATGCCATTAGCCTTCTTGGCAACAAGGGCACACTGTTGACTCATATCCAGCTACCCTTCGGTCCCTAGTCTGTAACAATGAATGGGATTCTTCCGTCCTAAGTGCAGGACTCTGCACTTGTCCTTGTTGAACCTCATCAAGTTTCTTTTAGCCCAACCCTCTAATTTGTCTAGGTCCCTCTGTATCCTATCCCTACCCTCCAGCATACCTACTACTCCTCCCAGTTTCGTATCATCTGCAAACTTGCTGAGGGTCCAATCCACGCCATCCTCCAGATCATTAATGAAGATATTGAACAAAACTGGCCCCAGGACCGACCCTTGGGACACTCCACTTGAAACCGGCTGCCAACTAGACATGGAGCCATTGATCACTACCCGTTGAGCCCAATGACCTAGCCAGCTTTCTATCCATCTTATAGTCCATTCATCCAGCCCATACTTCTTTAACTTGCTGGCAAGAATACTGTGGGAGACTGTATCAAAAGCTTTGCTATGCTGACTGTTCCCTATCACTTTCCTATCCTCTAAGTGCTTCAAAATTGATTCCTTGAGGACCTGCTCCATGATTTTTTCCAGGGACTGAGGTGAGGCTGACTGGCCTGTAGTTCCCCAGATCCTTCTCCTTCCCTTTTTTAAAGATGGGCACTACATTAGCCTTTTCCAGTCATCCTGGATCTCCCCCGGTCGCCATGAGTTTTCAAAGATATTGGCCAATGGCGCTGCAATCACATCAGCCAACTCCTTTAGCACCCTTGGATGCAGTGCATCTGGCCCCATGGACTTGTGCTCGTCCAGGTTTTCTATATAGTTCTGAACCACTTCTTTCTCCTCAGAGGGCTCGTCACCTCCTCCCCATGCTGTGCTGCACAGTGAAGCAGTCTGGGAGCTGACCTTGTTTGTGAAGACAGAGGCAAAAAAAGCATTGAGTACATTAACTTTTTCCACATCCTCTGTCACTAGGTTGCTTCCCTCATTCAGTAAGGGGCCCACACTTTCCCTGACCACCTTCTTGTTGCTAACATACCTGAAGAAACCCTTCTTGTTACTCTTAACATCTCTTGCTAGCTGCAACTCCAAGTGTGATTTGGCCTTCCTGATTTCACTCCTGCATAGCTGAGCAATATTTTTATATTCCTCCCTGGTCATTTGTCCAAGCTTCCACTTCTTGTAAACTTCCTTTTTCTGTTTAACATCAGCAAGGATTTCACTGTTAAGCCAAGCTGGTCACCTGCCATATTTACTATTCTTTCTACACATAAGGATGGTTTGTTCCTGCAACCTCAATAAGGATTCTTTAAAATACAGCCAGCTCTCCTGGACTCCTTTCCCCCTCATGTTATTCTCCCAGGGGATCCTGCCCATCAGTTCCCTGAGGGAGTCAAAGTCTGCTTTTCTGAAGTCCAGGCTCCGTATTTTGTTGCTCTCCTTTCTTCTTTGTGTCAGGATCCTGAACTCGACCATGTCATGGTCACTGCCTCCCAGGTTCCCATCCACTTTTACTTCCCCTACTAATTCTTCTTGGTTTGTGAGCAGCAGGTCTAGAATAGCTCTGCCCCTAGTTGGTTCCTCCAGTACTTGCATCAGGAAATTGTCCCCTACACTTTCCAAAAATTTCCTGGATTGTCTGTGCACCACTGTATTGCTCTCCCAGCAGATATCAGCGTGATTAAAGTCTCTCCTGAGAACCAGGGCCTGCGATCTAGTACCTTCTGCTAGTTGCTGGAAGAAAGCCTCATCCACCTCATCCCCCGGTCTGGTGGTCTATAGCAGACTCCCACCACGACAACACCCTTGTTGCTCACACTTCTAAACTTAATCCAGAGACTCTCAGGTTTTTCTGCAGTTTCCTACCGGACCTCTGAGCAGTCATACTCCTCTCTGACATACAATGTAACTCCCCAACCTTTTCTGCCCTGCCTGTCCTTCCTGAACAGTTTATATCCATCCATGACAGTACTCCAGTCATTTGAGTTATCCCACCAAATCTCTGTTATTCCAATCACATCATAGTTCCTTGACTGTGCCAGGACTTCCAGTTCTCCCTGCTTGTTTCCCAGGCTTCTTGCATTTGTGTATAGGCACTTAAGATAACTCGCTGATTGTCCCACTTTCTCAGTATGAGGCAGGAATCCTCCCCTCTTGCACCTGCTTGTGCTTCCTCCCGGTTTCCCACTTCCCCACTTACCTCAGGGCTTTGGTTTCCTTCCCTTGGTAAACCTAGTTTAAAGCCCTCCTCACTAGGTTAGCCAGCCTGCTTGCGAAGATGCTCTTCCCTCTCTTCGTTAGGTGGAGCCCATCTCTGCCTAGCACTCCTCCTTCTTGGAACACCATCCCATGGTCGAAGAATCCAAAGCCTTCTCTCCGACACCACCTGCATAGCCATTCGTTGACTTGCACGATTCGACGATCTCTACCCAGGCCTTTTCCCTGCACAGGGAGGATGGACAAGAACACCACTTGCGCCTCAAACTCCTTTATCCACCTGTGTAGGGAGGGAAATAGACTTCTGGGACAACTGATTAAAAAAGCTTTAAACTAGGAACTCAGGGGAGACAGTTGGGAAATGCTCGTGTAGTCTCCATGCCTGATTTTAACATTGACTGAGAAGAAAATAAAGAAAGAGAGAATACAGCAATGGAGAAAGGAAGAGCAGTGGATAGGAGAATGGGCATTAAGAGGGAAGATAGTGCCAATATTAGTGACGCTAACAGTCAGATAGGTGATACTGTCAGTAGAATGACTGTACCCAGTTGGGCAAGGAATCCGGGCGAATCTGAGCAGAAACTACTAAGATATTTTTACACCACTTCAAGTAGCCTGGGTAACAAAATGGAAGAACTAGAACTACTGGTGCAGGAAGTGAAGGCAGATATTAGAGGGATAAGAGAAACATGGTGGAATACTAGTCATGACTGGAGCACAGGTATTGAAGGGTCTGTGTTGTTCAGAAAAGACAGAAATAAAGGTAAAGGTGATGCAGTAGCAATGTATATTAATCATGAGGCAGACTGTACAGAAATTAGAAGTGATGGAATGGGTAAAACAGAGTGTGTTTGGATGAAAATCACTTTGGGGAAGAAAACTTCCAGAGGTTCCCCTGGGACAGGGTTTGGGGTATGCTATGAGAACCCCTGTCCTAATTGGATCCAGGGGTCCAAACTGGGGGTCGGGACCCCTCAGGGGGTTGTGAGGTTATTACCTGGGAGGTTGCAAGTTGTCAGCCTCCACCCAAACCCTGCTTTGCCTCCAGCATTTATAATGGTGTTAAATATATTAAAAAGTGTTTTTTTAATTTATTAGGGTGGGTCGCACTCAGAGGCTTGCGGTGTGAAAGGGGTCACCAGTACAAAAGTTTGAGAACCACTGAATTAGGATATGGATAGAAACCTCTTTAATGTTTTTACTGAAATAAATACTACTGGGAATTGTGTGATTATAAGAGACTCTAACTTCCCAGAGATAGACTGGAGAAGAAGTGCTACTAAGGGCCCAGATTTTCCTGGACGTGATAGCAGACAGATTTCTTCACCAAACAGCAGCTGAACCAACAAGAGGTGATGCCATTTTAGATTTGGTATTGGTGAGTAGTGAGGACCTCATAGAAGAACTGGCTGCAGGGAATAACCTTGGGTCCAGTGATCATGAGCTAATTCAGTTTAAACTAAATGGAAGGATAAAACAAAACTGGATCTAAAACTAGAGTCCTTGATTTCAAAAGGGCAAATTTAAAAAAAATAAGGAAAGTAGTTAGGGCAGTGACTGGACTGAAGAACAAGGATCTGGATGGAGGAGGCCTGGAATTACTTTAAGTCAAAGTTGCAGAAAATATCTGAAGCCTGCACCCCAAACAAAAGGAAAAAATTCATAGGGATGGTTGAAGACCAAAGTGGATGAGCAAACTTCTCAAAGAGGTTATTAAGAGAAAGCAGAAAGCCTACAAGGAATGGAAGATGGGAAGTATGAACAAGGAAAGCTACTTCTTAGCAGTCAGAAAATGTAGGGGAAAAGTGCGACCTGCTAAAAACGAAGCAGAGTTGGGGCTTCCAAGGAAATTAAAACAAATAGTAAAAGGTTCTATAGCCACATAAATAAAAAGAAAACAAAGAAAGACGAAGTGGGACTGCTCAGCACTGAGGATGGGGCAGAGATTAAAGATAATCTAGGCATGGCCCAACATCTAAACAGATACTTTGTCTCAGATTTTAACAAGGATAATTAGGAGATTATGGATAGTGGCAGGGTGGCTAGTGGGAACAAGGATATGGAAGTAGAAATTACCACATCTGAGATAGAAGTCAAACTCAAACAATTTAAAGGAACTAAATCAGGGGGCCCAGATAATCTCCATCCAAGAATATTAAAGGAACTGGCACATGAAATTGCAAACCCAACAGCAAGCATTTTTAATGAATCTGTAAATTTGGGAGTCCTATCCTATCACTGGAGAATTGCTAATATTGCACCTATTTTTAATAAAGGGGGGAAAGGGATCCAGGAAACTACAGGCCTGTTAGTTTGACTCAATTGTATGCAAGGTCTTAGAACAAATTTTGAAAGAGAAAGTAGTTAAGAAAATGGAGGTAAATTGTATTTGGGATAAAATATAACATGGTTTTACAAAAGGTAGATCATGCCAGACCAACTTGATCTTTTTTGAGAAGATGACTGATTTTTTTAGACGTAGGAAATGCAGTAGATCTAATCGGCATTTGATACAGCTCCACGTGGGAAATTATTAGTTAAATTGGAGAAGATGGGGATTAATATGAGAACTGAAAGGTAGATAAGGAACTGATTAAACGGGCGACACAACAGGTCATACTGAAAGGTGAACTGTCAGGCTGCAGCGAGGTTACTAATGGAATTCCTCAGGGGTCAGTATGGGGATTGGCTCTTGGACTGGGGAATGGGCTCCCACAGGACGCCCCACCACTGGGAGACTGCTTGAAAATGTGCTACAGGCAGCAGTCCTGCTTTGCCCTGCCGTGGGGAAGAGAGGAGCTAAGAGGTTGTTTCCATCTCTGATTTCTAGGAGCCTGAGCCTCCAGACTTTGGGATAGTTCTCTCTGGACATTCCAACGCCGCCTCGCGTTGGGCAGTGGTATTTGAGTTCCTGTGTCTGAACCCAAGTCTCACATGATACCTGCTGGGAAACGTGTCCGACCCAATAACGTCACTGGGACACTGCCCATAGACCAGCTCCCTTGGGGATGGGATTAGCATTGTCGGTGTCCAGAGAGAAGAGAGATGGCTGGAAAATGGGGTGGTCGGGGGGAGGATACAAACATTTCTCAGCATTTTCCTAGATTTTAAAAAATTGAAATTTGGAATGTTATTGAAATGTTGAAATTTGAAACATTTTGACCAGCTCTAGAGCTGGTACGAAAAACAAACAAAACACAGGGAGGGGGGATTGCCCCTTTTATTGAGGGGGGATTTGTAAATTCCTAATAAATAACAATTCATCTCCTGGGCCTGGGCTGGAATTTAGCCTCCTGGGGTTTCCTCGGGGGGATTCTCCGGGCAGGGGCACAGAGCCGGGCTAGGAGCTCAGACACCGCACTCCCGGCTGCCAGCACAGCGGAGTGAGGGAAAAGGCGGCATGACCAGGCTTCCCCACCCCTGGGTGCCATATTGTCCCTTTGGTGCTTTTGGCAGCCTGGAGAAATTAAAGCTTAAAGCTACTTTTGCCAAGGATCCCTTCTCCTGAGTTGTGCACACACTCCCCAGCCCCAGCCTACGGCCTGGGCCCTTCCAGAAAATCAGAAACAGGAAGTCAGAGAATCAGTTTACGCACTAGTCAGGGCTAAAAAGGGGCAATCCAAGAGGACAGCTCCCATGCATTTATCTTGAGTCTTATTTTGTGGGGGGGGAGGGGGTTCAAAGCCCCAGAGTTTGGAGTCATGTGGTTTGTGTGAATCTCAGCTTTCAATAAAAGAAAAGAGACTGATTGCAAAGATGCTAAACATGTCTTTGCATCTGTCTTTACCATAGAGAATGATGGGGGAAAACCTGCCCTAGGATGATGTTTTATGTGCAGCGCTGGTGAAGCAGTGTTTCCAGTAGAGACAAGGAAGTGTTAGTACCATTATACCAAGCACTGGTGAGACCTCGTCTGGAATACCATGTGCAGGTCTGGGCTTCCATGGTTAAGAGAGATGAATTCAAACTGGAACAGGTCAGAGAAGGGCTTTTAGGATGGAGGAGGGCTCTGAGTTACTACAGAGAATTCTTTCCCCGGTGTTTAGCCAGTGGGTCTTGTCCACATGCTCAGGGTCTAACTGATCGCTATATTTGGGGTCAGGAAGGAATTTTCCCCCGGGGCAGATTGGCCCTGGGCATTTTTCGCTTTCCTCTGCAGCAGGGGGCCCAGGTCACTTGCAGGTTTAAACTAGTGTAAATGGTGGATTCTCTGTAACCTGAAGTCTTTAAATCATGATTTGAGGATTTCAGTGACTCAGCCAAAGATTCGGGGTCTATTACAGGAGTTGGTGGGTGAGGTTCAGTGGCCTGCAATGTGCAGGAGGTCAGATTAGATGATTATGATGGCCCTGGCCTTAAAGTCTATGAATGTAATGTAATGGGTCTGCCTGCCTTCACTAACTGGGGATTCAGCGCTGGCAAGGGGGTGGGCCTGATGACCTCATAGGGGTTTTCCATCTCTCATTTCAATGATTCCATGATAGGACGAGGCAAGAGACATTAAAGAAGTGTCTGAGAGAAAAACCTTTTCAATTACAGTGATAAAAAACACTAGCTGCAGCCGGGGAAAGGCTGCCAAGATTCTCCAGCCTGAAGACCTTCATGAAACCCGTCTGCTAAACAGCTGATATTCCACTTGCTTCAATGTATAAAGCTGGAGGAAAAAAGACAACAAAGGAAGCAAATGCATTCAAACGGGGACCTTTGGTTTCAAAACCATAGGCTCCTACCCGGTAAGCTACAGGAACTCTCCTAGGGAGTAGAGGAAACAAGAGCTGACTGGAAAAATGTCATCAAAACAAAATGCTGATGAAAAATTGGGGGGGGGGGAATCATTTTTTCCCTCCATTTGCCTACCAGCTCTAGAAAAAACTACTGGTGGAGAGCAGCTCCATTGTACGCCTGCAGAGGGCAGTGGTGCCCACAGGCACAAGCCCGTCAATCACTGCGACACCGTTATTATTTATGATCATGCACACGCATTTCTGTGGCACCAGTTCCTGTAGTATCCAGGCTCTCGAGCGCCACCTGTTTCCTAGGGCGCATGCCCAGCCTCTGAGCGGACATTATTCAGTCCAACTCTTCAGATAGTCCCACCCACAGCAGTATGAGCTCAATGGGGTTTAGACCCAAGTCCTTCAACCCCATCTCACTCCAGGCCTTCCTTTGTAGTAGCTCCACTACCACCAACACAACAGGTTCCCCAACACCTTCTTAAAAGCTGCTTTCTCCTTCTCCCTCAGGAAAACAGGCCAATCCCCTCCCATCTCCCTAACCCTCCCACAACTGCATTCTAACCTAGCCCCAATCTCCACAACAGATCCCATCCTGCTGCTGCCCTCCAGACTCCCCAGCTACAGTCAGCCCCAATCCCTTGCTAATTCTGTCCATCAACCTTGTGTCCCTGGGCAGTTTACGTCCCCTGCTGGTCCTTGGATGGCTCAATGGTGGAGGCCTGTGTTGCATCAGGAGCATGTGCTAGTGAGCAGTTAGTATGTCCACCAGCAGGGAGCACTAGACAAGAGTTCTGCCCCACCTCCATCCCTTCCCAGAACCTGGATTAGTAGCACCTCTCTTGTCCCAGCTGCAGAAGAGCCATTTCCCAGGCGCAAGGGGTCATTCATGAGCAACAGCTATATCCTCTTCCCTGAGGGGGCAGTGTTGCACATCAACACAATCTCCACAGAGAGATCTAGTTAATGGCTAGGGTGGAGCAGCGGGAATGTGATAAGGATGAACTGAGCAGTGTTCTGTAGAAATGACTGGAGAATGTGATCTTCTCTGGGGGTTGGCTGAAGTCTGGAGCAGAGATATAATTCTGTATGACATTGTGTAGAACAGTTCCGAAATTAATATAAAATAACCCCCTTTCTTTAAATTCTGCAGGCCTTTTCCAGAAAGGAGCTCCTGAAGGACTCTGCTCGCTGCTCCTTGGATAGCATTTCCCCTGCAGGACTAGATTTAGCTCTTCTAAGGTTTAACCTGAGGGGACGCTATGGTCACACCGACTTTCAGAAGAGCTCAGTTCACAGTTAGGCTCCTAGTAAGGGGTCAGTGTCTCAGAAGACCTCATTATGTTGCGTGCTCAGAACTTTAGAAAATCTGGCAGTGGGAGCTGCTGGGTGCTGAGCAAACTGAACAGAAGGCACTAAGTGTGTTTGAGAATCTAGCCCCCTGCAAATTCAAAATGAGACAGGAAGCAGCATCCCATCTGGCTACACCTTTGGGGTCCCAGTCCCAATGGACGGTCTTCTGGCTTCCCACCTGCTCCATTTAGCAGCACTTTGGAGAGAAAACATATTTCCCACTATAGAAATGGGCAGAGGTCAAGAAGAAGTCACTCCAGGGCAAAGTGAAGAGGGTCTCAAGCAGCAGCATTCTTGCTCAGTGGTTAGGCTTTTACCTGTTGCAGTGGTTATGGTATCTTTGCTCCATATAAAGGAGCAGGTGGTAAAAATGGTATGGCACACATTAGAATAGCTGGTGAGATCAGACACTGTGATAGCCAGAAGAGTATAAAGTGATCTAGCACCTTCCATCCCAAATGATCCCAAAGCACTTTACCAACATGAGTCACATCCCCCACCACTGAAAGGCAGCCAGCTCTGGAGTGGAACATGGCAGCTGTGTAAAAATCCACAACAGGGGTTAATATCCTACTATTACAGAAACTGCCATGCCATTCAAAATGGCCACATGCGGTGAGAACCTCCAGCAACAATACCATAGTCTTATAGAATATCAGGGTTGGAAGGGACCTCAGGAGGTCATCTACTCCAACCCCCTGCTCAAAGCAGGACCAATTCCCAACTAAATCATCCCAGCCAGGGCTTTGTCAAGCCTGACCTTAAAAACTTCTAAGGAGGAGGATTCCATCACCTCCCTAGGTAACCCCTTCCAGTGCTTCACCACCCTCCTAGTGAAAAAGTTTTTTCCCAATATTCAATCTAAACCTCCCCCACTGCAACTTGAGACCATTACTCCTTCTTCTGTCATCTGGTACCACTGAGAACAGTCTAGATCCATCCTCTTTGGAACCCCCTTTCAGGTAGTTGAAAGCAGCTATCAAATCCCCCCTCATTCTTCTCTTCTGCAGACTAAACAATCCCAGTTCCCTCAGCATCTCCTCATAAGTCATGTGCTCCAGCCCCCTAATCATTTTTCAGAGTAGCAGCCTTGTTAGTCTGTATCCGCAAAAAGAACAGGAGTACTTTTGGCACCTTAAAGACTAACAAATTTATTAGAGCATAAGCTTTCGTGGGCTACAGCCCACTTCTTCGGATGCATATAGAGTGGAACATATATTGAGGAGATATATATACACACATACAGAGAGCATGAACAGGTTTTGTTGCCCTCCACCGGACTCTCTCCAATTTTTCCACATCCTTCTTGTAGTGTGGGGCCCAAAACTGGACACAGTTCTCCGGATGAGGCCTCACTAATGTCGAATAGAGGGGAATAATCATGTCCCTCGATCTGCTGGCAGTGCCCCTACTTATACAGCCCAAAATGCCGTTAGCCTTCTTGGCAACAAGGGCACACTGTTGACTCATATCCAGCTTCTCGTCCACTGTAACCCCTAGGTCCTTTTCTGCACAACTGCTACCTAGCCGCTCGTTCCCTAGTCTGTAGCAGTGCATGGGATTCTTCTGTCCTAAGTGCAGAACTCTGCACTTGTCCTTGTTGAACCTCATCAGATTTCTTTTGGCCCAATCCTCTAATTTGTCTAGGTCCCTCTGTATCCTATCCCTACCCTGAAGCGTTTAGTGTCATCTGCAAACTTGCTGAGGGTGTAGTACACGCCATCCTCCAGATCATTAATGAAGATATTGAACAAAACCGGCCCCAGGACCAACCCTTGGGGCACTCCGCTTGATACCGGCTGCCAACTAGACATGGAGCCATTGATCACTACCCGTTGAGCCCGACGATCTAGCCAGCTTTCTATTCACCTTACAGTCCATTCATTCAGCCCATACTTCTTTAACTTGCTGGCAAAAATAGTGTGGGAGACCGTATCAAAAGCTTTGCTGCATCCACTGCTTTCCCCTCATCCACAGAGCCAAGTATCAGAGGGGTTGCCGTGTTATCCCCTCATAGAAGGCAATAAGGTTAGTCAGGCATGCCTTGCCATTGATGAATCATTGCTGACTGTTCTTGATCACTTTCCTCTCCTCTAAGTGCTTGAGAATTGATTCCTTGAGGACCTGCTCCATGATTTTTCCAGGGACTGAGGTGAGGCTGACTGGCCTGTAGTTCTCCGGATCCCCCTTGTTCCCTTTTTTAAAGATGGGCACTACATTAGCCTTTTTCAGTCATCCGGGACCTCCCCCGATCGCCATGAGTTTCCAAAGATATTGGCCAATGGCTCTGCAATCACATCCGCCAACTCCTTTAGCACCCTCGGATGCAGCGCATCCGGCCCCATGGACTTGTGCTCATCCAGGTTTTCTAAATAGTCCCGAACCACTTCTTTCTCCACAGAGGGCTGGTCACCTCCTCCCCATGCTGTGCTGCACAGTGCAGTAGTGTGGGAGCTGACCTTGTTTGTGAAGACAGAGGCAAAAAAATCATTGAGTACATTAGCTTTTTCCACGTCCTCTGTCACTAGGTTGCCTTCCTCATTCAGTAAGGGGCCCACACTTTCCTTGACTTTCTTCTTGTTGCTAACATACCTGAAGAAACCCTTCTTGTTACTCTTAACATCTCTCGCTAGCTGCAACTCCAAGTGTGATTTGGCCTTCCTGATTTCACTCCTGCATGCCTGAGCAATATTTTTATACTCCTCCCTGGTCATTTGTCCAAGCTTCCACTTCTTGTAAGCTTCTTTTTTGTGTTTAAGATCAGCCAGGATTTCACCGTTAATACAAGCTGGTTGCCTGCCATATTTACTGTTCTTTCTACACATCGGGATGGTTTGTTCCTGCAACCGCAATAAGGATTCTTTAAAATACAGCCAGCTCTCCTGGACTCCTTTCCCTCTCATGTTATTCTCCCAGGGGATCCTGCCCATCAGTTCCCTGAGGGAGTCAAAGTCTGCTTTTCTGAAGTCCAGAGTCCGTATTCTGCTGCTCTCCTTTCTTCCTTGTGTCAGGATCCTGAACTCGACCATCTCATGGTCACTGCCTCCCAGGTTCCCATCCACTTTTGCTTCTCCTACTAATTCTTCCCTGTTTGTGAGCAGCAGGTCAAGAAGAGCTCTGCCCCTAGTTGGTTCCTCCAGCACTTGCACCAGGAAATTGTCCCCTACACTTTCTAAAAACTTCCTGGATTGTCTGTGCACCGCTGTATTGCTCTCCCAGCAGATATCAGGGTGATTGAAATCTCCCATGAGAACCAGGGCCTGTGATCTAGTAACTTCTGTTAGTTGCAGGAAGAAAGCCTCGTCCACCTCATCCTCCTAGTCTGGTGGTCTATAGCATGAGTTCCTTTTGTATGTACACCGTACCATGACTCCTACAGTATGAAAGACCAAGTGAGGAATACATCCAGCTCTTTATTTTAAAGGTCAGGCCAGAATAGGGGGCCCGAGGGTTGCCACCGTCCAGGTTTTCCCAGGATCATCTCTTTCTTGAGGTAGATGTCCTGGGATATGCAGTGCACTCGGCCAGCTGTCCAGTTTTATTGGTTCAGGATCATCCCAGTTGTCCCAGTTGTTTTGCACTCAGGAGTGACAACCCTAACGGCCCATCGCAAGGAAGGGAAATCCCAAATTCAAACACTGAGACAAATGAGCATAGCTGAAGTGCAAGAAGTTTTTATTGGCTCTGCCTTGGGGTGATAAAGAGAAGGACCCAGGCATTCAGAGAGCTGTTTGTACCCTTTGAACTGAGCGCTCCTTTCAGCATTGGTGAACTGATCTTCAGTCAACCTTGATCTTCTGTTCCCCTTTTTCTGGACAGGTCAGTGCTGCAAACAATCCAAAGGCAGAACTGGCACTGGGCACATGAGGGCAACACTCATCCCTTATTGAGGCAGTGCGGCCTGACAGAGAGAGCACCAGGCCACACCCGGACTTTGGGAAAATCACTTTCCTTTTGTGCCTTAGTTTCCTAGTTGTAAATACTAAGCCACCTTTGTAAAGTGATGCAAGGTCTATGGAAGTTAAGGGGTAGGAATTGTTATTATATATGGGAGTCTTGTGGACTGAGATGGTGGTCACATGGTTTAGAGTCTTGGGGGAATAGCCACAGAGACATGCAGAGTTGGACCCTTCCCATGGAGGTATCTGCTATGGGGCACCAGCATACAAAGGGGGCTGGTGCCCCTTTGAGGAAAGAAGTGCCCAGCCATTGCTCTCTTGCCACAATCTTGCTGTCTCTGAAGCTGGGGATGGAAACCAGCCATTAGCAGCTTCCCCCTGCCCAGAGCAGAGCCTGGACAGGAGTCATCCTTGGAGTATTCGGTTGGTTGCCCTTTTGCACGTCTCATGAGGACAAACCACAGGATGAAGAAATGGAGCAATGCCAGACCTTGCCAGGGCACTGAGAGGCAGTGTGGCCCAATGGCTAGCAGTCAAGAGACCTGGGGTCTGTTCCCAGCTCTGTCACTGGCCTGGTGGGTGACCAAAGTGAAATTACTTCCCTGCTGAATGCCTCAGTTCCCCAGCTGTCAGATGTAAAGTGCATTGATATCTACGGCTGGACAATGCTATGGAAGAACTCGGTGTTAGTATCAATATTACTGTGTCTGTGGCAGCAGCAGACGAAGCTATTCCCATCTAGCGGTGATGAGGCAGATCCCTGCCAGCAATGCCTTGGTGTGGCCCTTTAGAAATACCCGCTAGGCCCTGCAGGCCAGCACTGACCCCGGCCCATCCAGGGGTTGGCAGTGACATGCAGCATGCATGGCTGGTTATGTAACTTATTTGCCTTTATTTTTTAAGAGGCCCTGAAGGCACCGGTGCTAATGGAAAAACAGAGGGAGTGGGAGGGCAGGGAGGGGCAGACAGATGGCCCGCTCTCCAGCGGGGAGGCATTTCTTTGCCTGCTATGAGATCATTCTAGGAAAAACAATATCAACCGAACGGGAACAACCTCAGCTTTCGCTAATTCAATTGAGTTTGTTTTCATTCGATTTCTCTGTTTTTTCCTTCTATAAATCTCCCTCTCTCTTCCCCTCACACACAAACACACACTCTCCCTCACACACTCACCTACGTGCCCCATCTCTCAGCACTCCACGATCCGGTACAGCACATTCTGTTTTGGGCACAAGTTCTACATGACTCCACCCATCAGTGCACTTCTGCCCGTAGGTAGGGGATGGGACCCACCCCCCTCGCGGGGTCCTAGAGCCGGGGCTCCAGCCTGAGCCCGAACATCTACACTGAAATTATAGAGCCTGAATCAGCTGCCTTGGGCCGGCCATGGGGGGTGTATTGCAGTAAGGGTCTGTCCACTAGTTGGGAATTGCCAGCGATCATCATTCCTTGGCCACTCCTCCGCCTCACCCTGCCTGCCCCCACCACACCCTCTGCATAGGAGTGAGCTATGCTGGCTCTGTACCTGCTGTGGGTGGTCCCCAGCAGGGGGATCTGGCCCATCTCTGACTGGCACAAAGGGGGCAAAGCTAAAATCTACATAACCATCTACAGCGGACAATAGATTTCCCGGGACCCCCGAGGTTATAGTACAGCCCATCTCACAGCATATGGAACAGACAAGTGGTCCATTTCGCCCACCATATTGAATGCTTTGGGATTCTTCTGCATGGAAGATACTTTATCAATATGTATCCACTTGCTCTGCCAGTTTAAAATGTATTCTACATCAGTCAGGACTGTGCTTATACATTACTTATTGTATCCCAAAGTCTATTTATATTGTCGAGGTACTAAAGATTAACAACAAAAATGGCAAAACAAACACTTGACACATATAATATTCAGAAGCTATAAATATAGCTGGGAAAAAAACCTATGTTGAATAAACAAAAGCAATTGTTATACTCATAAATTATTGTCTTTCCCTTATATACACCTACAGTCTGTGATGACTCACTGAAAAGTGCATTGTCTGTCCCAGAGTGCAATTATAGATCTTGTTTTTATAGTTTTCCAAAACACCAACATGATTTAGAAACAATGTGTTGGGTTCCTAAATCACGTAGGTGTTTTGAAAATCCTACCAGTGGACCTTTGTTAAAGGTGATTCTATTCCTTATTATTCCCTCAACCTCCTCAGATGTTGAACCAGGTTCACTGATTTGTGCCAGACGTTTATGGGGTTAGTTGATAAAAATCTTTCTGCTAAAGGCTTTTACCCTGGCGTTATCCCACCAGGTCTCTGTGATGCCAACTATGTCAGAGTTGTGTTTATTTACTAGCATGTCAAGTTCTTCTGCTTAATTCCCATACTTCTTGCATTAGTATACAGCAGAGGTGGGCAAACTACAGCCCGCGGGCCACATCCGGCCCACGGGACGCTCCTGCCCAGCCCCTGAGCTCCTGGCCCAGGAGGCTAGCCCCCAGGCCCCTCCCCCGCTACCCCCTCTCTTCCGCAGCCGGGCGGCACGGCTGCCTGTCCTGGTGCTCTGGATGGGCGCGGCTGTAGCACCGCCAGCCAGCGGTGCTCCAGGCAGCGCGGTGAGGGTGCAGGGAGCAGGGAGGAGTTGGATAGAGGGCAGGGGAGTTTGTGGTGGTGGTCAGGGGGTAGGGGAGTGGATAGGGGTTGGGGCAGTCAGAGTGAGAGGAACAGGGGGGTTGAATGGGGGCAGGGGTCCTGGTGGAGCAGTCGGGAAGGAGAGGGGGGTTGGATGGAGCGGCGGGGGGCAGTCAGGGGTGGGGAGTCTGGGGTGGTTAGGGAACAGGGAGGGGCAAATGGGACAAGGGTCCCGGGGGGGCCGTCAGGGGGCAAGAAGCGGGGAGGGTCAGATAGGGGGCGAGGGCCAGGCCACGCCTGGCTATTTGGGGAGGCACAGCCTACCCTAACCAGCCCTCCATACAATTTCAGAAACCTGATGTGGCCCTCAGGCCAAAAAGTTTGCCCGCCCCTGGTATACAGACATCTAAGATACTGATTTGATTCTCCCACCACCACCCCGGTTCTGTCTTGTCTCTCCCTTATCCCAGCTATAATAGCCCATGATCCTCCCAAATTCCAAACCTTCTCCCAGGTCTCCATGTTCTTGACTTACACGTGGGCTTTGGTCACCTGCCCCCTTTGAACCTAGTTTAAAGCCCTCCTCACAAGGTTAGCCAGTCTGTATCCAAATATGCTCTTCCCCTTCCTCAATAGGTGGACCCCATCTCTGCTTAGCAGTCCTTCTTCCTAGAACAGCATCCTGTGGTCAAGGAAGTCAAAGCCCTCCTGGCAACACCATCTTCACAGCCAGGAATTCACTCCCAGGATGCATCTGTCTCTGCCTGGGCCCCTACCCTTGACCAGAAGGATCGAAGAGAATACTACCTGTGCTCTGAACTCCTTCACCTGTACTCCCAGAGCCCTGTAGTCTGATCTTTTCAGTATTCCTGAAATATTCTAAAACTGGGGACAGTCTAAGTCTAAGTCAGAAGCTCACCTCCATTCCTGAGCCTTTGCTCCTTTTAACAATTAAACTCAACCCTACCCCCTTTCCACACACACAAGTTGGTCACTACAGCAGTTCCAGATTCTGGCTGAGGTAGGAAGGGCCCAACGCAAGAAGCTGTTTGGAAATACCTCAAGAACCAGCTACCACAGGAAATAGAAGAGCCAGAAGTCTTATTTTAAAAGCCTGTTTGCCTGAGGCACCCAGCCCAATTTTGTGACATCCAGGTTCAAGTCATTCAAGTCATCTTCAGCACCCAAACCTAATTTGCCGCCGTTGTTTGAGGTTTGGCCCAATAGTAAGTAGAAGACATTTGGGAAATGTCAGGAATGCTTTACTTTCTGGCAATAATACTTTGAAGGTTGAAAAAATGAGACTAGACCCATGCTTCCTTCCAGGAGGCTTTTCTCAGGTGCCCTAAGGTTAAACGAAGCCAGAGATTCCAGGATTTAGCACCTCACTACTTTCAGCAATGAGTATTAGCAATGCACCCAAACTGCACCATTTTGGATCAGGATCCAGATCCCAAACCCTCCAGTGTTTGGAAGTTTCTGGACTCTGAGTTTCAGCTCAACCCATTACAGACAAGGGCCCGGCTTTTCAGCACCTGCAGTGGAGGCCAGAGATCAGACTGATTTTCAGAAGAACTCAGCACCTGGCAGTCTCTAAATATGATCACTGATTTGGTTATCTAAATAGGGGTTGGATACTTTTAATAATCTGATCTATAGGGTCCGGGCCCAAAGAATGTAGCCAAATCTAGATCTGGACCCAAATCTGCATCTGGACCTATTTCCAAACATCCCCAAAGTTCAGCCATGTTTGGACTCATTGTGCAGTCAACAATTGCTTTCTGCAGGATTTAGATAGCTCTTGTGTGATTACGCTAGGCAGCAGAGGTTGTGCTAATTAGCCTGGGAGCTAGCGCTCTAGAGCAAACCACAGGGTCTGGCTATGCCCCGCTGTCTCAGTGATGACTCCCCTTTATTCCTAGATTAGAAGGCCAGAAGGGTTACAGGGATCATCTGGTCTGACTCCTGTATAACACAGGCCATAGGACTGCCCTGAATTCCTGTTTGAACTAGAGCAGATCTTTTAAACAAAACATCCAATCTTGATTTTAAAATTGCCAGCGATGGGGAATCTGCTGCTGCCCTTGGCCCATTGTCCCAATGGTTAATTGCCTTCACTACTGAAAATTGGCATTTTATTTTCAGTTTGAATTTATCTGGCTCCAGCTTCCAGCCACTGGATTGTGTTATACCTTTGTCTGCTAGAATCGAGGAGCCTAATATCAAATTTCGGATCCCTATGTAATACTTATCCACTGATCAAGTCACCCCTTAACCTGCCCTTTGTTATTCATTACAGCCCTGTCTTCCCCCTTCTCTGCAGTGAGTGGCACTACATCAGCCTGTGGTTTGGTTCGGGTTTATTGCTTGTGAATACTTTCCTGACTCTGCCTGTGAGGAATTAGACATTTCCTGCTCTGTGTAATTCATGTAGAATCCCTCCCAGGTGGCTTTGTGCCCATGGATCAGAGGCACTTTACGCATGTACAGAACAGAAGGTAGCTTTGTGGGTGTGGGGTGCAAGCACTCCACTATCAGTGTGACTGGAAAACACTAAAGAAGGGGGCGATAAGTGACCACAGGCACCAGGGAGGTTGGTGATGTGCATTAGCCTGCTCTGTCAGAACTGATTTTCATGAGCAGTGGCAACTTTTGATGTGGTTGTTTGACTAGGCTCTCATTCCTCATAAACTACATCAAACTAGGACCATGAATCCTCCTCACCCAGAGATTATATAGTAATTACCAGCTGATTTGCTGGGAGAGGTGGGACGGAGGGATTTAAAGCCAGAGGTCCTGCTCTCCTCTACATCCCTTTGATGGGAGCAAGGAATTAGGGTTAAAAAAGATATTTTCTTCTAATAAATTTCAGCAAAGGAATGGCTAATCTCTGCTTCTGCCAAGGAAACATTTTACCTTTGACTCCCCTCCCTTTGCCCACACGCTCGCTGAGTACAGTCAGAGAGCACATCGATGTGGGATGTGAAAGCCACCCACCACATAAAGGAATTCATAGTGATTCCCTTTTAACATCCATGTATCAACTGATGGAAAACGTCTTGGAATTATGGGCTTCTCAGTACAAAGATCCAATGAAGTCGCTCAATAGGGGAAAGTAATTTCCCTCTCCAAGCTGACTCTTGCATTTGTCATATTACTCAACGCTAAAGCATCCTTGTTGAATTGTCCGATCTGTTTCAAAGCGGTTCACCCCCTCTCGGGTCTTATTTATCAGGATGGCCCCAGAATAAATTAGATTCTCCCAGGTTTTCAGAGTAGCAGCCGTTTTAGTCTGTATCCGCAAAAAGAACAGGAGTACTTGTGGCACCTTAGAGACTAACAAATTTATTAGAGCATAAGCTTTTGTGGACTACAGCCCACTTCTTCGGATGCATATAGAGTGGAATAAATATTGAGGAGATATATATACACACATACAGAGAGCATGAACAGGTGGGAGTTGTCTTCCCAACTCTGAGAGGTCAATTAAGTAAGAGAAAAAAAACTTTTGAAGTGATTCTCCCTTCGTGGTAAAGGACAAGATTGACACAAGGTACAGAGCAGCAATTCCACCTCTCTGCGTACTCTGCACAGCGGTGCCTCTGCCTCTCATTCCCTCAAATTTCTAATCCTCCTGTTTATTAACATCAGTGGAGTGAGCCGTACAATCCCGGAGAACGCAGTTCGCACTTAAGAAACTTCATTGCAAGTTAACACCCAGCATCTAAGGTGCAGTCTGTTTGCAAATTGTTATATAACATACAAAGGTTTGGAGACTTTTCCCACTGCAATTTTGTTGTCTTAGGGTTTGTCTACACTGCAGCTGGCAACACGCTTCCCCGCTCGGGTAGACAGAGACATGCCAGTGCTCCTTGAGCTAGCGTGCTAAAAATAGCTGTGTAGACACGGTAGCCTATGTGGCAGGGTGGGCTAACTCCCCAAGTATGTACCAGGGATCCAGAGGGTGATTGGCTTGGCTAGTTGCCCCATGCGATCCCCAGTGTGCTGCTACATTTAGTGCAAGGCTCAGGCAGAGCTAGCCGAGATGGGAAGCATGCTCCCAGCTACAGTGTAGACACACCATTCGAGGTATTTACACAAAGCTTCCTCCGGGATAGGACCCTGCTGTCTCAGAGACTCTCTCCAGGCACCACCACGATAGCCGAGATTAGCTGGGGCGCTCTTGCTAAGAGAATCCTGCTTTAAGCTAAGATTTTAAAAAGCAACTTGTGATTCTTGATGCTCCCATTTTTGGGTACCAACTGGAGACACTTTTTAAGGGGAACTGATTTTCAGAGGGCAGTGCTCAGCATTTCTTGGGGATCAGGACCCTTTAAGGTATCTCATGCTGGGTGCCCAAAATCACTCCACATTTTTGAAAATCTTGGCTTTAAATTCTAGTGGGCTGGAGCAGGACATTTTCAGCATTGGCAATGGTGCTGGCTGACCTCCTCTAGGAACCTATGGAGCAGAGAGACAATTCTGTCGGAGCCGGAATTGAGCACCTCAGGACACACCACGTGCCTCTCTGGTCCCTCGGGCTCTTACCCCAGGGGGGGTCGGGGTGCAGCGGCTGAGCTTATGAAGCATTGTTGGTCAATGGGCACCAATGCTGTGGTTTAAAGGGCTTCGGAAGAGGCTGGGAACAAAACTCAAGAGCTTGGTGTGACTATCCCTGGACCCGTAGCTCTTCCGCACACACCACAGGCTAAGTGCTGAGACACTGAACTGATGGAAATACACACATCTGAAACCATCAAGGCCCCTTCAGGTCTTGGTTACTGGTTCAAGTCTGCCCCCAGCTCAGTAGTGAATGCAAGAAAGTGGTTAGCGGTTCAGTGGCCTAAACAGAACAAGCTGGGAGTCTCCGTCCACTTCCTAATAGGGAGATGACCCCACCCTCACAATTGGCTCCAAATAGCCCCCTGTCACTTGTGTCTACAGAAAGGCCACTTAAAGGTGCCAGATCCTCAGGCGGTGTAAACCTGCAAAGCTCAGTTGAAGTCAATAGAGGTAGGCCAGCATAGCCCAGCTGGGAATCTGGCCCCTGGGTGTGTGCAATGGCCTCTCCTCTTCCCATTATCAGGGAACAGTGGCTGGGAAGCTTCTGGGAAGCTTGCCACTCAACCCAGCTCGGTAACACAGCACGTTAGGCACCCATATCCGGGGCCACATTTGGCAAAGTCCTGAGAGCCCAGCACCTACTACTGCCTAAACCTGGATTTAGCAGGCTAAGCATTGGCCCTCATCGCTGGAAATCATGGCCAACATCCAACAACCACTTTATTGAGTGGCTAGGGAGAAAGGCTGGTCCAACAGGACCCCACCTTGTGATTTATTTGTGAAATTCTTAGAGAACACCCAAGAGTCTCAAAGCGGCGGAGCCAGGTAAGTAGTGCGTTGTAATATATTTAGCAAATGACACTATAAAATGGAGCCAGTGTGCAGATACTTTGGCAGGTGGGATGGCAGTGGGAATGCCCCTGTATTTGGCAGCACGTTCCAGTGGCGAGAGGATGAGAGTGGAACTCAGATGACCCGGGTGCTGAGAGATGGAGAATGAACCATATGGAATTAGCAAATGGCCTAAACAGCGTCCCCTTTGTCTGGGGTCCAGCAGTTGCTAACAAGGGTTAGCATGTGGGGCACACACTGTGTATTTGCACGTCATTAATCCTGTGAGACCCATGCCACAGGGATCCTGCAAATGGCCAGCCTGCACCCTGGCCAGCCTGCACCCTCCCCCAGCCGGCCCAGCAGGAAAAAGCAACTGGTGAACCAAAGCTTGGAGGAAGCAAGCTCCCCTCATCCCTTCTGATGTCCACCTGAGGGTCGATAACTCAGGAGAGGCTGCCAGGGGGATTTCATGCTGTTCTGGTGAAGTCAGTGCATGGGGAAAAGACTGTAGGAAGCAAGAGCCAGATCCTCAGCCCTGCTACCGTGTCCTCTGCTCCACTCCAGCTAGAGCTGAGGATGCCCCTGGCATAGGCAGAAAGTCACCACAAGGAGTGAGGAAGGGTAAGAGGCAGCACTTGACGCACTGCAGCAATCCCAGGCTGGTGGAATGGTACCCAGGGTCCCACGCCAGATTGAGTCTCTGGCCAGTTGAGGCCCCAGCTACCACCACGATCAGAGGAAGAAGTCACCTTTGCCTGCTTCCTTCAGCAAATTCAGTCTAGCTGGGGATCCAACCCCTCTCACCACAGTCATCCCCTCTCAGTCACCTATCACGTGCTGCCATTCACTGACATTCTGCAAACCTGAAGCTGGCAGCAGCCGAGTAGTTCGTCGCCAGGCTCCAGGCCCAGGCTGACACCAAGAGTCAGAGTCCACGTCAGGGTTCAAGGTCCAAGTCAGGAGGCAAAGCCCAAATCAAGCCAAGGTCAAAGCTGGGAAGTTGAGCGCAAGGGGCAGGAACAGTCATGGCAGCTATAGGACATCCACACTGCTGCCTGCACACTTCATGGAAGTGGGTTTAGATAGTGGAGCCAATCAGAAGCATGAGGCTGCTGTGTGTCAGTCCCCTGAGGCAGAACTTCCCATGGTGTGACCACAGCTGGTCATGGGAAGTGAAGCACAAACTGGCTGCAGCTGTTGCTGGGTGCTAGCCTGGTGCTGGCAGCTCTGCAGGTCTGGGTTCTAGACCCATGGGGTCTTTTGTTTTCTCCAAAGCTCTCAGAGGGGAAATGCCTTGAATCCTAGCTGCAGTAGGACTCTGGAGGTGGGACCGATGTTCCTCTTGCTTTCATCCAGGGCAATCAGAAGTCACTCTATTCACATATGAGGGGGGAGAGGGAGATCAGACTGACAGGCATGTCTCTGCCTGCTGTGTACTTTGCTTCACCTTTTCCCCCCATGCAAAGTGGGTGTCAAACACACTGACGCCAGCCTGGCATGGTGCAGAGCAGTGGAGAACCGGGGCTGCAAATCCCTTTCGCTCTTACAGCAATCACCTCATTCACCTGGGTCCTGAGTCCCGAGCGCCGTGCGCCTCTCCCTCGCAAAAGCCAGTTATTTCACAGCCACCTAGCGGCAGCACAGTCAGGCAGACAGGAATCCTGCACTAGGGTCCTGGTAGGTAAATAGAGGCCAAATATATTTTCTTCCTGATGTACTACTGGCTTTGCCATAGTGAAGTGAGCATTGCAGCCACCTCCTCAGCTGGGGTAAAACTTCAGTGGAGCAATGCTGATTTACACCAGCTGAGGATCTGACCCCAGATGTTCTTTGGGAGCCCAAGGAGTGTGTGAATTAATTCACTTCAGATAGGGTTACCATATTTCAACAATCAAAAAAGAGGATGGGAGGAGCCCCGCCCTAGCCCCGCCCTGTCCTAGCCCCGCCCCTGCCCCTTCCACTCCCTCCCACTTCCTGCCCCCTCAGAACCCCCAACCCTCCCCCCACTCCTTGTCCCCTGACTGCCCCCCAGGACTCCACCCCCTCCCTAAGCCTCCCTGCCTCTTGTCCCCTGACTGCCTCCTCCTGAGACCTTCCCCACATCCTAACTGGCCCCCTAGGACCCTACCCCCCTACATGTCCCCTGACTGCCCCAACCCTTATTCACACCCCCACCCCCTGACAGCCCCCCCCAGAACTCCTGACCCATCTAAACCCCTCTGCTCCCTGTCCCCTGACTGCCCCCTCCTGGGACCCCTGCTCCTAACTGCCCTCCAGAACCCCACCCCCTACCTAAGCCTCCCTGTTCCTTGTCCCCTAACTGCCCCCTCCTGAGACCCCCCCCCACTTGTACCCTGACTGCCCAAAACCTTACACCCCCAACCCCCAGACAGCCCCCCCCGAACTCCCTGACCCATCCAACCCTCCCCCCTGCTCCCTGTCTCTTGACTACCCCCCCCACCTCCCAGAACCTCTCTGCCGCTTCTCTGGCCCCCGGCCCCCTTACTGTGCTGCAGAGCAGCGCNGGGGGAAGTGAAGGAAGGGCTCTGGCTCTGGCTGTCGGAGCCCCGGCTGCTCTGTAAGCCGCGCGCACGCTCTGTGGGGGGGGGGGAGGAGGGGAAGTCCAGACATTGACAAATTCCCCCCGGACGCTATTTTTAACCTGAAAAAGCCGGACATGTCCGGGGGAATCCGGACGAATGGTAACCCTACTTCAGACCTCTGCTGTGTGCCTTTAAGTCATCATCACTGTCTGAGGATTGGGGTTGCGGACCAGAGTCACCACTGGCTCACCAGTCAAGGCCAGACCTCAGATGGTGAAAATAGGCTGCACTGACTTCCCTGAAGTTGTTCTGGATTCCCCCTGGGGTAACTGAGACCTGTTGCTTTACTCTAAGTCGCTCAGAGTGTATCTGTGTATTCAAGAGGGCGTCGGGGGAAGCGTATTCCCCTGTGTGGGGCCGTGAAAAGTTCCCCCTTATGCACAAACACGCTATTTGCACAGATAGAATCTCCCCCTCCTTCACGAAAGAGAAGCATGTGCCTAAATGACCACAAGAAGCTGATCAAAAAGAGGCCGGAATGGGGTCCCTGTGAGCCAGGAGTTGGATTTAGGGGCCATGGGAGGGGGCATATTTCCCCAGCCTTTGCCCAGCTCAACTCGAATCAGGAAAGCGCTCTGATTGAGTGTAGTCCTGGAACCACAATACCACACCCGCTTTGTGACAAAACCTCAGGGTAGGTCAGCAGGACTCACCCTGCAGGGCAGGAAAGGCCCTAGAGGGGTAAGTCCGATCTGAGAGCTCCAGGTCTGTGTATGACTTTCATCTCCACAGTGTAGCTTTAAAATCTCTGCCTTATGAGTCTACTGAGGGTGCTGTCAAAGAAAAGGGAGTTCAAGTTGCTGTCAGACAGAAAAACTGCTCAGGGATTAAGGCTCTGAAAAAGAGGCACGTACTTGTTCATTCTGGCTTTTTGATGGCAAGAAATTTATCTTGAGCTGAAAGCGGAGAAGGGTTTGAGCGACAGGAGCAAATCGGTTTTGTTGCCTGAGCTGTTTGTTCTTTGGTATTGTGTTACTTCTAGAACATGCCCAGCTGCTGTATGGTACGTGCACCAGGCCTAACCCCATGCCAGCAAAATTCTACCCTAAAGCAAAAGCACTGGCAGGGAACTGAAAGCACAGTACTGAATGGCTTGAACTTGAGCCTTTCTAAAGGAATAGTTTGAGCACTTGTATGTTACACGTGCCTATTCAGTGCTGGCGGTGCCATGTCCTGCCTTGCCCCTTGTGGTCCAAAACAGAAGCACTGGAAAAGATCCCAGGAATGTCAGTCCGCTGGAGCTTTAACAGGTAAAATTGGCTTCTCGGGCTGGAAAATAAAAGCCCCACCCCACTTCAGATATGCTCATGAGGGTTCCATACAACATATACCAATCAGCTAGTCTGGATAATCCCACACCCTGTGCTATTAAGGAATGAACTTCCCAGACCACTGATCATTATTTCTGAAAAATTATGAAAAACTTCAGACTAGTGGAAATCAGATTAGAGCCTGTAGTGAGGAGGCGTGGCCTGCCTCGGAGATTGACAGGGAGGGACAGTCACTCAGTCCTACACAAACCAATCCTGTTTGGTGCTGCATTGGCTCCAGTGGGAGGCCAGGGTGCTCAGCACACAAAGGAGGAGATCAGTCCCTTGTGGAGTACATGCCCAGTACAAGTACATGCCCAGATATCTGATCATCAAAAGCACGGGGGGAAATAAATATAAAAAACAAATGTGGAGTCTAGTGGAGTGGGGAGCGACAAGTGGAGAAAGAGGAAGGAACTGAACTGCATATTAAAGGAACACACATCAATGTCAACTAGAAATCCAGCTGATGTCCACAAATGGGTTTAGAGGAGTAACACACAAGGTCATCAGTAAGGAACAGCCCCTCTCCATGCAAGTAAGGGGAGACTGTGACTTCCCCTGGTGTTATCTGGACCGGTGATCTGCTAGGTCACTCCAGTCCTCGACTCTTGGAGCCAGCTTTACCCTGCTCTGCTGTGAGAACCCCCACTCCTGGGCTGTTCATGCACAGCCTCTGGCATGTAAGTTGCTCCAAGTTATGTGATTGAGCACTTTTGGCCGCTGCTTGGATTGTGCAACCAAATGACAATATCTCCGGTCCCAGACCCAACCCTAAGAGCCTCCATCTTGCAGTGTCCAGTTATGCCTGCTGGATGCTGCAAGCTTATATGAGTTTGTCAATTTAATGAAGAAATTGATATGTACCAGGCTTGTTATCCCAAGGGGAGTCTCTGACACACTTCAAACCAAACGCACTGCTCAGGTAGAACAAACAAACAAATTTATTAACTATGAAAGATAAGTTTTAAGTGATTATAAGTCAAAGCATAACAAGTCAGATTTGGTCAAATGAAATAAAAGCAAAACACATTCTAAGCTGATCTTAACACTTTCAGTGCCCTTACAAACTTAGATGCTTCTCACCACAGGTTGGCTGCCCTTCAGTCAGGCTCTCCCCTTTGATCAGCGCTTCAGGCGCTTGGTGGTGATGTCTGTAGATGGAGGTGGAAGAGAGAAGAAGAGCATGGCAAATGTCTCTCCCTTTTATCATGTTCTTTCTTCCCTCTTGGCTTTGCGCTCCCCCGCCTTCAGAGTTAGGTGAGCATTACCTCATCGCAGTCTCAAACTGACCAAAGGAAGGGGGGTGACTCACTCGCGAGTCCAACAGATCCTTTGTTGTTGCCTAGGCCAGTGTCCTTTGTTCCTGTGAGGCTGGGCTGGGTTTGTCCCATACATGCCCCAATGAGTTTTGCCTCGGCTTGTTTTAAGCCAGGAGGACACATTTTCAGCTCATAACTATATACATTAAATTACAACCTATAACATTATTATAACAACAATGCTCAGTGCATCATGGGCCATCCGAAGGCACCCGACATGACAAACTTTGCATTGGATACCACACAATCATATTATAAGGATGAACATGGGGGTTCAGGGGGTTCCCCTGAGGTACAGAGTGTCACAGAGACCTAGAGTTGGTTGAAATTTTTCTGTCAGAACATAATTTTGATGTCAAATGGCTTTAATTTGACAACAAAAATTTGTGGAAAAATTTACTTTTTGACTAAATTTTCCAAACATGAAAACAATAATAAAATAAGTAAATATTTTACCAAAATCCTGAAATTTTACAGAAATTTTTTTTACTCAAAACAGTTTTCAAAAACTGATTTTTTTTCAGATTTTGTTTTCAGTTTTTCATCAGAAAAATGAACAACTGAAATTTTGACAAAAACAAATAATACTTTTTTTAAAAATTTCCCATAAACAATAATTGCCATTTTTGTACCAGCTCTAATGACCCCATAGCTGAAATATTGTATTCAGTTCAGGGCACAGTGTTGCCATAAAGATATCTGACTGAGCTAAGACAAGAGCAACAGAAATGATGAGGAGAACTGGAATGATTAATTCATGAGGAAAAATTCCAGTTGCTAAATATGTTTAGTTTGGCTAAGTGACAGCTCCGGGGTGGGGATTTAATAACCGTATAGCTGAAGAGTGTTAATCCCCAGGGAGAACAAGGAGTTAGGATTGAATGTAGAAAGGACACTAAAAACAAATCTTTCGGGAAGTGAGTTCTGTTAGTGGAGTTATGCCCTGAGAAAGGTGGGACATGCTCCATTGTTTGGCTTTAGAGCTAGGCTGGGTAAATGAATGAAAACTGAACTGTGGGGAAGAACTCTGGAGTGGCCAGTGATTTAGATGATCAGCTAGTTTTCTCCATCCCTAATATCCTTGAGTCTGGGTAACAGCTCAGGTCTGTTCATTGGGAATTGTCTACGGTTCCTTGTAAAGCCAACTGGTTCTGAGGGACAGGCCTTGGAGACAGAGACAGTCCTGGTTTTCTGGGACACAGGGTCATGCTAGCCGTGTGGGCTGGAGCCCACAGCACCTCCTAGATGGGGGCTTTTACTGGACCCTGCTTCCTTGTAGAAGGAGGGGCTCAGCAACCTGGGCTTCCAGGAGCAATGAGGCTGGGATAGGGGGACAGTTGAGCCCTGTCCTCATTCAGGACTCTGGGGACACGCGGCTGTTCGTTGATCCCTATTTTCTAATTGTCATTTGTTATTTTCTGTTTGTCTTCTGCTAAGTTTCTCTCACGCAGTCAGGGAGCAGAAACACTACTATGTGACCGAGCTAACTAATCACACACCATTGAATAGCAAAATAATCAAAGCAAACAGTTTGTGAACACTCCATAGGCTGAATTTGCTTGTCATAGTCTATCCAGCAGACACCGACACATGACAGATACATGCAAAGAAGAATGTAGGCCATGGTTCGAGTGCTGGAAATGAACAAAGATTCCAGAATTGCCATACAAGATGAGAGCACTAGACCTTCTAGCCCTTGCACTGCAGTAAGTCTCAACTCTTTTTGTGACCTGCTTCCTTGCTCTTGGCAGCATAAATTAAGAGGGGTAGTGGTAGGCAGAGAATAAATTGTCTGAGGATGTTTGGTCTTAACTCGAGCTGATTGAAAACTTCTTGATGAAACTTTTTTTCCATCAAAACAGTTTCTTAGGGCCAGGGTGGAATTTGTGGGGGACGGGTGCACGTGAAAGAGAGAGAAATACCTACTCTAGAATTTGGGGGAGAGGGCAGGAAGGCAGTGGGAAAAAGAGACCCACACTGGAGTAGCCAATAGCCTGGTGGACAGAGCCACCAAGTCAACCCAGTTACAGGAGATCTAGGCTCAAGTATTTGCTCTGAATCATGCAGAGTAGGGACTTCAATCTGGGGCGATTTTAGTCCAGGTGAGTGTCCGAACCACTCGGCTATTGGTTATCCTAGGCTCTTGCTTTCTGCCAGAAAATGTCAACGGGCCCCGGTTTCATTCCGCCTCAGATCAAAAACAAATTCTGAAACCCTGACATTTTTTGTGAGACAGAATTGTTATTTTCTAGCCTCAGTCTTAACCTCTAGTGCTTCACCATGCTAATCAGGCACTTAGATCCGTACCCCTCTCTGAAGCCTCGTCTCAGCAGAATCAGGATCCGCTCCTCTCCCCATCCCACTCAGGACTGTCTACTTCACTCTCTTGTAGGCAGGGCCCTTCATTTTCATTTTTGATTTTATTTAATTTTCCCCAGGAATTGATCAGTGTTTATTACCAACAACAAAAACTGGGGAAAATCAGTGAAAAAACTATTAAAAAATTTTCTGTGTAAATATCGGGGTTTATTTTGGTGGATGGGAAAAAAAGGGGGAGGGGAGTATTCAGTAGATTAATGCTTCGAATTCCATTTATCAATGTGGTTTGCTGCAGAACTAAAACAGAACTCAGAACACAATGCTGCCACCTCTGAGTTTAAGAAAACAGTAGATCTCTAATCCCCAAAGAAAACTTTTCATTTGAATAAACAGTTTACTGCTGTAGACTTAGAACTATTCGCCTATAAATGTTTACATTTAATAATTGGGCCACACCATTTGCAGCACGTACTCTCAGCTTCATCCTTTTCTCCTGGTTTTGTTTTTTTAAAACTTTCAAATACTTCCTTGTGTTCTGAAATGTATTCTGATACAGATTTTCATTTTCTTCCCCTTTTAGTGTGTCAGATCGTTAAACTGTTATCTGCTAACAGCTTGAAATGTGTACGTTGTGGGCATGAGATTCATCAGTACGTTCAGATGGACATGCACTTCAGAGCTTGCATGCGTTCCTCTTTGTTTATTGTGTGTATCTTCTAGATTAATACAGGCTTTGCATATACACACAGACTAATGTATTATCGTAATACATATATCTCATGCGATGTATTGTATTTTCTTAATAAAACAGGTTATTGTTTATATTTTTGTATGATACAAAAGAAGGATGAAAATTGGAAAAACTGAATAATATTTTCTGTAAAACCCAGGTGATCCCGGCAATTACAGACCGGTAAGTCTAACGTCAGTACTGGGCAAATTAGCTGAAACAATTGTAAAGAATAAAATTGTCCGACACATAGAAGAACATAAATTGTTGGGCAATAGTCAAAATGGTTTCTGTAAAGGGAAATCGTGTCTTACTAATCAATTAGAATTCTTTGAAGGGGTCAATAAACATGTGGACAAGGCGGATCCAGTGGACATAGTGTACTTAGATTTCCAGAAAGCCTTTGACAAGGTCCCTCACCAAAGACTCTAATGTAAATTAAGTTGTCATGGGATAAAAGGGAAGATCCTTTCATGGATTGAGAACTGGTTAAAAGACAGGGAACAAAGGGTAGGAATCAATGGTAAATTTTCAGAATGGAGAGGGGTAACTAGGGTGTTCCCCAAGGGTCAGTCCTAGGACCAATCCTATTCAACTTATTCATAAATGATCTGGAGAAAGGGGTAAGAAGTGAGGTGGCAAAGTTCTCAGATGATACTAAACTGCTCAAGATAGTTAAGACCAAAGCAGATTGTGAAGAACTTCAAAAAGATCTCACAAAACTAAGTGATTGGGCAACAAAATGGCAAATGAAATTTAATGTGGATAAATGTAAAGTAATGCACATTGGGAAAAATAACCCCAACTATACATACAATATGACAGGGGCTACATTAGCTACAACTAATCATGAAAAAGATCTTGGAGTCATCGTGGATAGTTCTCTGAAGAGGTCCACGCAGTGTGCAGCGGCAGTCAAAAAAGCAAACAGGATGTTAGGAATCAATAAAAAGGAGATAGAGAATAAGACGGAGAATATCTTATTGCCCTTATATAAATCGATGGTTTGCCCACATCTTGAATACTGCGTACAGATGTGGTCTGCTCATCTTAAAAAAGATATACTGGCATTAGAAAAAGTTCAGAGAAGGGCAACTAAAATGATAAGGGGTTTGGAACAGGTCCCATATGAGGAGAGATTAAAGAGGCTAGGACTTTTCAGCTTGGTAAAGAGGAAACTAAAGGGCGGATATGATAGAGGTATATAAAATCATGAGTGATGTGGAGAAAGTGAATAAGGAAAAGTTATTTACTTGTTCCCATAATATAAGAACTAGGGGCCACCAAATGAAATTAATGGGCAGCAGGTTTAAAACAAATGAAAGGAAGTTCTTCACACAGCGCACAGTCAACTTGTGGAACTCCTTGCCTGAGGAGGTTGTGAAGGCTAGGACTATAACAGCTTTTAAAAGAGAACTGGATAAATTCATGGAGGTTAAGTCCATTAATGGCTATTAGCCAGGCTGGGTAAGGAATGGTGTTCCTAGCCTCTGTTTGTCAGAGGGTGGAGATGGATGGCAGGAGAGAGATCACTTGATCATTACCTGTTAGGTTCACTCCCTCTGGGGCACCTGGCATTGGTCACTGTCAGTAGACAGGATACTGGGCTGGATGGACCTTTGGTCTGACCCAGTACAGCCGTTCTTATGTTCTTATGTTCACCGTGCTAGGCACTGTGTAAACACAGAGCAAAAAGATGGCCCCTGCCCCAACGATCCTACAATCTAAGTAACATGCCCTGAATGTGACTTGTAATCTTCCTGAGTCTGCAGTCATGCTGAAACAACAGGTGAACTGCCCTGTTGATCTTACCTCTGTAATGTGCTGCCACCGCAAGGAGCAGCAGGACTAGGACAAAGGGGCAAACCTATAGTGACCTCCCATACAAAGTTAAGAACATAAAACCGGCCATACCAGGCCAGAGCAATGGTCCATGTAGCCCAGTATCCTGTCTTCAGACAATGGCCAATGCTAGATGCTTCAGAAGGAATGAACAGAACAGGCAATCATCAAGTGATCCAACCCCTGTTGTTCACTCCCAGCTTCTGGCAAACAGATGCTAGCAACACTCAGAGTATGGACTTACATCCCTGACCACCTTGGCTAATAGCCACTGATGGACCTATCCTCCATTAACTTATCTAGTTCTTTTTTTAAACCTATTATAGTTTTGGCCTTCAAAAATCCAAAATCTTTTCCAAGCTGAAAAGTCCCAGTCTTTTTAATCTTTCCTCATACAGAAGCCATTCCATACCTCTAAGCATTTTTGTTGCCCTGCTCTGTACCTTTCCAATTCCAATATATCTTTTTTGAGATGGGGTGACCAGATCTGCATGCGGTGTTCAAGGTGCGGGCGTACTGTGGATTTATATAGAGGCATTATGATATTTTCTATCTTATTATCTCTATCTCTTTCCTATTGGTTTCTAACATTGTGTTAGTGTTTTTCACTGACGCTGCACTTTGAGCGGATGTTTACAGAGAACTATCCACAGTAACTCCAAGGTCTTTTTCTTAAGTGGTAACAGCTACTTCAGACTCCATCATTTTGTAGGTATAGTTGGGATCATGTTTTCCAACTTGTATTCCTTTCCATTTATCAACATGGAAGCTTGCCTCAGACATCAGAGCCCAGATTCCTTCGTTTGGCCATGAGGCCATCTTCTCCCAGTGGATGCCCCCTTTTCGTTTCTCTTCCCCCCATCCGTCCCAGCAGAGTGAAGCTCCTTGGAAAGGGACAGATGTCTGGTGGCTGGAATTTAAAAAACAAAACCATGTCGCAATCAGCAGCAAGACACTGCACTGTGTGAAACCTGGAAATGATACATTGCCAAGAATGGGCAAGGGATGAATAAAGTCAGATGCTGCCATGCAATCAATGCCTGTGATCCGCCGATTCCCAGGCCCCTCCCAGGTGATCATGCAGCACTACAGGCCATTAGGCCCAGCGGGAGAGACTCACCACATCGGCACTAAAGCAGGGACCTAATGAAGTGGAACGCAGAGGCCTCGGCAGGATTTCATTAAGCAAATGAGCCCTGGAACATCAAATCTTGTGGAGCGAGGCAGAGAAGCAGGGCAGGTAACTTGCGTGGCCTCATTAGTGCCTGTCCTCCAGCCGCAGCTTGCCAACTGCTCAGGCTTTCCTGTAAGCCTCCCAGTGGGAACCAGCAGGGCTGGATTTGTGCACCCACAGGCCCTGCATTGGTGAGCGGCTCCTACCCACGGGCTGGGCCCATTAGAGACACGCGTCCAAAAGGGCTCAGCACATCAGATGCGCGTTGGGTGCAGAGCTCTTGAATACCTGGCCCCAAGGCACATTGAAAACGTTGCCCTTGATCTTTGGAGACCTCAGCGTTCCCAGTGCCCTACAACATTTCCTTAGTGCACAGCTGGTTCTCCTTGGCTCTCTGTGCAGCTCCCTGCCCCAGCTCACGTCCCCCTCCCCCTTGTTGGCTGGCATGCTGCTGCCACTGTGACCAAAGGCAGCAGGCACAGCTTCTGTGGCCCTCTTCACCCCCACCCCCATGCATCTCCCTGCCCACTCCCTGCCCCCACCAGGCCCCCTGACCCCTGCAGCTCTCGCCCAGCTCCTCCTTCAGGAGACCCCAGCTACCACAGATGCAGTTCCCCCTTCACCTGAGTGTTACAAATTAATCCAAGAGTGACAGGATTCGGGGTGGAGGAGCAGGAAACCCGTACGGGGCGTCTCTCCGTGGGCTGACTCCTGGTATTGCTGAGGGCACCACCAATACAGATAAAGGTGCTGTTCTATTTTTGACTATTGTATCCATCCTGGGCGGTTAAACACCCCACCTCCCCACGCCCAGCCACAGCCAGGATGGTGCTTACATAGAGACACGCGAGGAGGTATCCAGGACACTCTTCCCAGCCCTATGATACTCCATGCAACATCTGCCAATCCTGTCATTTCTGTACCAAAAGCCCTGCTAACCCCAGGCCTCTGGCTGCACGAGGGAGTCCAGGCCCCAGGTTCCCCACTCCTGCTTCCCCAGGGGCAGGCCCCAGGGTTGCCCCCTTGGCTGCTCCCCCTGCCCCATATTGCCATCCCCGTCCCCACTCCTAGGCCCCCTAAGCTCCGTGGGTAAGCAGCCAGTGAAGAAGGGACTTGCCCCATTTTACACCATGTCATTCCCTCCTGCGAGTTCCCTACCTCCCCTCCATGGCGAGCCAATGACAGTCACCTGCAGCCACCACCCACCATGTAAACGCCCCCCACAACAGCCCCCGTCCCTGAGATCCATCCTGCACATCAAACAGGAGGCCGCAGCACCCAATGTTGCTCTGGGAGTTTGAGGCCTAGTTAAAGGTTGTGGTTCTGCATCCTCAGCCCAACCCAAACCACTAGGGCTGGATGCCAGGCTGTGTCCAGCTTGCCCCCCCCCCCCCCCCCCCCCCCCCCCTCCCCCCCGGCCCCGCCCCTCCCCCCCCCCCCCCCCCCCCCCCCCCCGCCGGGGGGCCCCCCCGCTGCCCCCGCCCTCCCCCCCCCCCCCCCCCCGTGGCTTGCTAGCGAATGCTCTGCTTTCTGCCACACACACCCCATGCTAGAGGGAGCTGCTGCACCCACGGGGGAGTCCCACCCAGAGGAGGGCGGGTGCTGTTGGCAGAACTGTCTTATCTCAGTGTTTCCACGCAGGGAAGCCAGCGTTATGCTGCAGACAGGACTCTGTCGCAGCCCCACTCAGGGCCGGTTCTTGGGACGGGTGAGCAGGGGCAGGCAGTCGCCCTGGGTGCCAGCTTCCCGGGGGCACTGAACTGATGTCCCACTCGGCTTTTTATTTTCTCAGCTGCTGCGGGGGAGGCATCAAAAACATTTTCCACCACAGCTAACAAAATGTCTAGGGCTGCTCTTGGTCCTTGGTGGGAAGGCCCTGGGAATTCGCCGTATGAATGTGTCCCTAGGCTTCAGGGGCCATTTCCCTGACCTGGCCGGCATACGCATTTATGGAGGCTGCACCAGCCAGCTGTGGGCTTCCAGTGTAGCAGGGGACTCACATGCAATGCACCACCTAACATTTGGACAGGAGGACTTAACACCACCAAGAGGCTGGCCCCCTAGAAGAGCCACATGTCTTCTCTTTCAGGAGCTGCAATGAATGTCCCCAGCATAGCTACAACCTGGGCCTGACTCTCCTTTCACCTCTACTGGTGTAAATCCAGAATAGCTCCTCTGGTCCCAAGGGAGCCAGGCCGGTGAGAGCGAGTGAAGAGTCGAGCCCCCAGGAGCTGGCTGTCCTTTGGAATGCACTGTGCATGGCTGGAGGCGAGTCCCCCACGGTGCCTGGAGTTCTGCTGCGCTTCACTGACCGGAGATTTGCCGGAGCAGCACAGCAGATGAGCAAGGGAGTCCTTCCTGGGAAACAGGGTGTACAAGCATTCTGCCATTCTTTCCAGTACACCGCATTCCCCGTGCACCGCTTACGGGAAGAGGAGAAGGCCAATTTCCCCGTCCCTCCCACACCCCACACCCCCAGCATTCTTTCACTTCCATAAGGGCAGCAGTAATGCTCCCTGCTGTTTGTGTCATCAGCCTGAAATATTTGGAACAATAGACTGAGATCCTTAAAACACCAAAGGACCCAAAAGAATTCATAGCATGTATATTACAGTAGCACCTCCCTGGGCACTGTAAAGACATGGTCCAAAGGAGACAGGCCCTGCCCCAGAGTGCTCACATCCTACCTAGCAAACAGGACACAAGTGGAGGACAAACTAGGGAAATGGAGCCAGGTGAGAGGATGAGGTAACAAAACTTCCAGAAGTGAGCAGAGAAGCAGAAGCCACAGCTCCTCATTTGCCTGTTGGTCTGTTCACTGAATGGAGTCTTGTTTTGGGACCACAGCCACCTTTTTCAGAAATATCAGATGCCTATTGGTCTCTTTGAACAGAAGAGCTGTTTTAACCCTGGCATATAAGTGCATTGGTCTCGGTGCTGAGTCTTCAGAATCATCAGACCACATTGTTTGTACAGCACCTAGCACAACGGTATCCTGGTCTATGACTTGGGCTTGTAGGCACTGTTGTAATACAAGTAATTATCATTGTACGTCTACAGCATGTTTCATCCAAAGATCTCCAGTGCTGCCGAGACACCCTGGGTAGTGGGTAAACTGAGGCACAGTTTCAAATGTGGGTGTCAAAAGTTAGGCTCTTTACTCCACATTTGGCACATGCTGCTCTCTCCTTTCTGGCAGCAGTGCCACTGCCAGTAGCTTCGTCAGAACTTTGGCTTCTCAAAGGCAGAGGAGGCATTGCACCGTTGGCCAGATTATTTGCAGCAGCACACTGGCTCTCAGATGCCAGCGAGGGGGCTCAGAAGTATAGCTCCTCCCTGCTACCACTCTGTCCAGCACCTGAGATGTCCTTAGCCATGGTGGCTGCAGTTTCACCCTTCTGAGGGAGTCTGTGCATAGCGACCTCTCTGTTTACTATCCAGGTAAAATGCATTGGCCTGATGATCTTTTCATCTGCACCACATTGACACCAGGGTAATGCTCTTGGAGATTCTCCTTATTTACACTAGTGCAGAGCTAACACTTTCCTCCCCAACAAGGAAGGTTGTCTGACAAAATAAGAGACTCTAACTGATACCCTGTCTCTGACAAGGACTTTGATAGGTTTTGGTTAAGTTTGATCTGTATAACCACTCAATTTGAATTCTAAAGTATCACGTTCTGATTCTTTTTCTCTTGTGTATCCTGATCAATACATTTCCAATACATTGGCAGGAATTGTCTTGTATGTTTTCCATAGGACTAAGCAGGCCAAGGTCTCTGTAGTCAAACCCCAAGGCTGATTCATGTTGTACAGTGACAGGGTCACGTTAATGCCTGTGGCTCTCTGGACCCATTTATTCCCTCAAAATTAACACAACGGAGGAGAATCAGGCTCAGAATCCTTATGATGGGCTAAGCAATGTTACAGCAGAATGCAAATTGGGTTACGTTTTCTATCACATTATACAGACCCAATTACCATCATATCGGTGCACCTCACAATTTTGGATGTATTTATGTCACACCCACGGGAGGCCAGGCAGTACTCTTCTCCCCATAACACAGGTGGCAAATGGAGACACAGAGACACTAAGTGACTTGTCCATCGTCACAGAAGAAGATTTTCAAAGCAGGGACTCAAAGCTGGGTTTCCCAAGTCCCAGGCTAGTGCTTTAAACAGTGGGCGATCCTTCCGCTCTGCAAAGTTCATTGCTCTCATGCACTGCTGTGGTACATTGATGGCACATTAGCAAAACAGTGGCTACTAGCAGTGCACTCTGAAGTGACCGCTTTCATTGGAAACCCTGGGTCAGAGGGAACGATGCTGATTTTTATCAGCGGAGGATCTGGTCTTTACTTTCAAAGATCACTCATTCTGACCTTGGGAACCGTGGACTAAATTCACCCCTGTCGTAATGCCAGTGAAGTCAGTGTCTGCAACAAGGCCTGTCTACAGACGGATGGACATCCTAGGCTGAGCACAATGTCTGGAATTTTCCTTAAATGGCCAAGCATCAGTTAAAGGCGCTATTGACCCTTCACTCTTCATTGAGATTAGAGGGCATGATGACCTCTGAATACATGAGAGATTGTAATTACCTGGGAAATCTCCGGAGAATGGTTAGCCCTGGGGAATGAATCTCCTGTATCTCACATGAACACATTCGATCCTTGGCTTTCAATGGGTCTGTAACTCACCCACCCACAGTATCTATCCCTTCTGTTTAGCCACCCCAATGCAGCTTCTATCACATCCCTGCAGTTAGATGAGTAGAAAGACCCAACAAACTAATCAGAATCTGCAATATCGCTTCCTACCACTCGTACGTTTTTCAGTAGCTGCGTGCAGTGCAGTGAGTCCTTGGGCTGGGTGAGCTCTTATGTATGACATGGACTTTGGATTACACAACAATCCATGTCAGGAAATACATTCTGCATGTATCATTCACCAGGCATTTTTACTGCTTCACCTGAAAATCTATTTGCATGAGACCCTACCCCACAGTGTCCTGAAAGGGCAACACTAGAGCAAGGAGCTAACACTAGCACTTCTACAAAGGTGCCATCGAGTTTCCCAGAAGCTGGGAGGGGTTGTGTGCGGCTAACAGAAGGCCCCGTCCCAAGTGAGCACTGCTGTGCCTGAATGGAGAATGGGCAAACCATTTGGAATAAAATCAGACCTGATCAGGCCTGAATCGTCACCCAAAATTTTACAGGAAATTCAATCAGTATATTTCCCCTGCAGACTGCCTCCCTGCACACCCTCCTATACCCTGTTCATGAACAACCCACTGAAATCAAGGGAATGACCCAAGAGCTGCATGAGGTTGGATCAGGCCTCCTCCTTCTAATCCCTTATCACCCACAAGACGCAAGCTCATCCATAGCAACTGCCAGGGCTTGTCTGCAGGGAACTAATGTGGCCTGTTTCCGCTGAATTCATTCATTTCAAGTATGGAACGTAAATCATAGAATCATAGAATCTCAGGGTTGAAAGAAATCTCAGGAGGTATTTAGTCCCACCCCCTGCTCAAAGCAGGACCAATTCCCAACTAAATCATTCCAGCCAGGGCTTTGTCAAGCCTGACCTTAAAAACCTCTAAGGAAGGAGACTCCACCACCTCCCTAGGTAACCCATTCCAGTGCTTCACCACCCTCTGCTCCTAGTGAATTTTTTCCCCCTAATATCCAACCTAGACCTCCCCCACTGCAACTTGAGCCCATTACTCCTTGTTCTGTCATCTGCCACCACTAAATGACTTTATGAAGTTAATAAAATGGAAAAGGACACTTTTATTCTGCAGGGAGTGTTATCCCAGCATAACTATGGCAGCAAAAATTCACAGCTTGCCTTAGGCCGTAAGGACTCCCCATGGAGGCAAGGCCTGAGAGACACACAGATCTCTTGAGGAGTTCTCCTCCATGGGAGGGGCTGCAAGGGGGCTGGTCTCCCCGGGGTCAGGGGAGGCCAGGGGCGCAATCACTTCAGTGGTAGGAGTGAATCGAAGGTTGGATTTTAATTCCAAGCCATCTCGCGCCGAGCTCGTTTGGCCAGAATTTTCAGAGGGGCTCAGCACCCGCAGCTGGTGCCAGCTTCTGAAGAGAGCTCCACACATGGGATGCATCAAAGCTTGTGCGGCACTCCGGTACTATGGCAATGGGAGCCAGGTAAGAACCTGAGGGTCTGTCCACGCAGTGTTTGGGAGCCCGCGGCAGCGAGCCTCCCAGCCTGGGGAGACAGATGTGGGCTAGCAGGGCTCGTGCTGGCCCTCTGAAACTAGTTGTGCAGACAATGCTTTGTGTATAGGCTGCAGCTTAGGCTTTGCGTCTAGGGAGGGGGGTGGGCTTCAGAGCCCCAGGTCCAGCCTGAGCCAGAGCTTCAAAGCGCTGTCTGCACAACTCCTTTTCGAGGGTGTTATTGTCCAATGCTCAGTTCGGTGAGTTTAGATTTACTAGGGCAAAGGCTGCCTAGGAGCGCTGTCGCTCACAGCTCCAGTACCTTGGAAATGTTCACTGGGCACAGTATTTGCTTTTCATCCTTGCAATGGGTCATTATCTCCAGGTGAACCAGCCCAACAGCACCCTCATTAATGTTGGTGCAAAACTACAATGAACCGACAGGCAGATAAGGACGGAAGAAAATAGTTTCCCATTCCAATAGGCTTTGATGTGCCAAATTTAAACACACTTAACTGCAGCCCTGGCAAGATGGGACAGGCTGATGTAGGGGCAGGTGCAGCCAACTAAAACAGTTCACTGATACCAAGCTAGCTATTTATTAAGATTATGGGGACATGTAAGCGATTATTACTTATTACTTATTACTAAACTGGAGTCAGGCAAGCAGGTGCCATGTAGTCTTCCTTTGCACAGCTCTGCCAATGCACTTCCATCCCGTTTGGGAGCCATCTCACCACTGTTCCAGACCTGAGCCCTCCAGCTGGCTCTGGTGATGCACCTCACTCCTGACCTGCAGCTCCTCTCTGATCTTCTAGTTCTGAGCCCTCCACACAGCTCTGCAATGCTCCTCAAACCAGACAATCACCTTCTACCACCAGCGTTCCAGGCCTAGACCCTCCACGCAGCTCTGCCAGTACTCCTCACACCTGATCTTCAGCTCCCCCACTGCCAGGCCAGTCCTGGGCCTCTCCTGAGCACCGGCTGCCATTTGTACCTTATGTTGGGGTTGCTTTTCATTAGGCTGACACCCCAAAAGTCGCTTTCAGTAGTGACCTTCTGCTGTATGTGGGAAGTAATAGTCAAAAAGAAACTGGCAAACAAGAAGGAGGTCCATTCACAATCCCATTGTCCATTGCCTTCCCGTTGCAAATGCAGCTATGGTTGACACGTCATAGTGGCATTAGGAAATCATTGAATATACCCTTAGTTTCCCTTCATGCAATTTAGGGACTCAAAACAAGGAGGTGGACCAAGCATCATGTGACCAACCAGCTCTCCACAGACCCTCCGCAAGGACTTACTGGACAACACTTTGAGAACAGGTACATTAACAGCACTGGGTGAGTCTTCTAGAAGTTCTACCCCTTTATCTGCGAGATGATCATTTCCTGAAATGGAGACAAAGGCAATGTAGCCAACACCCCCGATATCATAGAATTGCAAACATATCTGACCCTGTTGGCAGGCTCTGAGCTATTCCTCCCTATCGCCTGCCTCCATAAAGAGAACTATTTTAAAACTTCATTGTGGAGAGGATATAAACAAATGGACTGAGAGAGAAGAAACATGTAACAGGTGGGGAAGGATTTCAGTGAGACAACTCGAGCGGCCTGTGACTCTGTCTGAGGGGTTTATCCTGCACTCGTTGTAGTGTCTGAGCACTTTCCATGTGGAATCAATAGCAATAGCAAAGTCCCTAGTGAATCCCAGGGAGTCGCTGACACTTCTACTTTCTGGGGTTGTGACCCAGGGACCTCTTGATTCCAAATGACAGAGGGCACAGGGGTGCATAAGGGTTACAGGGGTCCATTGGCTCTGCTAGCTGCATCCTACTTCACTAAAGAATGTCATGTAAGGTCTCCAACGAAAGCGCGTTTCACACTGATCAGCATAATCATTGAACATGTGTGTACATCATGCATCTTTAAACATGTATGTACATCATACATCACTGCACATGTATGTACAGATAATATGTAAGGAGTTATGTGTATATACTGAGAATTGTGTTCTTAAGGTATGTAAAACAGGGCACCAGAAGATGATCAACAGATTCTGTTCGGACAAGGGTACAAGGTCTCCCTGGGTGACCACTGTCTATTGTGTGTCTTACAATGGAAGTCTATTTGCATACAGAATCACCAACTAATCAAGATAGCAAAGTCAAGAAGAAATTACACAACCTACAGAAATGAACATACAGCAGGACGGTGTCCAGTTTATGACTAAGATCAAAGAATTAGTCTGGCATATCAGGAGAATGCAATAAATCAGGAAACATTATATTTTTCACCTAGCTGACAGTGGGCTAGCTTCATGAATGGAAGATAACAGCCCAGCCTGGCTGTAAGACGCTGGAAGGGTTTGGGGTGAGCTTTTGCTCTTATGATATAATATTGTCCCATTAGCTAAGTTAAGGCTCTAGAATGTGTGTTGTGATTGGATTTGATATGTAACCCTTTGTTTGCAATATTTTGGCTGGCTGTCATTTGAATCCCTGCTCTTTGTTAGACAAACTTACACTTGTTTTCACTATAAACAAATCTTAGTGCTGTGTGTTAAGCTGAGCTGTGGACTAAGGAGTAACTGGGAAGCTGCAGTCGACTGTTTCTTGGGAGCAGAGGGTCTGGTAATTCTATCAGTGTTCAGTGGATAAGGGGCTGGACGCTGCAGCGGGACGCTTGGAGGGTTCAGAGGTTGAACCATGCTATTGCTAACCTGCAGAGGGACAGTGGAGCCTGTGTAGGCTGAGAGATGTGTGTGGCCTGTGGCTGGGGGCAGCAGAAGCTGACCCCGGCAGGCATAAACAAGGCATCCTCATGCTAAGGGCAGGTGGTAGCAAGGTGCCATACATGACTGGGTATCACAGGAAGCTTCACAGGAGTCAGAACTCTGCTCAGGGGGGGTTCATTTGTTTGTTACAATTTCTGGAAGATTTTTGGGTGGGTGGGTGGGTGGGCTGTTGGGTGGACGGAGGTTTCAAGGTTGTATGTATCATTCTTACTATGAGTTATACCAAAAGGCCCGTCTGTGGCTAAATCTTGCTACGTAGTTCAGTTTTGAAGTGGTTGTTTGTAGTGGATCAGTAATTAGCTACCAGCTAGCAATGGGCCTTTTGTCTTAGACAGAATAAGAACTAACAGAACTGAAAGAAAAAAAGTTGAGTTAATTGCTATTTATTATTTTTTACAGACAAAACAGAACCAAAACCTGGGACTCGAACACACTGAGCTTTAGGGCAGTTTGGATTTGAATCCAGATCCAGACCCACATCAAGCACTTCTTGGGTCCAGCTGAGATCCCACAAGATATGTGCTGCTGCCCCGCATGGGCCCTGGAAGTAGCCCATCCAGCCCATTTGTAAATCCTTCACTGCCAGAGGTTTCCCCTCAGCAGTTCCTTCCTACACTTCTGTCTCAACTCACCATCTCATTGACAATCTCAGTTTGTGGTGTCAACAGTTCTCATGATCCTATCTAGTGTCTCATCATATTTGTTCCTTCTCTTAAAGCACTGGCAGCTGGAGTCATACGATATGGGGAGATTCTCAGCTTTCTAGGGAAAAAAAGTTAGTTGCTGGTCCTCCTGGTCATGCAGAAAACATAACCCGGCTGTGACCTAAAGGCTCAGAAAACACCCGGCAAATACAAAGAACCCAACATGTATTTTTGAAGAATCTCATGATTTTTAAATGCTTGGGACTGGCAATACTAAACTTAACACACTTGTTCCCTTTCGTGCCCATACCATTCAAATAACTGCAGAGGGAAGAAGAAACTAGAGCCTTGTCTACACACAGAAGTTGGACTGGTTTAGCCTAAACTATTTCATTAAACAAGAGAAACGCTCAGTGGGGATACTCTTAGTTCAATGAGAATGGCTTATTTCAGTTTAGCTTAAATCTGGCCCTAATCAATTATATATATATATATATATATATATATATATATATAAAATTGATTATATATTTATATTATATATAAATACCAAGTTTATAGCAATGTAAGTATCTACACAGCCTTTTGCATCAGTTTTAAATTACATTTTCAGTTAAACCAGTGCAAATTTACATGCAGACAAGTGCTAACTCCAGAGGCGCCAACTTCCTCCAGGCCCTGGGGGTGCTCAAGCCCCCGCTCTGCCCCGCCGCCTTCCCCCAAGGCCCCACCTCACCCCGCCTATTCCCGCCCTGCCTCTTCCCCACCTCTTCCCACCCAGTTCTGCCTCCTCCTCTGAGCGTGCCCCGACCCCACTGCTTCCCACTTCTCCCGCAGCGCTTCCTGCTCACCGCGAAACAGCTCATCGCAGTGGGTGGGAGGCACTGGGAGGGAGGGGGAGGAGTTAATCAGTGGGGCCGCCAGTGGACGGGAGGTGCTGGGAGGGAGGGGTGGAGCTGGCTGCCGGAGGGTGCCAAGCACCCACTAATTTTTTTCCGTGGGCGCTCCATCCTATGGACGCTGAGGCTCCAGCCTATGCTCGACACCTGTAACTAACTCTGAAAAAAGAGGCATCATCTATTGATGTGGGAGGAGACTTTGGTTTCTTGGGCATTGCCTACATGCAAAAGTTGCATTGGTTTAGCTTTAATCCATTTTTAACTGCTTTTGTTAAACCAGTTCAAAATACTGTATGTGTGGATACTCTTAATAGAGATGAGCAAAATTTGGCATTTTCATCCTGCAATAAATTCTGACATTTCAATATTTGTTTTAGGCCCAAAAAGTTGGGACAAGAAGTTGAAATGTTAAAGTTTTTTGATCAAAACTAAACATTTTGACATTCAAGGATGTACATGTCATTCTTGTTGTGAGTTATACCAAAGGGCTCGTCTGTGGCTTCTTTTGAGCGAGTTTAATTTCGGTTTGTTGAACTGCTCCAAAACACTTTGTTTCCATTTAGTTCAACATTAAACTGTATTTTCCCATTACGGCACATGGCCTCATATGAGATGTAGTTTGGAAGCCTGATGCCCCCATTTTCCCCCATGGGCCAGGCTGGCTGGCCAGACTATGTCTCCCATAATGCACCCAGAGCTGTGTGAATCCCATGATGCACTGTGCAGAGCTTGGGGAATCTGCATTGCATTATGGATATATATACAAATCTAATCCTTCCAAGCCTACCTGTGAGGAAAGGTTAAAAAACTGGGCATGTTTTGTCATGAGAAAAGAAGGCTGAGGGGGAACTGATAACTGTCTTCAAATATGTTAAGGACTGTTACAAAGAGGACTGGGATCAATTGTTCGTCATGTCCACTGAAGGTAGAACAAGCAGTAATGAGTGTAATCTGCTGCAAAGGAGATTTAGGTTTGATATTATGGGAAATATTCTAACTCTAAGCATCATTAAGCTCTGGAATAGGCTTCTGGGGTGGGGTGTGTGAGCCCTTCACTGGCCAAGAGAGGATTAAGGAACAACTATGGGATCAGGAGGCTCTGCCCCTTAGCACTAGTTGAGCATGCTTGGACTGGAGGCAGGGTTTAAAAGCCAGCCAGGCAGCCCAGTCTAGGCCTGACCAACCAGGGAGGAGGCCGTACCCAGGGAGCTCCTGGGCAGGGTTGGAGTGGAGCCTGCCTCGGGCTGGCAAGCAGTGGCAGGGACCATGGCTGGGAGCCCTGAAGGCAGCACTGCCCAGAGCCGGGTGGCAGCTAGATGGGATGCAGACTGGAGCAGGAAGCAACCCAGGGTAGCTAAATGTCCTACGGAGCCAGGTGAACAGTTGAGTCAGCCCACAGGGCCCTGGGTTGAAATCTGGTGGAGCAGGGTGGGCCTGGGTTCCCCTACTCCTGCTCAAGCAGTGCCCACTAGGCCGGATAGCCACCATCCTGAACTGTGCCCGCTAGGCAAGAGACCCCTGCAACAGCCCCCGATCACAGCTTCCAAGACAGGTTGTGGAATCCGTCACTGGTGGTTTTTAAGAACAGTTAGGCAAACACCTGTCAGGGATAGTTTAGGTTTACTTGGTCCTGGCTCAGTGCAAGGGACTGGAGTAGATGGCCTCCTGAGGTCCCTTCCAGCCCTACAGATGCTAGCTCCAGGATCAATTCTCTGCTCTGCCATAGACTTCTTCTATGACCTTGCGTAAATCACTTTGCCCCGGTCTGAAAAATGGAAAAAATACTTCCCTGCCTCCAAGCCTAATTTATTAACATTTGTGAAACGTTTGGGGACTCTCAGGAAGGACTTGCTAGAAATAGGCAGTATTCCTTTGTTACAAATATTTGCGATGGAAGACACTCCCCAGAATGAAGCCAAATTGCCCTGACTGAGATCAGCTCTTCCAGCAGCTAGTCCCAGTCCTTCTGAAACCAGGAACTCCTGGAGAGCTCTGTCCTGAGCGGGACTGAGCAAAGCCACTCACCAATAACACTTGTAAAAGCCCGAAAAAAGATTGGAATTGAGAGTTTTAAAATATCTAGGATGGAAGTGGTGGAATTTCAGAGTCACTGGGCTGCTTCTGAAACCATGGAGCTGACTGGGACTAATCATCTGAAAAGAAGCTTTGGATGTTTGCCCTAGCCCTGCACCTACCACACCTTCTGGGGAAACCAGACTTTTGGAACATTAAATCACACTTGTTTACTGTGGGCTGGATTTTTTTTAAATTAACCATTAACTGAAGCTTATTATTCTAATGGATTTCGAGGCCCAGCAGCAGCATCTGACGGGAAGAAATCCTCCCCTGGCAGCTGTGAAGCAGCTGCAGCACTTCTGAGCCTAGTACCCCCCACAGACGTGAAGTGCCCCGTGTGTGCGGGTGGAGGTCACACATAACGTCAGAGCCTCCAGTCGCCACCTGCAGGGACCAGGCTCTGAGCTTCCTGTGAACAGGGGACACAACAGGCAGTGTTTGCCAAAGGCCACGCCTGTCAAATTCTTCTGCAGAACAAACAATGCACCCCTCCCTGGTGGCTTCCCCCCCACGGAACCCATTCTCTGCCCAGGGCCAAGCACATGGCAAGGTTCAAAACAAACAGTCTCCCCAGGGGCCAAGGCTGGCCCCAGAGAGTTCTCCCTGCCTCCAGGAGAGACTACCAGCACCTCCACTATTTAAAGAGGCTATATACAGCCCGCCTTCCTGGCATGCCTTGCAGTGGAGACCTACAAATCCCATCAGCCCCTGGGGTCCACATTTCCTAGGAGTCCTTCTGGTTGAGACAAGGAGATAGAGAGTGCACACCCATGTGTGTCTGGCCCTACTTCTCCCCAGAGCAGCAGGTGCCTGTATTGTCCTGGTCTGTCTTTAACATACAGTCCCTGCAATAGGGCCGTATGGCCCTGGAGTCTTCCCAGCCCCCCCGGCTTCTGGCCCAGCAGCACCACACTTGCTGCCAGTGGATCCTCCTGGCAGGATTTGGCCCTTAGCCATTAACTGGCCCTTCCCAGCATGCCGCACTCCTTGTTTGTGTGCAGGGTGTGGTGCGGAGCGCCGAGGCACAGCTGTCATCAAGGGAAGCGGCTGCAGACTGGTCAGAGGCGTCTATATTTAGCTCCAAGCAGGTTGGAACAAGGAGGCAGGAGGTCTCCTCCGGCTCTCGCTTTCCCTGTGTGCTTGTGTGGCAGTGGAGCCCACGAAGCCTGACCTCATTTTATTGCTCCATTTAACCCTCCTCAGCCTTGCTCACTGTAAGCGGACTGTTATCCCCTCACTGAAACTCAGTGTGTGTCGGGGGGGTTGGCAGCTAGCTCCCAGTACCAAAAGGAAGGGGGAGGGTCGGTGGGAAATCAGGACCCTGAGACTGACAGTCCCAGGAACAATGGGGAGAGGCCAATGCTCCAGGTCGCCTGATTGACAGGGCGGGCAGCCAATGAGGGAGTCAGAAGGCCAAGGGGGTCCCGTCCTCCGGGTGAGCTGAAATTGCCTGGAACAGAGAGGGGCCGAGCTAAGGGGAGAGCAGGGGCCCGAGCTGAGCCGGGGAGCAGGGCTGGGCCAGAGGGGCCAGAGAAGCAGCCCAGGGGCTGGAGGCAGAGCAGCAGCAGCAGTGCTGGGGCAGGGTGGAGCTGAGGCTGGAGCCGGGTGCAGGGAGCAGCTGGGAGAGTGAGGGGGACCCTGGGCAGAGAGCCCAGAGCAGGGAGATGCCCCCAGCCAAGAGGCCCTGCAGGCCAGACTTGGGGGGGGATCGTAACCCCGATGGCGCGGGGGCGATGCTGGGAAGAAGGGTCCTGCCAGCTAGAGCCTGAGAGCGTGTGGCCACCGCCAGAGCAAGTGTCCGACCCGCAGCACAGCCAGGGCCTGGGCAGGGGCTTGGACGTGTGAGGAACAGACTGAACTGCCCGGACGTTCCAGAGACGCTGGTTGTGACGTCCCCGTGCCACAGAGCGGGGTTATATGTGTTCCTTATTTTTTTAAAGTGATTGCTGTTTAATAAATTGTATTTGCTTTGAGCTGTATGCAATGATCAGTGGGTCAGGGAAATGCCCAGTGCAGAGAGAGCACCCAGAGTGGGGACACCCTAGCCCCTGCCCTGAGTGACCACAACAAGGTTGGGGGTCGAGCCCCCCGGGAATCCTGGGCCCAGCCTTGTTGGGGTTCTGAGGACTCTGCCACACAGGAGTGGAAGGGGAGCCCTCGAGGTCAGGCAGGGCTCTAGGTAAAGGGAGTGGGAGCAAGGACTCAGATCCTTTCGCTAGCCCGTTTCACCGGGGTAGTGTATGAACCAGGAAAGTTCCCCACAATAGCAGGACCATTCCCCCGCTTACATGGTGGGGAGCGCCGAGGCACAGCTGTCCTCAAGGGAAGCGGCTGCAGACTGGTCAGAGGCATCTATATTTAGCTCCAAGCATTTTGGAACAATAATTTTCCCTGTGTGCTTGTGTGGCAGTGGTGCCCAGGAAGCCTGACCTCATTTTATTGCTCCATTTAACCCTCCTCAGCCTTGCTCACTGACAGTGCATCGTAATGAGGCGCATCGGGATGGATTTTAAACAGCTGCTCATTTAAACACGTCTGCATGCCGCTGAGGCTCCCTAAGTCAAGCTGCTTGCTTTGCTCTGAGTGCTATACCTGGAGCTGGACCGTTGTGCTGCAGACTGATCACGAGTCCCCATTCTTGCTGGCAAGTTAAAGAAGTATGGGCTGGATGAATGGACTGTAAGGTGGATTGAAAGCTGGCTAGATCGTCGGGCTCAACAGGTAGTGATCAATGGCTCCATGTCTAGTTGGCAGCTGGTATCAAGCGGCGTGCCCCAAGGGTCAGTCCTGGGGCCGGTTTTGTTATTAATGATCTGGAGGATAGTGTGGACTGCATATGCTGTGATTCTATGATAGTCCAATACCCCGCCTCCGGCACTGACCAGTACTTCGGGCTCCAGCAGAAGATGCATCTCTTTAAGATACATGTCCAGCCATGCCAAGGAAGGCAGTGATTCTTTCCTGACCCCCGCCGTGACCATCTTATTCCCAGAACGGGAGTTTAAATCCCCCCGTTCAGTTACCATTTGTTATCTTAGCTTCCCTGTCTGCAAATATTATTAATAGGCAGTGCCCGTAATGTTCTCCAGCTCTTTTAAATAAGCTACAATAGTCAACTCAACAATCTGCTGTGCACGTAAATTCTGCAGCTTGACTCCCCGTTGCATGGGGCTGCGTTTCTTTTTATTTTACCTAAAGCTTCAACCCTGTAATTTAAACGCATATCTTTGTTGTCTCAAGTTCTCACTGAGTGACTTGTCCTTCCTCCCAGTACACCCACCCCTTCTACCTGCTAAGCCTGTTGTACTATTTTATCTTAATGGTTAGGTTTTTTATTGTTGCCCATCATGGTACCATCTGAGCTCCTTCCACACCAAATCAATAGTGATAGCAAAGCCCCTAGGTGATTTGATGATCTCTGCATGATCTGTGGTGTTATTACTCTGCCATTTTGTCTGATCTGAGATTGTAAACTCTTCAGGGCAGAAACCTGTTCATTAATTTGTCTGCAAAGCATCTGACATACCTTAGGGGCTGTATGAATGTGTACATATATAAATGTGTACAAAGGGAGACAGTCCAGAGGAGAGGAACAAAAATGATAAGAGGTTTGGAAAACATGACCTATGAGGAAAGGTTGAAAGAACTGGACATGTCCAGTAGAGAGAAGACTGAAGGGGGATAATGCAACAGGCTCAAAATCTGTTAAGGGCTGCTATTAAGGGGTAGGTGATCAAATTGTTCTCCATGTCCCCCAAGAGTAGGACAAGGATCAGCTTAGTTTGCAGCTAGGAAGATTTAGATTAGATAGGAAGGAAAGCTTTCTAACGATAAGGATAGTTAAGCATTGAAACAGATTATCTAGGAGGGTTGTGGAATTGCCATCACTGGAGGTTTTGAAGAACAGGTTAGACATACACCTGTTAAGGATCGTCTAGGTATATTTGCTCCTGCCTCAGCACAGGGGGAAGGACTAGATGTCCTCCTCGCAGGGTCCCTTCCAGCCTTACGTTTTTATGATTCTATGAATAAAAATGTTATGGGACTGGCCTGATCCAGTCTGATTACACCCTTCATAATGTTGCCCCATCAAATTTCCTCTAGAACTCTTAGCCCTTTCCCTTTAAAATAACCTTAATTTTTGCAGTCTCTCACCATCAGGAGTGCAAATCTTATCCCATCCCAGCCCTAACCATCTCTGCTATCCTTCTCTGGACCTTGCCAATCTCCATTGTATTTTTCTTAAATGAAGTGACCAAATATGAACACACTCTTCCAAATGCTGCTGTGTCCATGTGTTCATCATAGTATTGTTCCATCCTTTAATGATATTCTTCTTAGCTTCCCCCATTTCCTGTATATGTCATATTTTTGTGGCACCAGAAATTTAGATATGGACAGTTAGGAAAGGACTGCTTGCCATTTAGCTACCAAGGTAACTGCAGAAGTCAATAATACATCATGGATCCATCTGAATGCAGCTCAAACATTATCTGGATTTAAAGGTTTTACACCAAAAAGAGCCCATCTGACCTGATCTATCGAAGAAACCCTGTTACTTGTTCTGCAAAGGTCAAAAATATCTGCCCAGTAATGTAACAGTAACGGTTGATTTGAATAATAAGTTTTCTGAAAAAATCCATATTCTGGGGCATCAAAACAATTTATAAATTTGGGTCAATTCCAGCAAATAGTATCAACCAAAAAAACTGAAAGTGTTGTTTCTATACATTTTCAAAACAACTTGTTTCAATGGATGCTTTGACATTTCCAAAAATTTTCTTTTCCAGTTATCCAAACTATTTACTGAATTTGGTCCAATTTTACAAAAAGTTTTGCTGCCTCCCAATAATGGCAAATTTACTAGTCACCAAAGCCCAGCTCGACTCCTGTCTTCTCACAGTTGTGCCAGCAGCAGAGAAAGTCCAGGAACCCCAGGGGGTCTTGATGTCTTGAAGTAAAGCATGCTCGGTACAGAATTTTGTACTGCAGAGACAAGGGGATTTAGGACCATTTCATCAGCAGCACCTCTGCTGAAGCCATGGCATCACAGCAGTGTAAAGGGATGTAGATTGGGGCAGAATTAGGCTTTTATATTATGCCTGAGAAGGGAGGGGGGAAGGGACAGGAGGCAGTGGAGGATAGGAGCAATACACTGTGGGAGGAAGATGAGGAGAATGGTGTGAGACCATTAGAACCTGGAATCAAAGTCAGACTTCCCACGCCTTACTATTCCTCTACTGGCAGCAAATAGCTATGAACCTCACTAGCAAAGTGCATGTCGCAGCCCCCTCTACTGCCTGGCCCACTTTGACTGCTGCCAGTTGCTCCCTTAGCTAAAGCGTTCTAACCCTTCTGATGATCCAAGCAAGGGTCAATCTAGTTTCCAGATGACAGATTTTTTTTTCCAGTTTGTTTTTAAAAAAGCTTAAGAAATTACATACCAGAAATTTACACTAAAAGTACATTCAGGTTACAAATTCAAACACTCAAAATTTAGGAAATCCCAGAATTAGGGCTGTCTGTACAACCTCAGTTTAGCCTCCTGGTGCAACAGCATTATGATTGGAGCAGGTTGGAATAGTTTTCATTGGAAAATTTGGTTCCCATGCAATTGAAATTTTTCACAACATTGTATCAATTTTGACAGAATTTCATTTAGAAAAAATTGGAAATGATTTCCATTTTTTGTTTTGAAACTTACTTTATTTTATATAGATAGATAGAAAATTAAAGATTAAAAGGGATTGAAATCAAAATGAAAGGTCTGAGTAACCCAACATTAATTTCTCTGGAATTTTTTTTCTGAACTGAAAATTTTGGTTTTTCAATCCAATGTTGGATTATTTTTTTGTCAATCTTGACACTTTTTATATGATGGAAAGTCCATTTCTTGACCAGCTGTAATTATGAGACCATCTTTAATTACATAATCACATACAATTTTTTTTTCCACAGGCCCCTCCTGGCATAAAGTTCTTTTAACATAATTTTTTGCACATCTTTAGTTCTCTTAGCTGGCTGAGTTCTGTTCTTTCAGGATTATTTCCAGCTGATATCCCTCTTCCAAAATCCATGTTCCCATGCACATATCACATGGTTTGAGCAGAAGGAGGCTGTGTGGAGGAGGGGGTTGGCACGGTAAAATGTATTAACTCACACACCTTTGGTGCTGTAGCCAAATGTTAAATACAATGATAACAAAGCAGTTTCACAGAGAGCTTCTTGAGTTCCTTTGTATGCTGCACACTCTCCCCTGGCTCCAGAAATCTGTGTAGTGCTTTCATCTACAAGCCAGGTAGTGTGATCTCCGCTAGCTGGCACTCTGCAAGGTGCTTTCTCTCTTTGCGGCTCCTCCAACCTGCCTTGTTGGTAAGATGCAAAGCAGTTTCTCTGGACGCGGCTCAGGTTTGCCTGCTTTGTTTTGTACCCTGTAGCTGAAGAGGAAGCAGCTCTCTCATTCCCCACATGCAATGGGGCTGGACTGCATACTGTGTCCTGGGCATGAGAGCTCCTGCCTTGTCTCATCCTACCTCTTCATCTCTTCAGCCCTGTGTGTACAGATGAACTCAAGTCATTGACTGACCCTCCAACTCCTCAGCCTTCCCTCCCTCTCCCTACTTTGGCGGGAGTGATAGCTCAGTGGTTTGAGCATTAGCTTGCTAAACCCAGGGTTGTGAGTTCAATCCTTGCAGGGGGCATTTAGGGAACTGGGATTAAAAAAAAATCTGTCTGGGGATTGATCCTGCTTTGAGCAGGGTGTTGGACTAGATGACCTCCTGGGGTCCCTTCCAACCCTGACCTTCTATGAAATAAACCTTCTATTGCTTCTCAGCATACACACAGCACTCTGGGTTCTGCCTCTGCCAACAACACTCTAATGAAGCTGTTTCTTTGCAGAGTTTCTCTCTATCCCCTGTGGCATGCAATAAATGATTACAGTTAATTTACAGCTTTTCCAAACCACCAGCTGAAAAAGGACACCCAGTAAAACCAACCATACTGGTGGAGATCTGAACAATGCAAATACTTGAAGAGACTTGATCGGACACAGAGGGATTCTTTCAGGCCGCTTATCATCACTGAGGGATTTTCTCCAGTAACTTTTTCTCTGCTAGAATCTTGAGGTCCCTCTTCATTTATTGCTCCATCAGAAGCTGGCTTCCCCACTTAGCCTCTAATGAAAAGCATGAGTGAGACTTTGGAGGGGTGCATGCCCTTCCATTTCATCAGCCCTATTCTGTGTGTTGATTGCAGTAACAGGAACACACCAGACTGGCACCTAGATTCTCTTTTCATCTGACAGCATGATTCAAAAGAATGTATAACGCACTTTGACACATCTATCTAGCTATACAATGGCTCTCAGCATTATAATTAGGCTTGGCAGAATTCAATTTTTATTTTTTTATAATTTCAGTGGATAATATCAATGTTTATTTTAATCTATTTAAAATTTCCCAGTTGCAAAAAAGTAGGGGCTGCAGACAATAAAGGGGGGGGGTCCGCCAATTATTTAATGACAATAGACTTTGAGATTTAAAAAGTTAAATCTTTATAACGGTTAAAACACAGATTGTCAACACCACATATCAAAATATACAAAGTAAATATCCTCAACCAAACTCTAAGGAGTTCTCAAGCAGCAGTGTTTTTTCTTTGCCTGGCTGTAAATTTCTGTTATTATCAATGGAAATATTGTTTTGTTGCTTAGTGTATACATGGTGAAATGGACATTTACAGATAAAAATCTAGTCCTTCCCAGCCTAGCTCTAATACCTGAGCACTGCCATTAAAGGATTTTATCCTCCCAGCACTGCTGTGAGGCACAGAAGTACGATCCCCATTGCCAGAGGGAGAGCTAAGGCACAGGGCAGACTAAGTGATTTATACAAAATCCATGGCTGAGCCAGAAACTGAATCCCAAGGTCTTGAGTCTAAGTCCAGTGTTCTGTCCATTAATGTTCATCCAGCTGGAGAGGCCAAACTTCAGTCACCTTTAAAGGCTGCTGATGTGCGGGTCTTGGGGACCATCAGAGAACCCGAAGGACCCTACATTACATTGCCAAGGCTCTTGACTTTGATGGCAGGGGATTTGAATTGAATTACTGCAGGAAGCTACATGGTATTCCAGGAAGACACCTACCTGTAATAAAATGTTTACATCGTAACTTTAAAGAAGCATGAGTCATTCACCCAGTGCTGAAATGCAGCCCCGACTGTGTCAGAATGCTGCAGCTATTGCCAGTACACAGCAACACTATACAACTGATTAGGAGAGAAAGTGATGGAGCTAGTTCATCTTAAACTAATTGGAAGGATTAACAAAAACAGAGGTGCAGCTTGGGTCCTTGATTTCAACCGTGCAAACTCTACAAAATTGAGGGAATTAGTTAAGGAAGTGGATTGAAGAACTTAAAGATCTGAATGTGGAAGAACTACTTTAAGTAAAAGTTGCAGTAAGTATCTGAAACCTGCATCCCAAGTAAGGGGAAACAAATTGTAGGGGAGGGTTGCAGAGCAAGTAGGATGAACAAGCATCTCAAACGGGTTATTAAGAGAAAGCAGAAAGCCTACAAGGAATAGAAGAAGGGATGGCTCAGCAGGGAGAGCGACCTCTTGGAAGTCAGTAAGTGTAGGGGAAAAGTGAGAACTGCCAAAAGCCAAGCAGAGTTGGACCGTGCAAAGATAAATTAAAACCAATAGTAAAAGGTTCTATGGCCACATAAATAAAAAGAAACAATGAAAGAAGTGGGCACTAAGCACTGAGGACGGGGTGGAGATTAAAGATAGTCTAGGTATGGCCTAACACCTAAATGAATTCTTTGCCTCAATTTTTAAAGGGTGATAAGGATCTTGTGGGCAGAGGCAGGGTGGCTAATGGAAACTAGGCTATCGAAGTAGAAATGACCACATCTGAGGTGAAAGCCAAACTCAAACAGCTTAATGGGAACCAAACCGAGGGTTCTGAGTAATCTCCATTCAAGAATGAAACTGCAAGCCCAACAGCAAGTATTTTTAATGAATCCATAAACTCAGGGGTCATCACCTATGACTGGAGAATTGCTAATATAGTCCTGTATAACTGAATGCACCCTAATATTCACACCCTAGACACCATTGTAATAATCTCCATCAAAATATGCCTTGTGAGGTATCATTTGAAAATGAACAACTCGCTGGTCAATAATATCATGATGAAATGTGTGTAGCAACATTATATGTAAAGTTATGAATCTCCGCCGAATGAGATTGTTAGCACATGTTCAAACCCATGTAGCCCAGATTAGTCAGGACTGGTCAAGCAGGTCTTAAACAAAGGAGTGTGTTTTTATCTTAGTTTACATATAAGTAGTAAACAAGGTCCATAAAACAGCAAGAGGGAGTCAAGGCAAATCTGCTTTTTTAGCAAACAACAACATGAAACCTATTTCTCAACAAGACCCCATATCTCCATCCTCACAGCTGGAAGGAACTTTATCTAGGGGTAATCCTCAAGAAAATGCATTTGAAAGGATGACTGAACTATAAAAGTGCAGGGCAAAAACACCCCAAGTTATCTCTCCCTATCCATCTCTCTCTCTCTTTCACCTAAGAAAACAAAAGAAACAGCTGGTGGATTTTGGGAGCGGATCCTGACCTGAAATTTGATCAGCCATGTTACTAGAAACCTGTGGTAAGAATTTCACCTTGAACCAAGTCTAGTTTGTTAAGTTTAGGAAGTGTTTTATCTTTATTTCTCTTCTCCAGTGTTGTCTTTAAATTGAACTGTATAGGTAACTCCATTTATGGTAGCAAACTGTTGTATACTGATCCCTTTATAAGGTCAGCTAGGGTGACCAGATGTCCCGATTTTATAGGGACAGTCCCAATTTTTGCGTCTTTTTCTTATCTAGGATCCTATTATCCCCCACCCCCATCCCGATTTTTCACACTTGCTGTCTGGTCACCCTAAGGTCAGCAGACCTAGTATATCTCCTCTGGATAGTGTGGGAGTGTGTTGGGGGCACCCTGCAAGCAATAGCCAAGGCATCTGGAAGCCAGAGTATGGCTCGCGTTGGGTATTAGGCTATAGGGGTCAGAGCTGTTGGACCAGAGCTGTGGCTGGACACAGACACTCAGGGTGGGACCTGAAGGCTGTTTGTGAGGAGCCCAGGTTGGGAGTTATAGCAGACAAGCATTGTGAGGCACCCCAGGGTGCAGAGCAGGGGTGACCCAGTCCCCCACTGGTTTGGATTGCACCTGGAATGTCATAGCCTGTATTTAAGAAAGGGGAAAAAAGTGATTCAGGAAACTACAGGCCTGTTAGTTTGAACTCAATTGTATGCAAGGTCTTAGAACAAATTTTGAAAGAGAGAGAGTAGTTAAGGCCATAGATATAAACAGTAATTGGGATAAAATACAACATGGTTTTACAGTATTGCATCCAGTTTTGGGCCCCCCACTATAGAAAGGATGTGGACAAATTGGAGAGAGTCCAGCAGAGGGCAACGAAAATGATCAAGGGGCGGGGGCGCATGACTTACGAGGAGAGGCTGAGGGAACTGGGCTTGTTTAGTCTGCAGAAGAGAAGAGTGAGGGGGGATTTGATAGCAGCCTTCAACTCCCTGAAGGGAGGTTCCAAATACAGGCTCACTGTTCTCAGTTGTGGCAGATGACAGAACAAGGAGTAATGGTCTCAAGTTGCAGTGGGGGAGGTCTAGGCTGGATATTAGGAAACACTATTTCACTAGGAGGGTGGTGAAATACTGGAATGGGTTCCCTAGGGAGGTGGTGTAATCTCCATCCTTAGAGGTTTTTAAGGTCAGGCTTGACAAAGCCCTGGCTGGGATGATTTAGTTTGTGTTGGTCCTGCTTTGAGCAGGGGGTTGGACTAGATGATCTCCTGAGGTCTCTTCCAACCCTAATCTTCTATGATTCTATGAAAAGATAGATCATGCCAGAACAACCTTATCTCTTTCTTTGAGAAGATAAGAGATTTGATAGACAAAGGAAATGTAGTAGATTTAATCTACCTGGATTTCAGTAAAGCATTTGATACAGTTCCACATGGGAAATGATTAGTTAAATTGGAGAAGATGGGGATTAATATGAGAATCAAAAGGTGGGTAAGGAACTAGTTAAAGGGAAGACTACAATGGGAAATGCTGAAAGGAGAACTCTCAGGCTTGAGGAGGTTCCCACAAGAAGAAGGGCAGGCAGAATGTAATCACCCAGGCTGGAATTTGGTCAGGACCACAAGCAATCACCATTTCTTTCCAGATCCTAGAGACAGCAGCTGCAACCCTGACTGCACTCCATACTGCAGTGGTTTATTATGCAGAGGGTGGGACTTGATGAATTCTCAAGGTCCCTTCTAGTCTTACATTTTTATGATACATTGCCGTGAATGACATACCAGAACTCAGCATTATGCCCTGCAATCCCACCCCTTTCCTTGACGGTTTCCCATTTACACATTGACCAAATTCAATCCTGTTCAGCTGGTAGGAGCTGACAGAGAACCAGTAACAGCTTCAGGGTAGCTACATAGCAGCTCTTGGTGACAACTATGATGATGCATTAAGTGGCTTTGGTCAGCATCATGGGATAGGTGTTTTCACATGCCCCAGAGGCTGCCTCATCCCAGCTCAGTTTAATGGACAGCCATGAGAATCCCAGCACCAGCACAGGTCAGAACTGCCATGTTCTTAAAGCTTCTGAGTTAAAGAGCTTTCTCTTCCTCTGAAGGCCTCATGCAGTGCCTCCTCTTTGGACTAGAAGGTGTATAGAAAGCTGTCTAGATCGTCAGGCTCAACGGGTAATGATCAACGGCTCCATGTCTAGTTGGCAGCCCGTTTCAAGCGGAGTGCCCCAAGGGTCGGTCCTGGGGCCGGTTTTGTTCAATATCTTCATTAATGATCTGGAGGATGGCGTGGACTGCACTCTCAGCAAGTTTGCAGATGACACAAAACTGGGAGGAGTGGTAGATATGCTGGAGGGTAGGGATAGGATACAGAGGGACCTAGACAAATTAGAGGCTTGGGCCAAAAGAAACCCGATGAGGTTCAACAAGGACAAGTGCAGAGTCCTGCACTTAGGACGGAGGAATCCCATGCACTACTACAGACTAGGGACCTAATGGCTAGGAAGCAGTTCTGCAGAAAAGGACCTAGGGGTTACAGTGGACGAGAAGCTGGATATGAGTCAACGGTGTGCCCTTGTTGCCAAGAAGGCTAACGGCATTTTGGGCTGTATAAGAGGGGCATTGCCAGCAGATCGAGGGACGTGATCGTTCCCCTTTATTCAACATTGGTGAGGCCTCATCTGGAGTACTGTGTCCAGTTTTGGGCCCCACACTACAAGAAGGATGTGGAAAAATTGGAAAGAGTCCAATGGAGGGCAATAAAAATGATTAGGGGGCTGGAGCACATGATTTATGAGGAGAGGCTGAGGGAACTGGTATTGTTTAGTCTGCAGAAGAGAAGAATGAGGGGGGATTTGATAGCTGCTTTCAACTACCTGAAAGGGGATTCCAAAGAGGATGGATCTAGACTGTTCTCAGTGGTACCTGATGACAGAAGAAGGAATAATTGTCTCAAGTTGCAGTGGGGGAGGTTTAGGTTGGATATTGGGAAAAACTTTTTCACTAGGAGGGTGGTGAAGCACTGGAATAGGTTACCTAGGGAGGTGGTGGAATCTCCTTCCTTAGAGGTTTTTAAGGTCAGGCTTAACAAAGCCCTGGCTGGGATGATTTAGTTGTGAATTGGTCCTGCTTTGAGCAGGGGGTTGGACTAGATGACCTCCTGAGGTCCCTTCCAACCCTGATATTCTATGATTCTATGATTCTTTCTCTTTGTGTCAAGTTATTTGCAGGTAAATCGCCTCTTGGAGATACAGACAGGCCAAAGCTCTACTTCCCATTAGACAGTATCACCTGGGTCACAACTGCTTCTGAAGGATTGTAGGTCTCTGCAGATAAAATCACCGTTGGCTGCCTGGGCCATATCTCAGCACCACCTCCCCTCATTGGATCATACACAGTGGCAGGAAATTTCACCCATAAATTGCTATGTGTGACATTCCCAGTTACAATCTAGACTAATGAGCAGCTGTGCCACCCTTGCCCTGCAACCTTGGGTGCTTTACTATGCCTTGCTGAAGAAGGTCTGCTCACAACCAGCCTCCCAGTATGGAAGCCACACCCTGAGTATCTGTGTGTAACTGCAGCTGCCAGCCACACTTGGGTTACACTCTGGCTCTCACCAGCCTTGGTTATGCTTCAGGGTGATCCCAATGCTCCCCCAGACTTAAATTTTCCTCCCAGAAATATATGTCCTGTGCTGCCCAGCCCTCACATGGACAATACACATTTATATAAAGTCTGTTGTTTCTTTAATAGAAATAATATGCACACAACTTGCCTCCCCAAATGGAGTTTGCCAGACACTTCAATTTAAACACACTGGATTAGATAAAACAATAAAACAAGTTTATTAACTACAAAAAGAGAGATTTAAGTGAGTATAAGTAACGAGGCATAAAAGTCAGAAACAGTTACAAGAAAAATACAGATAAAAGGCTTACTGCTGCCTAACTTAACAAATTATGTTCAATTCAAAGCAAAGTTGTTTCACCACAAGCTTTTAGCAGTACTACTGACCAAACTTAGCTCAGGACCGCTCCTAGAATCCAATGAATGCCTCCTTTATAACTTCAGGTGCCGTGATGTGATGGGCAGGGAGAGACGTGGGGATGCCTTGGGGTGTGTGTCCCTTCTTTTTATAGTTTCAGTCCCCCCCTTGAAAAAACATTTCCAACTGGGTACCAGGAGACAAAGAGTCTATAAGGAAGGATGTTCCCTGCTGCTTTTTCCTCGCCTGTTTGAGCTTTCATTGTTTTCCTTCCTGCTTAATGACTCTGTTTACTGCTTAAATGCAAATTAAGCAGAGCACACATTCTTTTGTTGGAAAAAGACTTGTTTGCCAACCTCAGTTTGGAACATGTGTTAATAACACCATATAGTAGAATCTTATAAAGTCACACACAATGTCACCGCACATATTTTACTGGGACAACAATGACCAGCAAATTATGAGTTTTCAAATGATGCCTTACAAGGCACACTTTGTACAAAGATTATTACAATAGCACAGGGGTACTTTCTGTCACACTATGAAACCTCAAACAGTAAAAAATGCTGTGATACATCCAGACAACAGGAGCCACTACTTGCAAATGTTCCAGCCCAAGAAGCTCATAGGGAGCAGAAAATATTATGGGCCAGATTCTTGGGTCTTGATGTAGGACCATGACAGTAGACGGTGGCTTTGAACAACTTTTGTGTTCCCCACCCTGGGGCCATCCCAGCACTGATTAGTTCTCACACCACAAGTTAGAGGTTTCTATCATGTGTCAACTGCTCATGACCTCAGGGGGCCAAAGATGTGCTCTAGCAATTATTTCAGGGAAGTTCTCTATCCTGTGTTATACAAGAGGTCAGACTAGATGATCACAATAGTCCTGCATCCGAAGAAGTGAGGTTTTTACTCACGAAAGCTTATGCCCAAATAAATCTGTTAGTCTTTAAGGTGCCACCAGACTCCTTGTTGTTTTAATAGTCCTGTAAGGATTCATGGGACCAGAACCTGAGTCTGTAAAGCCTGAAGCAGCTGACAGTCCCACCTCACTCCCAGAAGGCCATGCAAGCCCCAACCCAGCAGCACCATGGAGATTAGGCACAGAAGGAAGTACTGCCCAGAGGGGCTAGAGCACCAGCACCTTGCAGCACTCTGGTCAGCCCATGCTTACTATTTAATTTTAGAGTGTGGCCCAGGAAGTTGTCTGGGGAACTATGCAGACTTCTGCCTCACCTTGCCATCTCCAGTCTGTGACCCTGACAGCCGCCTGGTAAGTACTTCTGATCTTGGGTCTCAGATCCCAGCCTGACTCTTGCCTTTTGATCCCAGCTCTAGCAATTGCTCTGATCCCTGCTCACTGACGACTGCCTCATGGGTCTCTTTGACTCCAGCCCAGCAGTGACCACTAGGCAAGACCTTGTCCTGACAGGTCCTTTCTGGTCTTGGAATCAATAAATCGATGAATTACAGCAACTAGGGATCAGCAGAGCACAGACACAGCTACTTCCCCTGCACTAGGTGCTGGGGAGTGTTGCGTGGAGGCTGCCCTATGCCACCTGAGGATTCCCCTGCACGTATACGTAATACCTCATGGTGTGGTGCAAAGGTTTCATCAGCAAGAGCATGAAATGGGAGCATCATTGGTCATGAGTGGCAAAGACATGGGTGAGTTACATACACCATGCAAAATGAGTGCTGGTCAAACCTGTACCCAGTACCCACATCATCAGGTGTTCCATGTAGTTATCTTTAATGATCAGTTCTGTCTTCTGTCTCCCTTTCCATGTAAAGCCAGGTGCCTTAATTCCCCTGGAGAGAGAGCCATTGAAACAGCTGAAAATGTCCCAGCAGAACTTTTCTGGGCATAAAAATATTACTACTTAAAAATCTGGACTCTCAGGCCCTTCGACGGGAGAGAAGCCAGTGCTGCATGTCACGTTAGCAAGCTGAGGGTCTCCCCTTCTCAATGGAATAAACATTTCTCACTTTGCTATCAAGGAGAACAACAGGCTTAACAGGGATCACCTGGGGACAAGACTGCTCCTGTCTATCCTTGGCCTTGGGAGGTGTGAACTTTGAAGGAAATGCCACAGTTGAGTGCAGATGGGGAAATATTTCAGGCTCAGGTTGTTTTAAGAATTAAGCGGGGCTGTTTGAAGCTGTTCAGGGTTTGGGAGTGGTGGAGTGAATCCCTGAGGGATAATGAGGGGGCAGAGTACAAGTAAGGCAAAGGTGAGTGGTACATTTCTTTAATGCATGGCTCCAATGGACTAACTTGTATTTCTCCTGCATCTTTCATTAGCTCTCCTACCTTCTGCCCACCCACCAGCTTTCCGGGACTTATTCCACATCCCTAAGCAGGTTCAGGCAGATGACGTTTTCTGTAATCAAATTGATAGGGAAATGTTTCCTTTTTCCCCCCTAAATGTAGTGCTCCAGCACCGGGCAGAATTGTATTTGGTCTGATATCTCATAATTCTTCGGAGACAGAAGCTTTATACCCATGAAAGGATCCCAAAGGGACACACAGCACTTGCGCCTTTCACTGGGGGATCTTGAAGTCAGTCTATTTAAGGTGCTTATATGGACTCATTAACCACAGTAGCTGAACATCTTGTAATCTGTGTTCATGCTCACACCCAGGTGAGGGAGGGCAGTATTATTACCCCGGTTTTACCAGTGAGGACCTGAGGTGCAAAGTCACTTGCCAAGCCACACACAAAGCCAGCAGCAGAATATGGAAATGCACCTGGGTTTCTGCAATCCCACGCTAGCCCCCTAACCACTAGGCCATTCTCCCTCTATGTGAAGTGTTAGTAAACCTTAGAATCATAGAATAGAATAATAGAATCTCAGGGTTGGAAGGGACCTCAGGACGTATCTAGTCCAACCCCCTGCTCAAAGCAGGACCAATTCCCAACTAAATCATCCCAGCCAGGGTTTTGTCAAGCCTGACCTTAAAAACCTCTAAGGAAGGAGATTCCATCACCTCCCTACGTAACCCATTCCAGTGCTTCACCACCCTCCTAGTGAAAAAGTTTTTCCTAATATCCAACCTAAACCTCCCCCACTGCAACTTGAGACCATTACTCCTTGTTCTGTCATCAGGTATCACTGAGAACAGTCTAGATCCATCCTCTTTGGAACCCCCTTTCAGGTAGTTGAAAGCAGCTATCAAATCCCCCCTCATTCTATTCTTCTGCAGACTAAACAATCCCAGTTCCCTCAGCCTCTCCTCATAAGTCATGTGCTCCAGCCTCCTAATCATTTTTGTTGCCCTCCACTGGACTCTTTCCAATTTTTCCACATCCTTCTTGTAGTGTGGGGCCCAAAACTGGACACAGTACTCCAGATGAGGCCTCACCAATGTCGAATAGAGGGGAATGATCACGTCCCTCGATCTGCTGGCAATGCCCCTACTTATACAGCCCAAAATGCCGTTAGCCTTCTTGGCAACAAAGGCACACTGTTGACTCATATCCAGATTCTCGTCCACTGTAACCCCTAGGTCCTTTTCTGCAGAACTGCTTCTTAGCCATTCAGTCCCTAGTCTGTAAGAGTGAATGGGATTCTTCCGTCCTAAGTGCAGGACTCTGGACTTGTCCTTGTTGAACCTCATCAGGTTTCTTTTGGTCCAATCCTCTAATTTGTCTAGGTCCTTCTGTATCCTATCCCTATCCTCCAGCCTATCTACCACTCCTCCCAGTTTAGTGTCATCTGCAGACTTGCTGAGGGTGCAGTCCACGCCATCCTCCAGATCATTAATGAAGATATTGAACAAAACCGGCCCCAGGACCGACCCTTGGGGCACTCCGCTTGAAACCGGCTGCCAACTAGATGTGGAGCCGTTGATCACTACCCATTGAACCTGACAATCTAGCCAGCTTTCTATCCACCTTATAGTCCCCTTTGGAACCCCCTTTCAGGTAGTTGAAAGCAGCTATTAAATCCCCTCTCATTCTGCTCTTCTGCAGACTAAACAATCCCAGTTCCCTCAGCCTCTCCTCATAAGTCATGTGTTCCAGACCCCTAATCATTTTTGTTGCCCTCCGCTGGACTTGTGAGGGGGCATCCAGAGGTTTATTCTGTGTAGCACCCTGACCAGATACAACCACTAAGCAGGGTATAAAGAGCTGCTGGGGTCCCCATCATCACCCCCAGCATGGAAAAGGGCAGGCCCAGCCAGTGCACCAGCAGCAGGTAGGGCAGAGGGGGAAGATCCACACACTGTGTCCTGATGAGCTTACAGTGTGATCTGAAACAGGATGCAACAAGTGAGAGTAACGATCAAGAGCAGGGAAGGGGAAGGGAGGGCGAGAGGGAGGGCAAGGGGAGCTGTAACAACATCCTGGGGTTACTAATGAGTCATTGCTTAATATTTTTAATGGAATTATTGAGGATGGTGCAATGTAGGAGTGACGTAGGGAAGGGAACTCTTCCTCACAGAGATCTGGGAGGCTGGTGGACAACTGTTGAAGAAAGATGGTGACTTCTCCATCACATGGGACACTTCAAACTAGATTGGCCAAAGCAGGGTCATTCCCTTCTTGCTCATGTGCTTCCTGTATGGGGCAGACCTGCATTGCTCCGGACAAGCGTTGTCCCAGGCCTAAGGAAGTGGGAACCATGCTGTGACAATGAAAAGGAGCATTTGTCCTATGTACCCATCACAGCCGGTCCCTACGCTGCACCTCGTGTGTGTCCCTCTGCTGGGTTGGGAAGCCAGTCAGTCAGCAGCATAGCGGGTGTGCCCTACGTACCTGAAAAGCTTGGCAGCTGAACCATCCTAGGGGTAGCCCTGTGTTGGACCCAGGCGAGAAGGTTAGTGTGGGCGGGGCAGCCAATGAGAGTGAAAGCTACTATGCCACATGTGGCTGTTTGCTTAAGCTAAGCAGATGTGGGCCTGGTGAGTGCCTTGGAGAATTATGGATACAATTTTCAAAAGCGCCTCAGCCCATCAAAGATCCATGGGAGTTAGGTGTCTTACCTTAGGCTTTTTTGAAAATCTCTCTAAGGCCCATATCCACAACTTAGGTGCCAAAAGTCCCAGTTTTGGCTCCCTTGTGAGTCACTGAACGCTGCAGGTGCCTCAATGCACTTGACACCCACATTTTTGCAGCAGAAGTTCCCTCCATGCCTCTGAGCACACTGCAGCCTTACTCTAGGTGCCAGGAGGCCTAACTCTCGACAAATCCCAGTGTGATCCATGGACCAGGGTAAGGCAGGCGTTTGGCTGCCTAAGAAACCTGTGGGATCCAATCTGTTATTCGTGCTCAGAGGCTACCCAGCTGCACACAATATAACAGGGAGAAGGCAGAGGACCTCCCTTATAACCTTCAGCCCAGTGGTAAGGGCACTGTCCTGGGATGTGGGAGGCCCCTGGTTCCTCCTTGTCTCCCTGAGGAGCAGGATTTGAACTGGGCTCTCCTCTGGCTCAGGTGCCACTGGGCTCTGAGATATTCTGCTGTGGGGGCTCCCTCAATCTCTCCCGTTGAAATTGTTCCACTTTAACTGAATAATTAAATATTAATTGAACCAGGGAAAGATCAAGAATGACTCAATAGTCCAGTGGTTGCAGCACTCACTTGTGAGGTAACAGATCCCTCTTCAAATCCCTTTTCCACATCTGGCAAAGATGGGATTTGAACTGGGAGTCTCCCATACATCCCCACTGAGTACCCTGCCCACTGGGCTAAGACTTGTAGGGTAGGGCCCCCACCCTGCCCTCTGCCTCTCCCTAGCTGTTCCCCCGCCCCCCTTCATGGCTCACTAGCAGAGCTAGGAGCCTCCCAGCAGACCAGACTTATGGGCCTAACTTCATAAGAGGGATGGGGCTTAGGACATACTCCTCTTGTTGGCATCTCTCACTGGCTAGCACAGGCAGCTCCCCTCCTAGCGTGCTGGCTTTTGTGAATCACATTCTAAGGCACCTGTCTCTCCCCATTCATTGTATAGGAGCCTGGGCACCTAACTCAGGTTTTGTGGAACACAGGTTTCAGAGTAGCAGCCGTGTTAGTCTGTATCCGCAAAAAGAACAGGAGTACTTGTGGCACCCTAGAGACTAACACATTTGAGCATAAGCTTTTGTGGGCTACAGCCCACTTCATCGGATGCATAGAATGGAAGCTATAGTAAGGAGATATATATACACATACAGAGAATATGAAAAGGTGCAAGTTGCCCTACCAACTCCAAGAGGCTAATTAATTAAGATGAGCAATTATCAGCAGGAGGGAAAAAAACTTTTGTGGTGATAATCAAGATGGCCCATTTCAGACAGTTTGACAAGAAGGTGTGAGGATACTTAACATGGGGAAATAGATTCAATGTGTGTAATGGCTCAGCCATTCCCAGTCTCTATTCAAGTCTAAATTGATGGTATCTAGTTTGCATATTAATTCAAATTCAGCAGTTTCTCGTTGGAGTCTATTTTTGAAGCTTTTCTGTTGCAAGATTGCCACCTTTAAGTCTGTTACTGAGTGACCAGGGAGATTGAAGTGTTCTCCTACTGGTTTTTGAATGTTACGATTCCTGATGTCAGATTTGTGTCCATTTATTCTTTTGCATAGAGACTGTCCGGTTTGGCCAATGTACATGGCAGAGGGGCATTGCTGGCACATGATGGCATATATCACATTGGTAGATGTGCAGGTGAACGAGCCCCTGATGGTGTGGCTGATGTGATTAGGTCCTATGATGATGTCACTTGCATAGATATGTGGACAGAGTTGACATCAGGCTTTGTTGCAAGGAGAGGTTCCTGGATTAGTATTTTTGTTGTGTGGTGTGTGGTTGCACAGTGTTGTTCCTGTGGTTTTTCTAGTGTAGCCCATCCCCTGAGGCATGGTTCAAGCCTGCTCCCTGGTGCTTGCAAATCAGATTGCCTTCTCTCCCCCAGGGCTGAGATGGGAGTATGGGGGGACAATTGTACCAGGTCCCCAAAATGTCTGTAACACCTGTGTAAATAAAGTAAAATGGGGGGCAGCAGTGAACATGATGTTCTGGGGCCCCATATTTCTCTGGACAGGCCTGCTCCCCGGTGCTTGAATGGGTTGGGTGCTTTGTTCTTTGGTATAACGCCTGGTGCCTCCTCCCAAGGTGACAGCTCTCCGTGCCTGGGACACAAGGGGTGCTGCCCCTTGGGAAAATAACTAATGATATCACACTTAACAAGGAGTATAATCCAGGGCAGAAACAACACTATGTATTAATACAAACCCCAACAAATGAAACACCATCCTCAAAAATAATCTAGAAAGACTGGAAGGAACCTCAATAGGTCATCTAGTCCAGGCCCCTGCACTCAAGGCAGGAGTAAGTAATAACTAAACCATCCCTGACAGGTGTTTGTCTAACCTGTTCCTAAAAACCTCCAGTGATGGAGATTCCAAAACCTCCCTAGACCATTTGGTCCAGTGCTTAACCACCCTGACAGTTAGGAAGTTTTTCCTAATGTCCAACCTAAACTCCCTTAACGAGAGCAACTTTTCACCCTCCACCTTGTAACAACCTTTTATGTACTTTAAAACTGTTATCATGTCTCCAGTCAGTCTTCTCTTCTCCAGACTAAACAAACCCAGTTTTTTCAGTCTTCCCTCGTATGTCATGTTTTCTTGACCTTTAATCATTTTTGTTGCTCTTCTCTGGACTTTCTCCAATTTGTCCACATCTTTCCTGAAATGTGGCACCCGGAACTGGACACAATACTCCAGTTGAGGCCTAATCAGCACGGAGTAGAGCGGAAGAATCACTTCTTATGTCTTGCTTACAACATTCCTGTTAATACATTGCAGAATTATGTTTACTTTTTGCAACAGTGTTACACTGTTCACTCATATTTAGCTTGTGATCCAGTATGACAGCTCCTTCCCCCCCCCCCATCCCTTTCCTCAGTTCTCCTTCCCAGGCAGTCATTTCCCATTTTGTATGTGTGCAACTGACTGTTCCTTCCTAAGTGGAGTATTTTGCATTTTTCCTTCTTGAATTTCATCCTATTTACTTCAGACCATTTCTCCAGTTTGTCCAGATCATTTTGAATTTTAATCCTATCCTCCAAACCACTTGCAACCCCTCCCAGCTTGCTGTTGTCTGCAAACTTTATGTGTATCTCTACGCCATTATCTAAATCTTTGATGAAGATATTGAACAGAACCAGACCCAGGACAAATCCCTGTGGGACTCCAATCTATATGCCTTTCAGTTTAACCACTGATAACTACTCTCTGGGAACGGTTTTCCAACCAGTTATGCACCCACCTTATAGTAGCTCCATCTAAGCGATATTTCCCTAGTTTATTTATGAGAAGGTCATGCGAGACCATATAAAAAGCCTTACTAAAGTCAAGATATACCACATCTACCACTTCCCGCCTATCCACGAGGCTTGTTAACCTGTCAAAGAAAGCTATCAGGTTGGTTTGTTATCATTTGTTCTTGACAAATCTGTGCTGACTGTTACTTATCACCTTATTATCTTCTAGAAGTTGGCAAATTGATAGCGTGGTTATTTGCTCTATTCTCTTTCCGGGTACAGAAGTTGAGCTGAGTGGTCTGTAATTCCCTGGGTTGTCTTTATTTCCCTTTTTATAGGTTGGCACTATATTTGCCCTTTTCCAACTTTCTGGAATCTCTCCCGTCTTCCATGACTTTTTAAAGATAATTGTTAATGGCTCAGATATCTCCTCAGTCAGCTCCTTGAGTATTCTAGGATGCATTTCATCAGGCCCTAGTGACGTGAAAACATCTAACTTGTCTAAGTAAGTTTTAACTTGTTCGTTCCCTGTTTTAGCCTCTGATCCTATCTCATTTTCACTGGCATTCACTACGTTAGACATCCAATGCCACCAACCTTCTTGGTGAAAACCGAAACAAAGAAGTCATTAAGCACCTCTGCCATTTCCACATTTTCTGTTATTGTTCCCCCCCCCACCTCCCATTGAGTAATGGGCCTACCCTGTCCTTGGTCTTCCTCTTGCTTCTAATGTATTTGCATAATTTTTTCTTGTTACCCTTTATGTCTTTAGCTAGTTTGATCTCATTTTATGTCTTGGCCTTTCTAATTTTGTCCCAACATACTTGTGTTATTTGTTTATATTCATCCTTTGCAATTTGACCTAGTTTCCACTTTTTTTAGGATTCTTTTTTTGAGTTTTAGATCATCGAAGATCTCCTGGTTAAGCCAGGGTGGTCTCTTGTCATGCTTCCTAAAGTTCCTGCACAGTGGCATAGTTTGCTCTTGTGCCCTTAATAATGTCTCTTAGAAAAACCGCCAACTCTCTTCAATTGTTTTTCCCCTTAGACTTGCTTCCCATGGGATCTGACCTACCAACTCCCTGAGTTTGCTAAAGTCTGCCTTCTTGAAATCCATTGTCTTTATTTTGCTGTTCTCGCTCCTACCGTTCCTTAGAATCATGAACTCGACCATTTCACACCGTGTTTTAGTATCATGTGCTGCAAAGAGCCACAGGAAACACATTAAAGAGCCACTTGCGGCTTCTGAGCATCCGTCTGAACATCACTGACCTAGAGGCTCAGGCCAGCGTTCCAGGAGCTGCCCAGCTCCAACGGGGTAACGCCACTCACCTAAAGTTAGATGTAGCCCAGATCCCTTTGTGGATCCCAACCTAAGTGCCTGCATCGTTTTTGAAAATGGAACTCCTAAGTCTCTTAGGATATGTCTACACAGCTAAAAAAACCTATGGCAACGAATCTAAGAGCCCAGGTCAGTTGACTCAGGCCCTTTCCCCTCAGCGGGTGTCAAAACCCAGGTTCCAGCCTGGGCCCAAATGTCTACAAAGCTATTTTGAGCCCTGTAGCACAATCCCAAGTCATTTGACCTGGGCTCTGAGACTAGCTGCTGCAAGGAGGGGAGGGAGAGTTGCGGTGCAGATGCCCCTGTAGTTGCTATTGAAAATGTTCTACATTTTTAAAGAATCTTGTTACCGTTGTATCTGTTTCTGCACACATACAAACCCCAGCTGCACTCAGTGGGCAGAGAATCTGAGCACTTTCATCTTTTCCTTAGAAACAAGTCCCCCTCCCCACACCTTTTTTGTTGTTTTTTGTTTTTTTGCAAAAGATTCCTACTAAAATGGGTCGATCTTCAAGCAAAACTGTCTAGTTTGTAATGTCCCTGTTTAGGCTTTCCTGCTGAATCACCATTTCCATGACATGCCACAAACAACTTCAGGAGGTGTGACAATGAGCAGAATGGAATAATGAAGCTCTCACTTCAATGTCTTGCTGTTTAGCCCAGCCACCAAATGAGACACGCATTTGCCTTTGCAATTTTCCAGCTAGTGCATTCCACTATCCCTCGGTCGAGGCAAATGGATGTGCTTAGGGAGCTCAAAAGCACGGTCAACGATACACTTAGAAAATGTGACCCTTAATGTACTTGCCGTCTTCTATGGGTCTGTCTACACAGCAAAGACAACCTGTGGCTGGCCCGTGCCGGCTGACTCAAGCTCATGGGGCTTTTGCTGCAGGGCTGTTGCATTGCTGTGTAAATTTCTGGGCTCGGGCTGGAGCCCAAGCTCTGGGACCCTCCCAACACACAGGGTCCTACAGCCCAGACCCCAGCCCGAGCCCAGAAGTTTTTCTGTGACGCACCCCGAGAGGTCCACATGCTACTGCCTTTTTGTGCTTTTTTTAACAGTTCCTAATACAGTGGGGTCTTGGTCCACAACTGGGGCACTACAATGATACAGATACATAAGAAGAAGAATCTTGGGACTTTATACTGCTGCCCATCATTGTGGCATCTGTTCTGCATTTGTTCTTCCTAACACTAAGATGGGCTAAGAGGGGTTAAATGACTTTAAGTCCCAGTCACCTGACTTGTATTTTAGCTGTAGACTAGTTAAGGACATTTGGCAATGGCCGCAAATATTTATAGTCATTAGGTCATCAAGATGCCTTTATTATTCATATGAGGGGAAATGAGAACAATGCAAAGTGTATTTTTATGTTAAGAATACAAGCCATTGGCTCTTGGCCTTGGGAGCACTATTCATTTTCATGCATCCACCTCCTCTCAACATAAAAAAGGGTCCCCTGTAACTAACTGAAGCAGCAAGGGGTCCAAGACAGTCAGCCCCCATGGCACTGGGTCGCAGGCTGCCTGGCTCATTTCCCTTTCCCCTCTTCAGTCAATTCACAATCATTAACTATTAACTTTTGGGTTCAGCCAAGTCTAGAAGTGAGAAAAACAAGGGCAGCGCATGAAAAGAGCTGGCTTGGGTGCCTCCCGCCTGGCTTATTTTATTTCAGTAAATTTCCTCCACTCTGAAGTGAACCTTCAGCTCAGGAGTAGAAGGGACTGATGCGTGCCGAGAAATCTGCCTGCAATGAAATGAGTTGCAGTAATTGGGGCCAGTTTCTGGTCTTGATGAGCCTGGAGGTGGGTTGAGAGAATTTCTTTCTCATATTGAAGAATTTCCCGAATTTCCCTGCGACACAAAAGATGGGTGAGCAGCTCACACAGCGAGCTCCCAGAGAATGTGTCCTCCTGAGTGTCGCTGAAATACTCAGCAAGGGAGGTACCCAGATAGATACATTTAGACCGTAAACCAGGGGCGCCAGAACGGGAGGGGCCAAGGGGCCATGGCCCTCCCCACTTCTGAAAGTGGGCAGGCCTGGCCCATCCACTTTTCGCCTCGGACCCAGCCCCCTTCCCCTCCTCTTCTGCACGAGGCCCCACCCCCCGGACAGGCCAGAAGCTGGAGCCGGGACGATGTAAGAGCCGTGCAGGCAGTTGTGGAGACCCATGAACCCTCCACCTGCCCTGGGTAGGGAGTCTGGGGGACGGACATGGGCCAGGGGCTGCTCTCAGGCCCCCCACCCTGGGCAGGTGGAGGGACTCAGGCTCCCTGGCCTGGCTCCTGTTTATGGGAGGGAGTTTGGATGCTGGAGGGGATTCTGGGCTGGAGCAGAGGGTTGGGGTGCGGAAGGGGGGGAGAGGGCTCTGGCTGGGGGTGCAGGCTCCAGGGTGGGGCCAGGGATGAGGGCTTTGGGGCGTAGGAGGGGGCTCAGGGCTGGGGCAGGGGGGTGGGGGTGGGCTCTGGGAGGGAGTTTGGATGCTGGAGGGGACTCTGGGCTGGAGCAGAGGGTGGGGGTGCAGAAGGGGGGGGGGGTGCAGAAGGGGGTGCGGGGAGCGGGGTCCTGGCGGTGCTTACCATGGCTCCCAGGAAGTGGCTGCCAGGTCCCTGCAGCCCCTAGGCCCATGGGCAGCCATGAAGGCTCCGTGCACTAGTGCCCTCGCGCCCGCCGTGGCCACTTCCAGGAGCCCTGTGGGAAGTCTGCCTTAGCCCTGGGCCCCCACTGTGCAGCCGACCAGATTTTTAACGGCCCGGGCGGCAGTGCCAACCAGAGCTGCCTGCCAGATTCCCTTTTTGACTGGGTGTTCTGGTCGAAAAACAGATGCCTGGCAACCCTCGTGATGTACCCTATCCCCTGCCTGCAGAGCATGATGTTACCCGGATCTCCTCCTAGGTCACTGTCACAATGGGGTGTGAAGCCACTGCTCCATGCGGCAAACCACTTGACAGTGTAAAGTTTCCATCCTTGTTTGCTGGTCCCTCAGCCCACGTCAGCTCAAAGCGGTCTCATACTGCCATTCACTGGGGTTGGGCTCTGTCTGTGACCAGATCAGTGACAGTGTTGCCAACACTCATGATAATTACTGTTTTCCTTAAAGGCCCAGCTCCTGGAGTCACGTGGAGGTGTGATGATTTCAGCCTTCATTCTTCATGAAAAAGTTAATTTCTAGCCTTCGTGTAAATGTGACACCCCCCCCTCCCAAGGCTCAAAAAGCAGAAGGCAAATAAAAATGTATTATGCTTACAAAATCTCCTGATTTTAAAGCCAATCTCAGGATTTTTGGTGAGCCTGACTCATGATTTCTGAACATTTGGGGTTGGCAATGCTGCCAATATCTGTCTCTGCCTTAAGCTCAGATCCACAACGGGGTTTAGGCCCCTAAGTCTAAGTTTTAGGCTCTTCTGTGGTCCACAAAACTCCAGCTCAGCTGCTGCCTAACCCCGTAGGCGCCTAAACTTGTTTGATGCCTAAATTTTTGCTGTAATGTTACCTTGGCACCTCAGTGTCTGCCTCTGGGCGCACATGCTGCTGTCTCCCTCTAGGCATCCGGGCGACTGTCCCCCTAAGCCCCAGAGTGATCTATGAACTGGGGGAAGAGAGGCAGAGGACTAGGAGTGCCTATCTCACCCATGGGGCCTGATCCAGTCGGTATGCTCCTAGGCCGCCTACTGGATTGGATCCATTCAAAATCTGGCTGCCGGAGGAGGTGCTGGTGACTAGCTTTTAGCCCAGGGGTTAGAGTGCTCAGCTGGGATGTGGGAGACCCATGTTCAATTCCCCCCTGCTTGGGGGGGAGAAAGGATTTGAACGGGAGACTCCCCCCACTCGAGTGTGTGCGCTAATCACTGAGCGAGAGAACAGCCTACTGTGGGTCCCCCTCCAGCTCTCCTGCTGAAGCTGTGCCCCTTTGGATTTAAATAATTAAATAGTCATTGGGGCAGAGCCTGTAAGTGAGACTGGCTCTATAGGCTGGTGGTTAGGACACCCACCTTGGAGGTGGGAGAGCCAGGGGCCAGTCTGATGATTTTTCCACAGTGGCTTAGGTGCCTCCAGGAGAGAGGTTTCCAGATGTCGATCACTAGCCTCCTTGCACCCCAAGCGTAGGAACCTATCTCCATGAGAAGGGTGGGGCTTAGGGCACATCCTTCTCATTGAAACCTCCCATTGACAGGAGGTTTCGCTCTGCCTAGGCGCCTAACTCAGGCTTTGAGGATTGCAGTGCTGTCCCTGGGATTTTCTAGTCACATAAAGTCAGTCCTTTGGTGGATCCAGGCCTTAGCATCTTGGTTCTGTCAACACACATACGTTCTGGTGGGGCGCTGAGCCTCCTTTGCGTTCGGGGAGAATCACATTGAGGAGAGACACCTTAGAAAGGCTTTATGTTCGGAGAGCACCACGTAGAGCGGGCTGGCTTGAAACTGCCTGGAACTCATCCTTCGGGGCTTGATCTCCATCCCTGATTAGAGAGAATCTGGAGTAATTTCTAAATCCTATCAGGATCCATTATGAAGTTGAGAGATCTCGAGGTAAGGTATATTATTTAAGGATTATAAAATATGATTATCGGCACTGAACAAGGGCATTTTATTATGTATATTATGGTAGAGCCTACAGACCTTGGCTGAGATGCACACCTGTGCTGTCCATACAAGTGAGAGTCAGCCCCTACCCCCCAAATAATTTACCATCTACATAGACGGGTGGACATAAGAAGGTTCACTAGCCCCATTTTACAAATAGGGAAATAGAGACACCGGGGGATTAAGCAATTTGCCCAAGGTCACTCAAATAATCTGTGGCAGAACTGGTAAGTGAAGCCAGATCACGTAAGCTCCAGTGCAAGGCCTTAAATACAAGCCTGCACTTCTTCTCATTATCTGCACTTCCAGAGTGAAGGTTATTTGATTGGTCAGTATACACGGATCCTATTCTAATTTCCTGTCTTTATAAATACTCTCAGCCAGTGATTGTTGCTAAATAAAAAGCATTTAAACAAAAACCTTTGCAGAGGTTATGTGCTTGGCCTTCAATGCCGAATCGCCCAAGTGTTCTGAGTCCCCTGGAACATTTGTGATCCCCCCGTGAGCTTTCAGATGAGCTCCATAAATGACTGAATAAGGTCTCAAACTGCTCCAGGAGAAAAGCTCAGCTGGTAAAAGCCACAATAAGAACCTGGCCTTTTGCACCCTGCTTCATTGGCTCCTCTGCTGAACAGGAATGTAATTGTATCACCCCTCGAAGTCCATTATTTCCTTCTGATGACAACAGCCCTGTGGGATGTTTTCTGATGAGCTAATTAATTTCAGAAGTAAATGCCCAACCCTGAATTTTTCTGAGCAATTATCAGCTCGGAAACCTGCCAGAAATCAGAACATTTTTAGCCCCGATGATGAGTAACTGCAAGTAGCTGCAGACTCCTCTGAGATGCTGCAATTTACCGGGAAATCTCCAGTGGTATCTGTCTCCCGATGCCTGCGCCCGATAAGCTTGCCCTGAGAGCAGTCTAAACCTCCCCCCTTTATTTAAATGGGCACTGTTAGTCTTTGCAAGAATTTTGATAAGTGCTCTTGGGATTTTTCACTCGGTCAGGCATCAGGGATGCCATATGTAGAAATCATTACTCCAGTGAACAGAGCCAATGCCACAATTCCAGTGAGACAGGGGCACCAGAACCTGGGGGGCCAAGGGAATCATGGCCCCCCCACTTTTAAAAGTGAGAGGGCCATGCCCGACCACTTTTTAACATGAGCATAGTTTGGGAGGCAGGAGGGTGTGTTATCTCCCCAAACTGCAAGCCTCAGGCAGGTGCGCTGTGGGGGTGCAGACACAGGCCGGGGGCTGCTCTTGGGCACCCCAGCACCCCCACCCAGGGCAGGTGGAGGGTCCAGGGCTCCACACAGCAGCCCAGGCTCCCTGGATGGCTCTTACCACTGCCTGCCTCTGGCTTCCAGCCTGGCAGAGGGGGGGAGGTTCAGGGGGAAGAGGAGGAACAGGGGCAAGGCCTCATGGGCCCCCCATTTCTACCAGGGTTCCAGTGCTCCTGCAGTGAGACCCTGCCTTTGAGCAGGAATGGCTGGTTAAAGGTAAAGGATTACACAGAGAGGGAGCATAGAGAACCGTGTGCCAGGACTCCTGGGTTCTAGGCCCAGCTTTGCTTCTGTGTTCCCAATAGTAGGTAGTTGCCCCATCTGTACAATGGGGCTTTCCCTCATTACAGTGGTGGTGTGAGATTCTCTTAGCCTATGTGTGTGAAGTGCTTTAAGATCCTCCAGTAAAAGGTGGGTAAAAGCATTAACCTTAGCCCTTCAGCACATACAACAAACCCCTGTGTCAGCACCGCACGTTCACCCACCACAGAGCCACTTTTGGATTCCTTTACTTCACTCAGGAAAGACCAGGAGGCCCAGATCCTCAAAGGTATTTAGGCTTGAGCCACTTGGGATTCAGAGCATCTTCTGGGTACCATCGTTGGCTCTAGGTGACATCTCTCATCCCTCCTAGAGGCGAGAACTGTTCCTGGGTTTACCTCTTTGACCCTAACTCTTCCAGGGCCCCCTGCGCAGCCAGTTCTGTCTCTTAGCTTCCTTCTGGAGGTGGTTCCTTAGCTGACACTGGACCAGGTACCTGGAACTCTCTGCTCACCTCCCTTCATTTCAGTGAGTTCCTCTCCTCTTCATCACCCCCCTCTGCTATGCTCAAGGTGTGGCCACCAGAAAGAAGAGGACCAGGAGGAATTCCACACAGCGAGACATTTCAAATCAATATCAGGTCCTCAATGTGGAAACTATGGAAGGTATCTCTCAAGATCCTAGGGAATGGAAAGAGGTATGGAACACACCTCTGTATGGCAGCTTGGTCCAACCTATAAGAAAATCGGCCCTGCCTACATAGAGTTCTCCAACCTTCCAAGGAAGCCAGAGGATCCTTATTGGGGATTCAATACTCAGAAGGCTCAAAGAACATTCTGGAAGAGTCAGGCAGACACCAGGACAGCGTGCTGCCTTCTGCAAGCCAAGACACGAGACATCCCTCTAAGATTGGCTAGGCTTCTGAAACCAATGGGCAAAGATCCATTGGTGATGGCTCAGATCGGCACTAATGACAAGGCATCGGGGGTATCTTGCAGATAGTAGATGATTTCAGAGAACTCGGAAGCATGCTGAAGATGAAGAATGTCCACGCAGTCTTCTCTGAGATCTTCCTGTCACACAAGAAAAGGAAGACAGAAAGCAGTTTCTGGAAGTGGCCTGCTGGTGTATCTGCCTTGGGGTTTAGAGAGCATGGCTCCTTTAAAAATCTTGTTCTAAGGCAGAGGAAGGGCTGATTGTTCCAGGGGAGTGGAGAGAGGGAGAGTGATGGGGTATGTGTCTCGAGCTCCAGACAAGATGCCTGCAGCGAGCAGGCCCTCACATAGTGAAGCAGCCGAGAACCATCCCAAAGCCTGGAAGAGACAGAGCAGCCGATCGGGGACACCCCAGGATAGGAGCCAGGAGGAGCACTGTGCCAGGGAGGAATCCCCCGAGAAGGACAAACTGGAGCCGGACCCAGTATCACTGTCTCCCAGAGCTGCATGGGGCCATGAGTGTGGGGCTTATGACCTTGCATTGGGAATAAGGAGGGAGGCTGTAGCTAGCTAAGTGGGGAGGCTGTCGCTCTGTGTGGCTTTGCAGAAAGCAGCAGAAGAGGGCACTGGAGGGGATGCAGGGGAAGTTCACTGGTGTCAAAGATGACCAGGAGCACCCAAGACTCACTGCTGGACTGGAACTCTGCCCAGGATTCCTGGCCTCTGAGTGTAGACACAGTGCTCAGCATCTGCCCTTTTACGTTGTGGTACCACTGGGCCTGTGGGTCCTCGTGTTGGATGTAACCCTATTGTACTGCTTCCCCTATGTCCCCCCCCCACACACACCCCATTGTTTTTCTCCATCCATCCCTCTGTAAATAAATATTTCCCTTTCCTACATTAGTTGTACTATCCCAGTGTGTGTGTGTTTACTCTGGGGTAGAAGGGAGTTTCCCTGCTGTGTTCCTGTGTTGGGTTTTCTTGGCCGGAGCCCCTGCGGAGTGGATTCCATCTTGGCCACAAAGGCGCTATAGTTACACTGGCTAGGAAAGTGTTGTAGGGTGGAAGGTTTTGGTTTTGTGGAACATTGATCCGCCTTCTATGGGGAGAGGAGGCGATATAGTTTGGATGGCCTCCACCTCAGTGGAAGGGAGTCAACCTCCTCGGGGACAGACTGGCTAGAGTAGTCAGGACTAATAGCAAGGGGGAGGGTAAAAAGAGGGGAGATGTGAGCACTCAGCACAAAATCAAGATGGTGAGAACAAAATTAATGAAGGAACCAAAGGACATGAAGAAAAGAAATTCTTGAATCACTGAGACACCAATGCTAGGATCCTGGGTAACAAACAGAGGAATCATTCCTGTGGGATGATTTGCACAATTGAAATGTTCAAATCAATGGTTATCATCTATTGAAGAAGGATTGAGTGAGCAAAAGGGGAGGGGCAATAGCACTCTATGACAAAAACAGCATTACCTCTTTCTGAGTCACTGATAACTCAAAGAAAATGATCTTGAATGCTTATGGATCATGTCCTAACAGATAAAACACAAAATGGGGTACTAGTTGGTGTGTGCTCCAGACTGGGGAACAGAATGATACACATACAATGTGCAGGGAAAAAACACTGATCATGGGGGACTTGAGTGACATATACTGGAGATCTCATGGTGACTGTACTAAAACAACCTTGGAATTCCTGAACATTATAAATGACAATTTCCTAACTCAAAAAGTGTTGCAGCCAACACGGGGAAAATCTGTTAGACCTTATCCTAACAGATAAAGAAAAACTGATCCACAGAATTAAAAATTAATGGTAGCTTAGGCACAAGTGAGCATGACTTGATCACTTTTAAATGTGTGAGCAGAATGAAGTCCAGATCAGTAATATATATAAACAGAGACTGGGAATGGTTGGGTCATTACACTAATTGAATTTTTTCCCCCCCATGTTAAGTTCTCCTCACACCTTCTATGGGTCATCTCGATTATCACTTCAAAGTTTTTTCTTCTGCTGCTACTGCTAGCTCATCTCAATTGATTGTCCTCTTACAATTGGTATGCGTACTTCCACCTTTTCATGTTCTCTGTATGTATAAATATCTTCTGTCTGTGTGTTTCACTCTATGCATCTGAAGAAGTGAGCTGTAGTCCACGAAAGCTTATGCTGAAATAAATTTGTTAGTCTCTAAGGTGCCACAAGCCCTCCTGTTCATTTTGCGGATACAGACTAACACGGCTGCTACTTTGAAACCTTCCTTCTCCAGGCCTGTCAACGCAGCATCTCTTACAAGCGCTACATACATTTTTAGCATAACAGTTAAGGGAGGTGTGTGCATTGCACCCATCAGGGGTGGGACTGGGGCTCGTTAGAATGCTCAGAAGCTACTGAGTTTCTCTGTGCACGTGTTTGTGTCTCAGATGCGATGCACTGAGTTATCTGAGCCATAATTGCCATATTGCCTATTTCCACACAAAAGAGGGCACTACCCGTGTGCCCGAGTAGATATGCCCTGGCTGGGATTCAGAAGACCTGAGTGCTACTCTCCCTGATCAACCACTAGCGTTCTGTGTGATCTTGGGCTTGTCATCTCACCTCTCTGTGCCTCAGTTTCCCCATCTGTAAAACCAGGTTAATGATACTGACCTCCGATGTAGAGAGCTTTGAGATCTAGTAATGAAAAGTGTTATATAAGAAGTAGGTGTTACTATTGCCATCAGTGTGGGTGGGGAGTCTGATCTGGTCACATGGCACACCTACATTAGCTTCATTTGGCACAGGTATAAATGAAATCACAATGTGCAGCGTGGGGGAGAACTGGGCCTCCATCTCTTCCTGCCGAACTCCACTTTGCACCTTCTTTCACCAACTGTTATGCTTGAAACTGCCCCGCACCATTCCTCCCTGACAGTGGGACTTCCCTTTAACACCCAGACCTTAGCACAGTTCCCTGCAGTGAGCTCTTCAACCTGGCCTGCACATAGGGTCTGGTACCCCCTCTGCTGAAAGTCTGAACAGCGATGGTGACACCTATAGGAGAAAAGGAGGGATTCAATGAATGGGGCAGGCCAGAAACTGCTCGTTTGGAGCCCATCACATCACTTTCTGAATGTAAAGTATTTGTGAGCAGATTATTTTTGCTTCTCCAGACTTGGGCTACATGTGTGAGAAAGATAGAGTATTGTCCAGACTAGCCACCTGGGCTATATAAAGCTGCATGAGGATAAAGGTCTTTGACTAAAGGACTCTACATGGACGTATGACACCACAGACTGCACCGGGACTTGGTCAGACCTCAGTTCGCCATCTTTAAAATAGGGGTAATATTGTCCTACCTAGCAGGAACGGCATAAAAATGAACTTGTTACCATTTGGGAACTGCTGAATTATGATGGTGAGATTATGGTTTAAGGACAGAAGAACTGGTTGAAATGTTTTGAATGTTGATGAAAATTTTTGTTGGAATTTGGATGAAAAATGGAGTGAGAGTAAGGGGATGAGAACATTTTTAGTGAAATTTGTTTCATGTTTTTGACCAACTATAGAGATGGATGAAACGATTTCTGAAATTTAAACATTTCAACCAAGCTATCCCTCCCCACCCCCACTGGGAAAACAATTTTGGGGGAAAATAGCATGAATTTTTGCTGTGTTTTTTTTATCATTTCTGCCAGATTCTATGTGTATCAGGCATTTACAGCGTTGTGGCAGTAGTCGCTCCTGCATGGAGAACTGCAGGTGTGCCAAGGCTCTGAGTTGACCTAGGCTCAGGTTCAAGAACATTTGCAAGAGGGACTTAAAAATGTTCAACATCGACAAGGCAAGCTGGGCAGACATAGCTAGCCACAGGCCAGATGGGAGGGCTGTGCTGCACAAGCCAGTCGAAGAGGCTGAAGAGTGATGGTTGAGAGAGAGGAAAGTGCAGCAGACCTGACGTGCTAGTGGTGCGCTGGCTTCATCCTCAGGCTCTGCACCTTAAACCTGCCTTAGCTGTGGCAAGGGTGGTCGCTGAAGAATTGGATTTTGTAGCCACTCGTGATGCTGCAGCATGACACATGTTAATGGCACCGCCTGGGCTCTTACACCCATCATCTTTCCTCGGTCCCTGCTTTGAGCAGGGGGTTAGACTAGATGACCTCTTGAGGTCCCTTCCAACCCTGATATTCTATGATTCTATGATTCTATGGCTGCCATCTACTACTGCGTGTGATGCAATCTCCTGTCACACCTCAGGCAGCATTGGGAGTTTGCATTAATTTGCCTCAGATTCAAAATCTGTAATTCACAAGCCACAAGTTTTGCAGAGAAGCACTGGGCAGGAGAGGGGGGAGGGGGATTCAGTTGTCTGCCACTAGAAACCCCTTCCACTTTCCAGGGGCAGTTGGGACAAAAGCTGACCCTGCCTTGTTTGTGCTCTCCCAGTCGTTCTGTGGCTTTGCTGCTGACTAGAATTGCTTGTGTGGGGCTCTGGGATTCAGGACATACGCAGTAAATATTCTTTCACTGAGCACCAACAGTTCACTTGTGATAATGGCCCTGCCCCGAAGGTCTCACAGGTGGGGATGTTATCCCTTTATAAAGAAATTGTGTGCAAACCACTAAGCCCTTCCAGGTTTTCCTGGAGACATTTACTCCCTAGAAGACCTTTGATGTTTAGAAATTCCCATGTGCCAAGGAATGTTGAGAACAGACCTAACCCAGGCCATGGCCCTGCCCATCTTCCGCCCTGTGGCCCCACCTCCCTCCTCCTCCTCTCCCCTGAAGTCAGTGGGGACTCAGCTCCAGCCAGCAGCCTGGAGCTCAGGCCCGCCGGTGGCCAGGCTGCCCTGGGAGGCTTGGGCCAGCCCAGGGGTTGGACAGCGGCCCTGGTTGGTGCTGGGGTTGGGCCAGTGACTTGGCCTGGCACGGGGGTTGGGTCAGTGGCTTGACCAGCCAGCAATCTGAAGCTCGGGCCCACCAGCATCCAGGGCCACCCTGGGAGGCTCAGGCCAGCCTGGGGGTCAGGTCATCGGCTTGACCGGGTGCTGGAGCCAGCCAGATGGCTGGTGGCTCAGGGCAGCTGAGGCAGGCCAGCCGGCCGCTCGGAGTGGCTGGGGTGGGTGGGCCAGAGCTCCTCTGGCAGCAGGAAGAGGTACAGCACTCAGGGGAGGGCTGTGGGTGGAAGGCATGGGGCGCACAGGTTAGCTTCCCCGCAGTGGGGGTTCACTCACCCACCCATGGATGGCACATGGGAATCTTAATACAGAATCACAGAATCATAGAAATGTTGGGCTGGAAAGGACCTTGAGAGGTCATCTAGACCAGCTCCCCCCCCCCATGGTGGGGCAGGACCAAGTACACCTAGAGCATCCCTGACAGCTGTTTGTCTAACCTGTTCTGAAAAACTTATACTGATGGGGATTCTACCACCTCTCTTGGTAACTTATCGCAGTACTTACTAACCTAAATCTCCCTTGCTACAGATTAAGCGGATTATTTCTTGTCCTGCTTTCAGTCGACATGGAGAGCCACTGGTCACCATCCTCTACAACAGCCTTTAACATATTTGAAAACTGTGGTGACCCTTACTCTTCTTTTCACAGTACGACACTTGCCCGGCTGTTTGAACCTTTCCTCGGAGGTTGCATTTTCTAAACCATTTATCTTTATTTGTTGCTCTCTTCTTTGCTCTCTGCAATTTGTCCACATCTTTCTTAAAGTTTGGCATCCAAAACTGGACACCATACTCCAACTGAGTTCCAAGTAGAGCAGGACAATTACCTCCCATGTCTTGCATACAACACTCATGTTAATACACCCCTGCCTTGCATCGTTGGCTGATATTCAATTTGTGATTCACTATAACCCCGAGATCCTCTTCTGCAGTACCACCACCTTGCCAGTAGTCCCCATTTTGCAGTTGATTTTTCCTTCCTAAATGTAGTACTTTTCACTTGTCTTTATCGAATTTCATCTTCTTGATTTCAAACCAATTCTCCAATTTATGAAGGTCATTTTGAATTCTAATCTTGCCCTCCACAGTGCTTGCAATCCCGCCGAGGTTGGTGTCAGCCACAAATTTTATAAACATACTTTCTACTTCATTATCTAAGTCATTAATGATAATATTAAATACTACCAGACACAGGACAGACCTATTCAAGATCCCACTAGATATGTCCTTCCAGTCTGATAGCAAATCATTGATAACTACTCTCTGAGTACAGTTTTTCAACCAGTTGTTGCACCAACTATGTAGTAATTTCATCTAGACCACATTTCCCTAGTGTGTTTATGAAGCACCCTAACTGGGTTGCTCTACTTGAGTTTAAAATTGCACGTGTTTGCACTGTAGTTTTTGAAATTCCCTTTCTTCAAGGTTACTTCCATGCTGTTTAATAAGCTCTTATCTTGTAAGCTAAAATACGGTTGCAGGCCTTAACCCGGTGTGACTGTGTTTGGGGATTTCTTCAGCATTTAAGTATCCTAGGGACAGAACATTCAGGACCAAACCCAGAGATATAATGAGGTGATGAAAACTAAACTATAGTGCAAAACAGATTGAATCGCCTTGTGTTTTGTTCGTCTGGCCTCCCAAGTCCGGCAGCCCAGCTGGAGTCAAGCTGCCCTTCTTCATCCTTGCTCCACTCCTGTTGTGCATCAGGCAAACACAAAGAAACACAGTTCAGTCTCCATCACACATATGCAAGTATGTCAAAAGCCATAGCAGGGGAATTTACAAATCACACTTTCTACTCACCAGCCCAGCCCTGTAACTCCCTGAGTCTCTCCGCTGGCTCCCTCTTCTCCACAGCATCAATCTGGCTCTCACCTTCAAGGCCTTTCACAGTTTAGCTTCCCCCTACTTATCCAATCTCTTATCTCCCAGCACTATGACTCACCCCCTTCCCTTGCTTCCAGCCTCGTTTCCATTTCTCCCACAAGCATCCAGTCATCACACCAACAGCAAATTACCTCAGATTGGTGGTCAAGTGGGTGGCCTGTTAGTGATGCAGCAATCTCTCTTCCCAATGTCTCTTATTTTAAATATTTTTTTTAAATGTTGGCTGCACATTGTGCACTTGAGGCTAGATTTTCAACCAAGTTCAGAACCAGATTTTCAAGAGCTCAGTATCGACAACTGGGACCAGATTTTCAGACAAATCCCAAAGCCCTATACAAACCACAGATGTGGTAGGTATCACTGTACCCAGTGCTGAATGCAACCTTTTCTGGGTGGGAGAAAGCAGCTATTTAACTCCATAGAACAACAGTGCACAAGAATGTAGAGCAGAAGGGGAAGAAGAAGATGGCATTCAACTGAAACAGCAGGAGGGAATTTTGGTAGGTAGAATATAGGACCAAATTTTCAAAGCACCCATGAGCAGGTCTGGATTTTCAAAAGGGCTTGACTCCAATTGTAGGCACTTAAATAAACAAGATTCTCCAAAGTGTCTAGCACCAAGCAGTTCCCATTGTGACAGGGATGGTCACATTTTCAAAAGAGTTTATTTTGGTACCCATACAGGAGCTGGCTCATCTGAACATTTTAACCCACGCATCCTTGTGTTGCTATTGTCACCCTTGTCTTCCTCCCTCCCCTCCCACAATGAGTCCTCTGTCTCTTATGTTATGTTTGTACAGTGCCTGGCACAATGCAGCTCTGAAGCTGACTGGAGCCTCTGGGCCCTGCAATACCACAAATAATAAACTAATGCTAGTAGTCCAGCACAGCACGTGAAAACCAAGGCTGGGAACCCACCATGCAGAAGAGGGCGCTGGGCTTTGAGTGTCCCATTTGTTTGGGGAGTTTGTCATGCTGTCAGGAAGAGTCAGGAAAGCTTGACCTTGATGGCGGTGCTGGTGAATGCCTGCTAAGATTGCTGGCCACCCCTCCTGTGCAGCCAGCAGGCCAGAGCTTTGAAATCCACCCCCCACCGCCTTCCCCAAAACCATTCCTGAAAGTCCTGGAGTTATCAGAGAGCCGAGGGAGGCAGGCTGGAAACATGACCTTCCTTGTTTAGTCTCAGTCAATAAGCAGCAGGAAAACATTGCCATCCTGTTTTCGAGGCGATAGCACGCAAATAAGAATGAAGGAAAAATACGGCGGCCTCCTGACAGGCTGTGATTAATTCTCATTGTGTCCTGCATTGAACAGAGGCCAGCGGCGCTGTTCAAATATGTAGCCCCTTTTCCCCAACCCCCCAGGCCTGCGAAAGGCTGGGCAGGCTGAGACTGTTAGGGCAGGGGCAGTGAGAGGGGCTGGTGGCGAGGGGGCACGGTCTAGGGAAGCAGAACGTTTATAGGTGGATGCACTCGAGGAAAGTGCGTGTTGCCAGCGGGCCCAGTGACCATAAGGCCAAGGGCACCTGCTGTGAGGTAAGAGCTTTGGAAGAAGTGTTTTAGGCCGGGGGACAGTGGGGGAGGAGCGCCTGTTGTTTTCCTCCTCGAATGCTTAGTCCTGTCAGTCCAGGAGAGTGTGATTCACTTGCCCTTGCCCTGCTGCTATCTCTTCCTAACCCCTCTGGGACACTGCCCCAGGAACAGCTTTTTCACACAGTGTTGTTCTCAAGAAGAAATGGCTTCCAAGCCACTAGGGAGCCCCCAAGCTAGCTGTGTAAAGTGGAGACACAAGCTCGTCAACCCCACCCAGAGTCAGCTGCTCACCAGACCTGTATGTGGGTGTGCGAGGGCACCCAGAGCCCCAGTGCCATCCCTGTGTGCTGTGGATGCTAGAATCTCCCCCCGCCGCAGGTGCAAGCCTCCCCCAAAGGGTTCAGAGTAGCAGCCGTGTTAGTCTGTATCCGCAAAAAGAAGAACAGGAGTACTTGTGGCACCTTAGAGACTAACAAATTTATTAGAGCATAAGCTTTCGTGGACTACAGCCCACTTCTTCGGATGCATATAGAGCTTATGCTCTAATAAATTTGTTAGTCTCTAAGGTGCCACAAGTAGTCTGTTCTTCTTTTTCCCCCAAACGGGTGGAGATGAGAAGGGAGCCCACCCCATCCACACTGGCTAGGAGAGCCCAACCCGCACCCTCCTAAGGGGTGGCAAAGGCAGATTCACCCCAAGGTCTCCTGAGGCACAATAGCTCCTAGTGCCCCCCTTGTGCCAGCACCACTCTTCATTGCCCCCAGTGTGGGCGTGTGGCCCATTCTGCACACAAGGGGCCACATTTCTATTACTGCTCAGACCTGAGGCAGCAGGTTGGGTTCAGGAGACCTCTGCTCTGTTCCTGGCTCTGCCACAGGCCTGCCGGGTGACCCTGGCCGAGTCCCCGGTATAAACAGGAACTTAGCCACCCTCAGGGGAGCACAAAAAGGTGGGGGGGAGAGAGGTGAAGGCCCAACCCTGCTCCCGACACTTTCAGTAAAATGTCCCGTGGCTGGTAGGGCTGTGCCCAGCCAGCGTCTCCCCCTGCCCATAGAGAACGGGCAGCAACGCAGAGCTCCGGCTGCTGCTGCTGGCTGGTGGGGGGGACACTGCCTCTCCAGGGCTTCCCACACACTGTCTGGGGGGCAGGCTGAGAAGCTGATTCTGGGGGTGCCATGGGGAGGAAGCATGCTGAGGAGTCAGTTGTGGGGGTGCAGTGGGGGAGGGAGGATGCTGAGGAGTCAGTTGTGGGGGTGCAGTGGGGGAGGAAGGATGCTGAGGAGCTGGCTGTGGGGTGCAGTGGGAGAGGGGGGATGAGGATGAGCCAGCTGTGGGGGTACCTTGGGGAAGGGGACCATGATGCCCTGGGGAACAGCATTGCCACTGCCAGACATTTTTACAGTGTGGCTGGTGCTGGCCCCACCCAGGAGCCTGAACTTCGCCACTGTCTCCTGGCAAAGAGCCCAGCCAGGAGGCGCTAGCACATAGTGGGGGAGGTGCAGAAAAGCACAAACCCCACTGGAGCGAAGTTGAGACTCACCAGCGCGGCGCCTCCTGCTGGTCGTCTCAGGAATTAGTTCTCCAGCATACAGAGCGCCTCCTACTGGCCAGTATCTTGCCTGTAGCTGGCCCCCATGTCCCTCCTGGACCCCGGTGCCCTGTACTTCGGGGGTCTGCCCTCTGCAGTACCCCCACTCTGGGTCTCCCCTCTCAGGGGAACCCCCAACCCTCTATCCCCACCTTGCCTCAGTGGCTACTGCCAGTCGTCATCCAGCCCCCGCTCACTGGGGCAAACCACTCATCATTGGCAAGGGGGTGGGACCAGCTGCCTCTGCCTAAACCTGGGCTGCACCTCTGCAACCCCACTACCTGCTTTGGCCTTTAGCAAGGCCTCAGCCTGGGGATTTGCCAGGCTGGAGCGCCCCAGCTCCTCTTGCCTTTCCCCAGCCCTGCTCCACTCCCGGTCCCCTGACCTTCCCGGCAGCTCGGTCCTTCTCTCGCCACCGCTAGAGAGAGACTCCTCAGCTCTTGGCCCCCAGCCCTCTCATCGGGGCCAGTTGGGCCCTAATTGAGCTGTCCACAGCAGAGGCTGTTTCCCCAATCAGCCTAGCTTGGCTGCTTTTAACCCCTGTTCTGCAGGAGTGGGGCAGTCGCCCCACTGCACCCACCCAGTAATTCAACTTCATGGCTCAGGATCTGATCTGGTCTGGCCCATCCCCTGCCTCCTTGAGCCACCTGACTCCAGCCCCCAAACCCCACCCCAGTATCTATCCCAATCTATTCCCTCGACTGGGGACTTCTCCCCTCAAACCAGTCAATCCCATCCGCACCCTCAGATCCCCAGCCCCAGAACTCCACCTCCTAACCCCCATGGCCTCCATATCACCCTCTGATTCTAGTCCCACCTCCACCCCACAGAACAGAAAAACCCCATCCCGACACCCCGTTCTTATAACAACCCCCTCACACACACAACCCCCAACCCATTGCTTACCCCAGTTCCACATAGATAGAGATCATGGACCCAAGCCTGCAGACACAACTCTAGTACCCACTCCTCCCCTTCTGCCTCCTCCAGCACATTCCAACACTTGCCCCTTGCTTCCCCATGCCCATCCTCCGGACCCCCATCCCTGGGTTCTTCCCTATCCCATTGTTCATTTCCATCACTAATTCCACTTCCCCACCCATCCCCAACTCCCTGTTTGTATGAGAAATATTTATTATTTATCTCAACTGCCTACTACATATGGATCTGCAAAGTTTCTATTCCCATCCCATCTCTGGCTATAGCTGAGAGATTTTGCCTGTTAAATCTTATACTGTGTAAAACTCTTTAAAAGTTTTGATGTCTCTCAGAAATTAAATACCTGCTTTCGTTTTTGTTAAATACCCTGTAACTAGCAAGTGTAGCTCTGAAATAGAAAAACAATGCTGATGAGAAATTAATGTTAGGTGAGTTACATAACAATACTCTATTTGTTTCATTCATCAATACACACAGCACCCCCACATTCATTGGAATGATCTTGGTACCTTCTCACATTTATTTCTGTGATTTACATTGGTGTGAGTGACAAGTAACAATAGCAATCGATAAAAATAGCAAGCAATGTTGTTTTTCCCAAGGTAAGTAACAGATGAATGATCAACAAGAAGTGAAGTAGTAAATGTAATTATGAACAACGCCATATGACAACATAGATTCTATTTTCATTAAGACCTTCTTGTTTCTTTAAGATGATAGATGGTTTTAAAAATCCTCAACAACCACTCAGTGAACAAGATAAGTCAATATATTTATAAATTCTCCAACAATTTTTAGTGGAAAATAGTTTTCTCACAATCTTGCTTGAACTTTAAGCAATGTTCATAGGTATTTTCATATTTGTCCATTGAGTTAGTTTATCTGCAGTTCATTGTGTGGTACTTAACAGGAATTTTTGGTTAATGTAGACATACGACCTATTTGAGGACTTCAGTAACTCAGCCAGAGGTTAGGGGTCTATTACAGGAGTGGGTGGGTGAGGTTCTGTGGCCTGCAATGTGCAGCAGATCAGAGTAGATGATCATGATGGTCCCTTCTGGCATTAAAGTCTATGAGTCTATATGGAATCAGGTCTATTGTCTTTGACAGGGTCACACTGGTTCTCTCATGGATTAATAGCTGCTACTGTAATAAAATCTGATAATCTTGTTAATTCTGGATTCCCAAATGTTTATTTGACTTTTTCAGAGCATGTCCGGAGTGAAAAATAAAAAATCTGAATCAAGAAGCAATGGAGTGCTAGTGCGTTGTTCCAAGTGCAGACGTACTTTTCAGAAAGACTATTTTAATGAACATGTGAGAAGATGCCATGCTCATCTCGAAGAGCCTCAGAATTTTCAAATTCTAAAAGACATGCCTCAGTTTGCCAATCTGTTTGCAGCAGTTAAAGCCACAGCAAGTGGGAAAAGACAGAAGTTAAGTAAAGTTTCTGAACGTATCAATACCAGGAAATAACAGCTTGAAACCTTGTGACCGCATACAGAAGCCCCTTTGCCTGTAGATACACCAACTCCTCATGAAGTTTCTTCTGATCTTAAAAAGGAAGTAGATGCAACATTTGCGCAACCATGTGAGTAAATCTGTCTATCTTTACATAGAGCCAAATTATTAATCTAAAATATTCAAAATGCTTCCTGTCTAAAAACAAGATAGGCCAATAACTTACTCAATATTGAAAAATGCTGTTTCTAATACTGACACCCAACCTGAATCTGACATGATGCTTTTAGTTCAGGATGACAACAATAACAAACTATTGGCTGATGATATTCTGCCAAGTGAAATTGACCAAAAAGTATTGCTTGAGGAATCCAATGAGGAGCCAATTTCCATCTTCACTCTGCTTGGATTCTTTTCTGATTTAACAGCTTGAAACCTTGTGAACATAGCTTCATTGCTGAAAAGAAAGCAAACATTTTAGATCCTAGAGCTGTATCTTACAAAATCTTAGATATAGCCAAAGAGACTAGTAACAAAGTATCTATGTTGCTTGGAGGTGGAAAGAAATTCACATCACAAATCACATCAACTAGTGACATTTCTGTTTCATTGATTTGTGAGTTCAGGAACATGATCCTGGCAGGTGGCCTAGAAATTTACCTGAGAAACTTAGGTCTGTGCCTGTGCCGACTTCAAAACTACCCTCAAGACCCACAAATTTTGTGTGTTCAGTTTCCTGTCAAACCAGGAAGAACAAATGCCAGTGATGCTTTTGTACCAGGATCCAGAGTATGAGACAGGATGAAAACCTGGGGAAAAGATGCTCCCCCGTTTTTGGTAAAACATTTTAACACAAGGCAGTGCCCATGGTCTACCTAAAATTCATGAATGTCTGTGCTTCTAGTGAGACACTATTGAAATACCAAGACAGGAACCTGTCAATAACAAGAGAAGTTGAAGCTGAGAAAAAATGTAATGTATCAATGTTCCTTGATATAACAAAAGTTCTAGCTCATCAACAGCTTGCTTTTTGGGGTTCCAATGTGAGACAAAGGGGAATTTTCATCAACTAGCCAAACGGATTTCCAAATAGAAACTCCATCTCAGGGCATGGCTGGAAAATCATTATGGACACTCTCATAAAGCGGAAGTGTCAGAATGAATTCATCAAGATTCTTGCAGATGGTGCCAAGAACACAATCTGGGAAGACTTGAACAAATGCAAGTTCCTTTGCATCTTTGCTGACATGACACCTGATGTCAGCCATGCTGAACAGTTAGTTGTGGGCATGAGATATGTCAACAGTAAAGGCGTTGCTAAAGAAAGAACAATAGCTGTTGTTGAAGCAAAGTCAATGAAGTGTAAAAACTTAGCAGCCAAAATTGTGAAATACATCTATGCCTTAAGACTGGATGTAAACTATATTGTCTTTCTATTATGTGATTTTGCCAGCACCATGTCTGGATGGTTTGAAGGAGTGAAAACTTCTATGAGCTCAATGCTAGGTTGGAAGATTCTGTATTTCCAATGCTTGGGGCATTGAGAAAATAATATAGTAAAGCACACTTGCAAAGCTAATGCCATCATAAGAAATGTGTTTGGGACTTTTACAAGCATTTACAACTTTGTTACCAGTGGAACAAATGTTATGTACTTTACAAAGGTGCACTGGAAATGGTAGAGGGGAAACTTCATGTTAAAAGGTTTTGGGAAACTTGCAGGTGTGCTAGGAAAGAATTGCTGCAGACTACCTGGCGCACTCAACCAGAAGTGGTGAAGCTTCTCAATGATATTTCTCATGATTCTACAGCATGACTCAGAAATGAGAGCTGAAGCTGGAAACCTCTTTGCCTCCATTCATTGTTTCAATTTCATTTTTGTTCTGAGATTCATGAGACCTTGGCACAAAAAAATCAAATGCTTTCATAATATCTTCACTGAGGACTTTGACATTGTTACAGCTAATTGACTGATGTACATCACATGACGTCTGAACCAAATAACCTGGAATGAGATAACTGCTTCAGTAAAGACAGTAGTGTTATAGATTATTTGTAAGATGATGGCTCTGAGGAATATGACCCCGAGCAAGAGCTTGAAATAAGGCATCGAACGTGACAGGCCCTTGCTCGGTTTCGAGACCCTAGCAATGCACTCCATAAACAGCCATCATTTAAAGAGTTCTACAGATCGGAAGTCCAGAAAACGCTTGCAGTTACGGTGCAGGAGCTATATCTCGCTTATAAGGAGATGAAATAAAAGATCCTGCTGGTTATCACATGCCTGGAAGACCCTGATGCAACAAAATGCAAAAGCTTCACTCAGGCTTTTCCTTTTTGCAAAGTGCAACCTGAACAGTTGGGGATAGAACTGACTTTGTTCAAAGCTGACGCTGAAAAGAATTTTGGAACAAGTTTATATATTGGGTTTGATGTACTAATCAGACATACATGTGGGATCAAAAAGGGGCTCCTGAACTTGTGGACTGTATGTAAAATGACAAAGACAATCTCTTGCATCTGAAGAAGTGAGGTTCTTACCCACGAAAGCTTATGCTCCCAGTACTTCTGTTAGTCTCAAAGGTGCCACAGGACCCTCTGTTGCTTTTTAAAGACAATCTCTGTAACTTCTACAAAAGGAGAATGAATCTTTAGCAGGATGAAACTGGTCAAAATGGTGCTACTGTGGGTGATGACTAGTTGGACTTCTTCCTTGTGAAATGAACATAGTCGACTCCCTGGACACTGAGAAAAATCGCCAAAATGTGGAGGGCAATCGAATCACGGAAATTTTCCCTTGATTAATGGTTTATCAGTCAATACATTTAAAGTAATTATTACTAGCTTGTTTTGTCACTTCTTCATAGACTGCAGAATTGCTGTTTTAGTTAGCTCACAAAGCTAGTACAGTAAAAGTTCAGGAAACGTTCAATACATTTTTTACACTTCACCCCTACTACTCGAGACCCTGAGTGGTGCCCCTAGCATCCTTTACAGGCATGTTAGAGTAATGCTACTTTGAGCTTTTCTATGCCTGTCATCTGAGCTCCTCAATGCATTGCACAATGCCTCTGAAATAAACCACAGACCACATCTGGGAGAGAAATATACTGATCTCCCATTGTACAGGTGGAGAAACAGGCCCAGAGACTGGCTGTCCAGTGAGTCTCAAATAGGGGAATAGAAGCTGGGTCGCAATACTCCCAGTGGAGCAGCTAGGGTGTGAGGGAGGGAGTGACTGCTGCTTGCTGGCTAGAAGGGGAGATTGGGATTCTTGGGTTGTATGCCAGTGACTTGTTTTAGGACCTTGAGCAACTCACTTTCTGGCTTTGTGCCTCAGTTTCCCCATTTGTAAAATAATGAATAATTGTCTCATTGTTACCTGGTAATCCCCGCCTGTTTGGCGCACAGACCAGCTCTTTCTTCTATGTGTGATCAGCACCTAGCACAGCGGGGCCCTGATGTATGACTGAGGCCCATGGGTGCCCCTGCAATATGACTGATAAACAGTTTAATTTTGATCCATGGTTCAGGGATGCTGAGAGCCTTCATTAATGTTTACAATATTGTTGAGTTGTTTTTAATAAGTAGCTGGGGTAGCTGCCAGAATGAGACCTGTGGAATCAAGGAACAGAACGTGTTCCAGGAATATCAGGGCTTGGCACATTTCGTATTGATAGAGATCTCTGTGGCCTGCAGCCTTCGGGAAAGCTTGGCAAATTGGTATTCAAATGTTAAAGGAAATTTTCAAAAGCACTTAAGCCCTTAGAAGCCTAAATCCTATTTTCAAAAGCACCAAAGTTACCTAGGAATCTAAGGGCCCGATTTTTAAAGGTATTTAGGTGCCACGGTTCCACTGAAATAGGGAGTGAGGTGTCTAAATACCTTTAAAAATCTGTTCCTAAGTCTGATTGACTTTCAGTGGGGTATAGGTGCTTCAATGACCTACGTACCGTAGACAGCGACCCCTCTTGTGCAGAATGGATTGTATTCTGATATCACTGCTGTGAGCCACCTTGGCTGTGAGCCACCTTCTGAATGATCTTTTCTCCCCTTTCCATTCAGGCAGGGAACGAGTCGGGTATATGAAAAGCTCTCAGAGTTGCTCCTTTGTACTGTTGGTAGGCTAATGGTTAGAGCAGGGGACTAGAAACCACCCCTGCGGAGTTCTGTTCTTTCCTAACATGATCTGGTGGCTGGAAGCTGAAATAAGTGAAGTTCAAAATGGAAAAAAAGACACATTTTTAACAGGGTTGGCAATTAACACTGGGACAGCTTACCGGGGTATTGGCAATGGTGGATTCGCCATTTCTGGAAGTCTTGAGTTGTCTTTCTGAAGTACACACTCTGGGTCAACCACCAGCTGTTGGGCCCAATGCAGAAATGACTGGGTGAAATTTCATGGCCTGTGTTTTAATAGTTCTTTCTGAACTTAAAGTCTCTGAACACTCATGCTTCACAATCAGGATATAAATTAGTTGTTCACTGGTATGAGGAAGGAAAACTTCCCCGTCTTCTAAAACATACAACATTTCACAACTGGGTACGTGCAATATTCAGGATTTTCACCTTCGTCTGACGCCTCAGATACTGGCCGCTGACGGCTGCTGGTCTAGACGGTTTGATGATCAGATCCTGTATTGCAAATCCTACCATGCACTCAGATGAGCCTCTTCACTTGGTACAGATGTACATGCTATTTGGTGAGGGAATAAATTGGAGGCAACTTCATGAGAACCAGATAAATGGGACCCAGATTCCCTCCTGATTTGGGGTTTGGATCCAGCTGACATAGGTTTGCAAAACCAGAAGCTGCCCCCCCCCCCAAATTCTCCCCACCAGTTAAGGCTGCTTAAGCCAGAACAGCCCACTACATCCATCAACACACCCGCCCCAACACACACACACACACACACACACACACACACTTAAAAGCAAAAAATGTTCAGTTGAGACGCTTCCCAACACATCACATTTATGCTTCACTAACAGATTCTGCCTCTCTATAATTCCTTTATGCCTCCAACATACACAGAAACGCAACACAAACATTATCATCATACTGTAGCACAAAACCTTCTCTCCAACCTCAGCAAAATGAAAACAAAGGTCTGCTGGGCTTCTGCGTCCCAGTGACCTGAGGGATGTGTTGTTGTTGTGTTTCCTATGGTGAAGTATGAGGTCAAAGTTCAGGGTTTGTATGATGGCTTTATGCTATCACCCTCACAGGATCAGTCAAAGAACTGGAAAGCACATTGTGATGCACAGCCTGAACTCTGATCTGTTGATTTCTTATTTCATTATATAGCACATTACAAAAGCTTTTAGGTAACAGTTTATCTTTCAATAATGTTTGGGTTCCGATTTGTTTGGTACAGTGTATCAAGTCCTGGTGTAAATAAACAGCAGATAAGTAAAGATGAGTATGTGCAAAACCTTACATTCCTTCTCTATCTGGCATATGGCATGCAAAGATGCTAAGATTGTAATTTTAAGAAAGAATGATCGTTACATTATTAAACACTGTAGCACTGGAAGGCCAGAGTTAAGGTGATGTATTGCGTTGTGATTTCAGTCCTTTGAGATGTGCTCCTAAGGCGCTATTATTGTTGGAGGGAAAATTAGGGCATTTGGTGTGGTGCGGTCACGATGGCAGAGGGTAACGCCTGGAGAATGGTGTTGTAGGACGGTGGCCATCACTCTCCTTGCTTCTTATAGCAGCATGTAGCGTACCGGCACCGCAAGCCCAGCTAGCATGAGTATCAATAGCCGTGTAGATGGTGAGGCGCTGGTTAGGGGAGTACAGTACAGACATGCCAGACCCTTAGGGCATATACCCTACACAACAATCTACTCACCCAAGCAGTGCCTCCCACGTCCACACGGTGTAGAGTCCTGCTGCGGCCCCCCGCAAGAGCCTTTCAGTGTCACGTGTAGCAACGCACCACAGTGTGGCTGCAGCCTGCTTTTCACTGCGGCGTAGGGTGACCAGACAGCAAGTGTAAAAAATCAGGACAGGGGGTGGGGGGGGGAATAGGAGCCTATATAAGAAAAAGACCCAAAAATCGGGACTGGCCCTATAAAATTAGGACATCTGGTCACCCTACTGCGGCGTGTAGCTATGCATACACCACACACAGTGCCACAAGGGTAGGCGTGGCCTTAGTGTGTCTGCATTTATGAGGAAATCCACTCCGGCAATCTTAACTCAAAGTTATCAAACTTCCCCACGTGGGAGTGTAAATAATAAAACTCTGCAGCTCTGGGGGAGAAAAACGGGAGCATTAGTCAGCACCACTCTGGGGGAAGGGGGGGGAGAGCCGTGCAGAAGGAATCCGGACACAGTCTCTTCCAGAGAGGGTGGAAAATGCACTGTACAAAATATTTTCACAGAGCAGGAAAGCGCTGCATTCTTTGCATGACAATGGTGTTGTGTCAGCGTCTGAGATCACAACCCTGACTCAGTTCAGTGCTGGGGGGGGGGGGGGAGGAGGGCATAGCAGGTGGCGTAGGAGTGGGGGCTGATTGTAGATCAGGGCCTGTGCTGCTAACTGTACAATGCTCTCAGACGTTCCAAAGAAAACACAAGGTCATTGTTTTATTTTTCTTGAAAGACTGTTCCTGATGGACAGCCCGGCAGTGTAAATATTGTGCCTGGGTCACATGCATGCAGCGTGAGCACAGTGGGCTTGCGTTCCCTGGCACAGATGGACACTTCGCCTGCAACAGCCTCTGAGGCACCCGGCAGAGCAGCATTCAGTTGCTTTATGCCATGTGCTTCCCACAGCCTGGCGTTCCACAGCTCTGCCTGATGCGGAACTGTGCAGCATCTGATCCCAGTCGTTAGCACATCTCTGCTATTAAGAAACAACATATTTGTAAAGAACAAATCGTGTCAAACCAATCTGATCGCTTTCTTTGATCGGATAACGAGTCTTGTGGATAAGGGAGAAGCGGTGGATGTGGTATACCTAGACTTTAGTAAGGCATTTGATACGGTCTCACATGATATTCTTATCAATAAACAATACAACTTAGATGGGGCTACTATAAGGTGGGTGCATAACTGGCTGGATAACCGTACTCAGAGAGTTGTTATTAATGGTTCCCAATCCTGTTGGAAAGATATAACAAGTGGGGTTCCGCAGGGGTCTGTTTTGGGACCGGCTCTGTTCAATATCTTCATCAATGACTTAGATATTGGCTTAGAAAGTACGTGTATTAAGTTTGCACATGATATCAAACTGGGAGGGATTGCAACTGCTTTGGAGGACAGGGTCATAATTCCAAATGATCTGGACAAATTGGAGAAATGGTCTGAGGTAAACAGGATGAAGTTTAACAAAGTCAAATGCAAAGTGCTCCACTTAGGAAGGAACAATCAGTTTCACACATACAGAATGGGAAGAGACTGTCTAGGAAGGAATACGGCAGAAAGGGATCTAGGGGTTATAGTGGACCACAAGCTAAATATGAATCAACAGTGTGATGCTGTTGCAAAAAAAGCAAACATGATTCTGGGATGCATTAACAGGTGTGTTGTGAGCAAGACACAAAAAGTCATTCTTCTGCTCTACTCTGCACTGGTTAGGCCTCAACTGGAGAATTGTGTCCAGTTCTGGGCACCGCCTTTCAAGAAAGATGTGGAGAAATTGGAAGGGTCCAGAGAAGAGCAACAGGAATGATTAATGGTCTTGAGAACATGACCTATGAAGGAAGGCTGAAAGAATTGGGTTTGTTTAGTTTGGAAAACAGAAGACTGAGAGGAGACATGATAGCAGTCTTCAGGTATCTAAAAGGGTGTCATAAGGAGGAGGGAGAAAACTTGTTCACCTTAGCCTCTAAGGATAGAACAAGAAGCAATGGGCTTAAACTGCAGCAAGGGAGGTTTAGGTTGGACATTAGGAAAAAGTTCCTAACTGTCAGGGTGGTTAAACACTGGAATAAATTGCCTAGGGAGGTTGTGGAATCTCCATCTCTGGAGATATTTAAGAGTAGGTTAGATAAATGTCTATCAGGGATGGTCTAGACAGTATTTGGTCCTGCCATGAGGGCAGGGGACTGGACTCAATGACCTCTCGAGGTCCCTTCCAGTCCTAGAATCTATGAATCTATGAAACAGCAAGGGACAGATTGCACCTAACCTTGCATCTGGGGAGGGGGATGTAAGGAGCCTTCCCTCCACCCTTGGTATCTCCATGGAAGATACAGGTACAACTTCAGACTGGGTACTCTTCTGATTGTCTTCTGCTATCACTCCTGGGGTGCTAGCCACCCCAAGGGGTGATGGAATAGCAGGTGTAGCCCTGACACACTTTGCATCAGCCTGCAATGTTGGCTAGATATGCAGAAGACATCATGTTGCACTTTCTTAGGGGATGGTGGGCATGCTCTCCATGTGCGCTGGGAGGCATGAAACTTTTTTCCACCAAAAACTGCAGATTCAGGTCAACTGAAACATCGTGGGAATTGTTCTGAAAAAAGAATTGAAGCGTTTCAATTTTTCAACTCAAAACCCCTTTTTGTTTAGAATTTTACTAGAATTTTTTTAAGTCAAAAATTTCACACAAAACATTGCATTTTGTGCTGAACAAAATGTGGAGGGGTTTTGTTCAACCCAAAATGAAATTTTTCAAAGCTTCCTAGTTCAGCAACTGACCACAATTATGGGTTACTCCCACAGCTCTAGTCCTCACTTGGTGACCTACTGAAGAGCTGAGGGGAGGGAGCCTGGTAGAAGACCCCACAGATCCCTCTCCCCTGCTTGCCATTCATTTCAGCTCTTGTTAAACGCAGTTGTTATTTTTCATACCTTCCTCCACATCCCGCTATTGACGCAAGCACAAGGAACAGTCTCCTGCTGTGGTAACTACTGGGAACAGTGCAGCTAGCAATGAGCGCGATGTATGAAAAGGTCTAATGCTTCCCATCACCAGGTGTTCCAAACGCCCTCTGGCACTCTACAGTGCAGACTTCCGAGGGGACTCCTCGCAGGAGTAAGCACTATACCTGTAGTAAAAGTGTCGGAAGGATCAGGAGTTACGACCAGACATAACATGATGAGGAAGGCAACAAATCATAGGGCCATGGGTAAGGTGAGTGTACACAAGAGCTTTACGTACCTGTGGCTGCTTTACTCTTTAGTTCTGTTTAATTCAATTCTTTGCAGGACTCTGCTGGAAGCTGTGGAAGGAAACATGGAATAGACAGATACTTCATAAGCATCCTAGATGCATAGTGCAGCAGGTATTTTGGCCCAGGTATTCTGTTATATTGCCCTGATGAAAGACTTTGGGGCCATAGGCTACATGGCACCTAGTATGGGTCTTTCTGCAGTTGTGTTATTTCTCAGGTGCAATTCAGGTGGTTTCGTTTGAAAATTTGACCTTAAAAGATAACAGATCATTACAATGATAAAGACTTTGTTTGTCATAGCTTGCACTCTCTGCCAAAGACAAATGCATACTAGTGTTTGTGTGAGCGTGTGCATATTGTTTGTATGTTTGAGTGTGCAAATAACTTAGTTACATTCCAGTAAACAAACTCCAGCCTGTAGTAGAAATGAGGTTATCTTATCTACATTGTCAGTGTAATTACATGTATGCAAACAATTCTGTCTGAATTGCTTCTTAAATCTTCTACAGCTGTCAGGACTATTTTCCCACACTAGCACAATTAACTCTCCTGTAATTTATTAATTTCCTACTCAGAACTTTTCTAAAGTACAAACTCCCTGAGCAGCCAGTGCAACTTTAATTCCTTAGCATTTCATTTTTGCTGTGCCTCGCAGAAACACATCTGCCATTCCTGACGCTGCCCACTGCCCCCAGCTGTGCCAGTCAGACGGCAGGTTTACGTTCCACTGCCTACTCGTTTCCTAGATAACCACTGAGAGTTTGAAAAGAAACCAGAACGAGCTTAGCAGCATTTCTACTTCTCTCTGTGCATTGAAACCATCTTACAGAAGGACAATCAGGCTCACCACAGCTGGGGTTCTGTCTCCATCCCAGGATGTTAGCCTGAGCCTGGCCGATGACCCCTCCAAAGACCCCGACCACTCTGCAGTGTGCAGAAATTCCTGCTTTACTATCAACCCTAATAATCTCCTCCTGGATGGAGGGGAACCAATTAGTGCAAGAACTCAGTGGTTTCAATGGAGCAGAGGGGTCTGAGTGTTCTCCCCAACAGCCCTCTGGCTGGGATACAGGCCCATAGAGGTCGGGCCTGAATAGCTGGGGATCCAAAGGGTGTGTATCCTACACAGTTTCCTTTGCCAGACCCCCATCAAGCCACCCCATCCCCAGCCTTGTCAGTGCAGAAGCACCAATAGCCCTGCACACTTTGGCCATGAGCCATGGGAGGAGGGCAAGCTGTAGAACATGCAGAGGGAATTAATGCTGCTTCCCCAAGGGAACAGAACCTTTATGAAGCTTTTCCTACAGACTGGCCACCTTTCTTAATATGCCTTTTCTCCACCACTCCTTGCTGCAGGGACTTTTCCAGGGGTCTATACAAGATTGGCAACATCCTAACCCCCTTCCCATCCTACATGCTCCTTTCCAGAAGATTCTCTGCAATGCTTGCAGACGGTGTTCAGAATGGGCTAGGCCATATAGCTGCACATAAACCAACCTACTCAGTCCTAGCATCAAAATATTTACCCTGACTCCCCTGTCCTCCTCTGGAAAGCCCTTCCGGTCTGATGCAATGGACTCCAGGGAATGGCTGGTCCCTAATTCTAATTCTTGTAATTGGTTTGGGTACACAAGAGGAGGATGCCAATTCCTTTGTCGAAGCCCAGATAAGATATCAGAATTTCCTGTTCAAACGATAAGTACCCTTTGGACACTGAAACAGCCCCGCCTTCCCTCTGCTGTTTATGCACCATCAGATACACTTTGCCATCTTGGGCATCCTTGCCATCCCTTTTCCCAATGCTTTGTCCATGCGGAGACGACCCTCTGCTTCATGGTAGGGTCTCCTCAGGAGTTCGGCCCTGGGAGCTAACAAAGCAGCAGGCCCCATCCCAGCCCTCTGAACTGTCACTTTCTTTCCTACGGCTTCTTCACGCAGCGCACAGTCAACTTGTGGAACTCCTTGCCTGAGGAGGTTGTGAAGGCTAGGACTATAACAGCATTTAAAAGAGAACTGGATAAATTCATGGTGGTTAAGTCCATTAATGGCTATTAGCCAGGACGGGTAAGGAATGGTGTCCCTAGCCTCTGTCTGTCAGAGGGTGGAGATGGATGGCAGGAGAGAGATCACTTGATCATTGCCTGTTAGGTTCACTCCCTCTGGGACACCTGGCATTGGCCACTGTCGGTAGACAGGATACTGGGCTAGATGGACCTTTGGTCTGACCCGGTACAGCCGTTCTTATGTTCTTATGTTATGTTCTTATGTACGGCTGCTGGGAATGTCTGTCAGGGTGATTCCTCAGCTATCCCCGCACACAGCTCTCCTGGAGCTCAGCACTGTCTTACCAGCACAGAGAAAGCCAGAACTGGGACAAAGAACTTAGCTTACGGTGCTCCCTGCAAAGAGTTTTCACAGCTCTGGAAAATTCCTGGTTCTTTAAGGTCTGACCTAAATGAAACATATCCAAACCACAGTGTGCAGGCATGTCATGTACACACCAATGTCAATGCCAGGGACCATAGCTTGGCCAGCTATTGTTAGTGTTGGATTTTCACACATTTATACACTGGTCTGAAAATGCTAGAAGGCACTGCACTAGACACTTGTGAATCAGATGTCTATCAAACGTTAATTCTTCTTGCAGTCTGTGTTCCATGCTCTTCTGTTGGGAAAGGGGAAGGAAGATGAGTGAACAAAGGAACATGTAAGAACACAAGACTTTTGAGAGCCAAAGGAAGCCAGGGCAGGAACATCACCTCAGCATGATTTGCTCCCTTCTTTCTGAGCAGGGTTCCACACGCGACACGCTGACCATTTAGTTGGGTGCCTAAACGGGAGCTGAAATAGCCCTAGAAGTCACATGGCCTGTCTTTGCTCCACCTGAGTCCTGGCCCTTCCACCTTCTTGCACGATGGCATTCTGCTGGGTAATCAGGCTTGGCAGAATTCAATATTGATTTCTAATGGTGACGGATAATATCCATGTTCATTTTTAAACATTTTTTCAATTTTTATCTTTTACATTTTCACAGGTGTGTAAAATAATGCGCAGGGAAGGCAACAATTATTTAATAACAGTCGACACTGGGATTCAAAACGTTAAAGCTTCATATCTGTTAAAATACAAGTTGTCAACATCACATGTCAAAATAGACATCATAAATATCCTTATATCAAACTCTAATTCTCAAACAGCATTTGCCTTAATTGCCTATCAGTAAATTTCAATTATTATCAATCGACTAAATATTTCTTCCTGGTTTGTGTGTCTACAGTGACATAGACATTTACTGGTACAAATCTAATCCTCCCAACCCTATCTATAAGGAAATATTGTTGAGCCCTTCTGTGAACTTTCCATAAAACAGATGACTATCTTGTCAAAATATACAGTGATACAATGCATGGGGGTTTTTTTGTGGGGGGAGCACATTTTTCACAATGATTATTCTAACTCTATCTTCCCTATAGAGGGCTATTTTGAGGACAACACAAAGGATGTTTATATCTTTCTTGGTATAAAGACATAAAGGCTGCCCTTTCCATCCAGAGTCTCTTACCGGCAGACACTGTTCCTAGATTCCCAGAGGATATTTCCCACCTGAATTTATTATTTATATTACCATAGTGTGCAGGAGCCCTAGTCATGGACCAGAACCCCAGTGTGATGGGTGCTGCACAAACACAGAATACAAAGTCCCTGCGCGTAACAGCTCGCACTCTAAATAGACAAGACAGATGGGTGGGGATGGGAACGGGGACGGGGTAGAATGCACAAGCAGAGTGAGCAATGGGATGGCAGTAAGCGGCATGGTCGTGCCACAGTTGTTCCCCAAAAGGGCTAACGATATTATACACAAGAGAAAGAGTGAGCACATATGCAAGGGGTTAGCAGCCAGGAGTCCTGGGTTCTAGTCCTGCTTCTGTCACTAATTCATTGTGTGTTTTGGAGAAAGGCACTTACACACTCTGAGCCTCAGGTTACTCACCTGTAAAATGGGTATCGTGGCTACCACAGAGAGCCGTTGGTTATCCATTGTGTATAGAGTGGGTTAAGATCACTGGATGAAAGGTGCAATGGAACTGAAATGTATTGGTACTTCTTATCCTACTGGACAATATAACCATGCTCTAAAGAAAACCAAGAACTGGTCACATTAGAGGTTCAGAGTAACAGAAAAGACCTTCAGACAAGCAATGTTAACTGACCTGAGGTAACAGAAGGAGCTCTCACACAAAGACTGGGGACAAGGGCAGATCAGCTCTACAGAATGATCTGGTAAGGTGGGCTCATAGAATAACATGCATTGTAATACAGCCAAATGCAAGGTCATACAGCAAAGAACAAAGTACGCAGGTCATACTTACAAGATGGGAGACTGTATTAGGGTGACCAGACAGCAAATGTGAAAAATCGGGACAGGGGGTGGGGGGTTATAGGAACCTATATAAGAAAAAGACCCAAAAATCGGGACTGTCCCTATAAAATCGGGACATCTGGTCACCCTAGACTGTATCCAGGAACGCAGTGACTCTGAAAAGGACTTGGAGGTCACAGAAGATATCCAATTGACCATGAGCTCCTAGCGCAATACTGTGGCTAGGGGGGGTGAACATGAGACTTGGATGTATAAGCAGGGAAAGCTCAAGTAAGAGTACGAAGGTGGTAGTACCTCTGAATACGGCAACAGGGAGACTATTACTTGATACTGTGTCCAGTTCTGGTGTCCCCACCTCCAAAAGGATGTTGAAAACTTGAGAAGTGTTCAGAGAAGAGGTACAAGAATGAGGAGGACTGGAAAGCCTGCCTTACAGCGAGAGGCTAAAGAAGTTCAAACTACTTAGCTTATCAAAGAGAAAGTTATGAGGTGACTTGATCATGGTCCACCTTTCCATGAGGAGAAGATTTCTGACTGTAGGAGGACACGTTAATCTAGTAGCAGACAATAGCATAATGAAATCCAGTGACTGGAAGATGAAGCTAGACAAATTCAGATTAGAAATAAGGGACAAATATTCAAGTGAGGATAATTAACCATTGCAACAACTCACCTAGGGATGTGGTGGATTCTTCATCATTTGGAGTCTTTATATCAAGACTGGACATTTTGTTCTAAAAGAACAGCTCTAGCTCAGCCAGAAGTTATGGGCTTAAAGTGGAATTATTTTAATAATAGTACAGAATAGGGACTGTATTTTTTGCCTCTGTGACTGTGTCTCTGGAATACCTTTCCTCCTCCCCTGGCCAGTGCAAAGAGCCTGGAGACCTCCCTCTCTGCTAAGTTTCTTAGCACTTTTAAAATTCCTTAATGGGCTTTTAACCTCTGTGTGAGGGACCTCGATAATTTCCAATTTCTAATTATTAGTCTGTAATGACGGTGTTTATTGTAATGCCACACATAGTGTGGGAAAACACGGTGAGAGCATGGTATCCAGGAGCACATAATTGCTGTGTTACAGCTGTGAAATCTGACTATATATATCTCATCAAGTGTCTCTTTCTTTATCAGATAAGGAGAAGTTTAGTTTACGCCCTGGTATGTCAGCACAAGTGCAGTCAGTAGTTAAGCTGATCATGCTACACTATCCCTCTAGCACAGTGGTTCCCAAACTGGGGTTCGTGAACCCCTGGGGGTTCATGAAATGTTACAGGGGGTTCTCAGGAAAAAATTCCCTAATGGCGGACAGAGCTGTCCCTAGGGACTCCAGACAGCACGGGGCCAGCAGCCTGAAGCCCCTGGACTTCCAAGAGCTAAGCAGATCAAAGCAAGCATATCGATCATACTGAGGAGATTTAAACTTCAAGACTCCTTATAAGAAATGGAAAGGGAGGTGGATATTTTTTGCTGTTTTTAAAATTAAATAGGCAGCTAGTGTTGTTTTTAAAATTATTATGAAGAACAAGTTTAAGCTTTGTTGTAACGTGCGTTGTTTGCCTGGACTGCTCAAGACCTGAATGCTTATGTAGGAGGAACTCTTTGAGTTGGCTTCTTAAATATCTTCATGCTGTTTCAAATCTGATACTCCTTGATGAAACATAGGAGCTTTGTCTTATAACAGGCTTATTCAAAGTGATACAAGCTACGGAAGTGAGATCTTGGAAGAGTGTTGCCATTTTCATAATGTAATAAAAATAGTGTAATTATAAATAATAATTAATAATTAATAGTGTGTAATAAGCATGTCATAAAAACAAATTTTATATTTCCAAGATCACTGCTTTTATAATTTATACTCAAGTAAAGGAGAAAATCCCTGGAAATATTCATTTTTAGGAGGGGGTTCGCGAGACTTGACATTTTAGTGAAAGGGGTTCATAGGTTGTTAAAGTTTGGGAACCACTGCTCTAGCACAAAGAAGCCTTATGAATAGACACCTTCATATTTTCTGTATTTCCCTTTATGGTTTCCCTCTGTCATAGGTATTTGAAGTGTATGGGGCTGATGCAAAGCCCTTGAAGCCAACAGAAAGATTAGCCATGACAAAACTGGGCTTCGGATCAGGCCCTTAGTGAGAAGCAGCTCAATGCTACGTTCATCCTAGAGGGGACACGTGGCATACCGTCTGTCCCGATGCTTCATACAGATCTGATAGTGACAGCATCTCGAGCAGTAATAACAACTAGTATCAGATGCAGACACACAGATGGAAATGCGATGCTGGATTATTCTACACGGTGACGTATAACTGAATATTGGCAAAAAGCTTCGCACAAAGTGACGTCTAATAGAATGTGGATTAGTCTCCCAAGGGAAATGGGGAAGATCCATCATTTGAGGACTTTTATACCAGACTGGAAAAGGGGCTGAAGAACAGATTATTATGTATATTGCATAGAGTTCAGGGGCCCCAGAGTACTAGGTGCTGCACATGCACGTAGTGAGAGAAAGTCCCTGCTCCAAAGAGCTTACAGTCAGAACAAAGAAAGGGAGAGGACAGCAGTAATAGTATCACCATTTTACAGAGACATTCATGGACAAGTGTTAAAGTTCTAATATGTCTTTTCTGCCTCTAATTCCTATGAGCATGCAATTCAACTGAGAGGCGATTGGATCCATTCTACCGTGATGAAATAATTATTAGTGACCCAAGGCGGGTGAGGTAATACTGGGCCAACTGCTGCTGGTAAAAGAGATGAGCTTTCAAGCTCTTCTTCAGGTCTGTGTGAGCTCGCAAGCTTGTCTCTTTCACCAACAGCAGTTGGGCCAATAAAATATATTACCTCCCGCACCTGGTCTCTCTCATATCCTGCCCAAAGGCCAAAGTCAGGATGAAGATCTCAGTGTTGGGCACATATGAATATACAGTCCCGGCAGCCCCAGACAATGTACAGTGTGAAGGATGCATTGTGGAAAGAATAACAGCTCTGCTCTAGCTCAGCCAGATTTATGAGTTTGATGCAGGAATCACTGGGTTAAAGCCTCTGGCCTGTGTTATGCAGCACGTCAGACTAGATTATCACAATGGTCCCTTCTGCTCTTAGAATCTGTGGCTACGACGATACAGTCACATGCAGTCCTAAAGTGTTAGCATCCGCAGGTGATTGTTTGCTTCCGCAGTAACATGGCGAGGCACGTCAGTACTCAGCACCAACCGATGCTCTGCACATTAGAACTGTAGGGAAAGTAGAGATCGGTCCAGGCCATCCAGTTAGGATAAAGTAAGAGGACCAAACTATTGCACAAATCTGAACCAAACCACTTTAGAGGTTCAAAAATGCCTATTTGGGCTGGGATTTTCAAAGAAACGCAACAGATTTACGTGCCCCAATCACACCGAAAGTCAACGAGCTGTGGGTGCTGATTCCCTCCAACGCCTTCGAAAACCTTAGATTTCACTTATTTGTTTTTATGCTTTTCATTTTCATGATCAGGTCCTGGGTTTTACATCTCATCCAAATGGCACCTTTCCAGCAGGTTCATTACTTACAAGGGAAAGTATCACCTTGTTAAGAATCAATACCACTTCTTGTGACATCCCACTCTTCCTTGGAGGTCTCCCAGTCTAGTAATAAACAGGCCCAACGCTGCTCAGTTTAGGAGATCTGATAAGATCATCACTTAAAGTGCCATGGCTACAGGCCAAAATGCTGCACTAATAAACCATTTTCTGTCATGCCTCCTTGTCTGGACTTGTCTTCATCGATGGAGTTAGGTAAAGCAATGCACTCAGGTGCAAAAAATGTATAAGTGATATTGATATTTGTCCAACCCTTTGAGGCCCATAAATCTTCCTAGAAAGATGGAGTAGGAGCACTATTAAGAAAATATGGAACTTTAGGCACGGATTCCTCTTCTGCTGTTGCCTCAGAAACGAAGTCTGTTGATGAAATGCTCCCCCTGGGGTTTCTTCCAAACTACCAGTATTCCCACAAGCTTGGGTCTGCCTATTTCTCTCTCTCACACACACACACACACACACACACACACACACACACACACACCTGCATGTGATCAAAGAGAAAGTTAGCAAGTGTCTAAGCTAGCAAAAGGTGGAATGTAAACGCCAGCAGCAAAAACAAGTGAAGCGGCCCTAGCGAATCTCTCTCCTAGCATTTCATTCCAAAGCTGAGCTCTGAAATAAGGAATGTTTTCTGCCACTGAAACTTAAAAATGAAAACTGACTTGCTAGCTGCATTTTGCAGTGACTGATCTAGGCTGTTTTGAGCAGCTGAGATAAGAGATCCTATTGATGTCAGTGCTGTATCTACCCTTTTAGTTTACATCAGTTACCCCAGGACATGTTGTATACTTCATGCAAATCAGACATGTGTCACCACAAGGATGCGTCTTAGTGAACAGCACCGAGACACAGCTCCTGGTATAAATTACCCTAGCAAGACAGCAATGCTAAGGAAACAATGTTTCCTGTTTTTAAGTACTCAATGTTTACAGCACGATTCCTCGTCTTCATTACCCTCCAGGGAAATGTTTGTCACTCTTAATGCATTTATTGATGATGTCATGTGTACACACGCTGGCTACGTTGGAATGTGCTGACCACCTGCCGTGTAGAAGCAACAAGCAGCAAACTAAGACTGGACGTCCAGTGCAGTTTGGCTCAGTCGCACACGTCTGGCCCTGCTACTTCCTCCCAAGGTCAGCCAAGCAGCAAGAGAAACACACTAGTAGGAAGTTCTGCCAGAAGGACCCTGCTGCAAGTCAGGATCAAGACCTGCCTGAGGTTAGCTAAGGTCCATGGAAAGCCGTTTCCTTTCTTTATGGGACTGACAGTCTCTCAGCTCCATGGAGATTCCGCTCATCAGGTACCTCAAAATGATGTCATTTTCTTCTCCCAGGGGTTTTTTATTTCACCTCTTGCAAAGAGGGGCTGTACTGCAGTGGGCTTCCTGTCATGCGGGGAGAGCAATGCAGCAACGCACAGACAATCCATGGAGAGTGTTGGGGACAACATCCTGCTCACAAACAGGGAAGAATTAGTAGGGGAAGTAGAAGTGGGTGGCAACCTGGGCAGCCGTGACCATGAGATGGTTGAGTTCAGGATCCTGACACAAGGAAGAAAGGAGAGCAGCAGAATACGGACCCTGGACGTCAGAAAAGCAGACTTTGTTCCCTCAGGGAACTGATGGGCAGGATCCCCTGGGAGAATAACATGAGGGGGAAAGGAGTCCAGGAGAGCTGGCTGTATTTTAAAGAATCCTTATTGAGGGTGCAGGAACAAACCATCCCGATGTACAGAAAGAATAGTAAATATGGCAGGTGACTAGCTTGGTTTAACAGTGAAATCTTCAGTGAGCTTAAACACAAAAAAGAAGCTTACAAGAAGTGGAAACTTGGACAGATGACTAGAGAGGACTATAAAAATATTACTCCAGCATGCAGGGGTGTAATCAGGAAGGCCAAAGCACAACTGGAGTTGCAGTGAGCAAGGGATATGAAGGGTAACAAGAAGGGTTCTACAGGTATGTTAGCAACAAGAAGATGGCCAAGGAAAGTGTGGGCCCCTTACTGAATGGGGGAGGCAACCTAGTGACAGAGGATGTGGAAAAAGCTAATGTACTCAATGCTTTTTTTGCCTCTGTCTTCATGAACAAGGTCAGCTCCCAGACTGCTGCACTGGCTAGCACAGTATGGGGAAGAGGTGACCAGCCCTCTGTGGAGAAAGAAGTGGTTCAGGATTATTTAGAAAAGTTGGACGAGCACAAATCCATGGGGCCGGATCTAATGCATCTGAGGGTGCTAAAGGAGTTGGCGGATGTGATTCAGAGCTATTGGCCATTAACTTTGAAAACTCATGGCGATCGGGGGTGGTCCCAGATGACTGGAAAAAAGCAAATATAGTGCCCATCTTTTAAAAAGGGAAGAAGGAGAATCTGGGGAACTACAGACCTCACCTCAGTCCCTGGAAAAATCATGGAGCAGGCCCTCAATGAATCCATTTTGAAGCACTTGGAGGAGAGGAAGGTGATCAGAAACAGTCAACATGGATTCACCAAGGGAAGTCATGCCTATGGTGACCAGACCTCCCGATATTTCGCTCCGCCGGCAGCACTCGGCTTTTTTTTTTTTTTTTGCTACGCTGATGGACCCCTCCCCCTGGTGTCCCGATATTTTGTTCATCTCATCTGGTCACCCTAGTCATGCTTGACCAACCTGATTGCCTTCTATGATGAGATAACTGGCTCTGTGGATATGGGGAAAGCAGTGGATGTGATATACCTTGACTTTAGCAAAGCTTTTGATACGGTCTCCCACAGTATTCTTGCCAGCAAGTTAAAGAAGTATGGATTGGATGAATGGACTATAAGGTGGATAGAAAGCTGGCTAGATTGTCAAGTTCAAAGGGTAGTGATCAATGGCTCGATGTCTAGTTGACAGCTGGTATCAAGTGGAGTGCCCCAGGGGTCAGTCCTGCGGCCAGTTTTGTTCAACATCTTCATAAATTATCTGGATGATGGGATGAATTGCACACTCAGCAAGTTCGCCGATGACACTAAATTGGGGGGAGAGGTAGATAAGCTGGAGAGTAGGGATAGGGTCCAGAGTGACCTAGACAAATTGGAGGATTGGGCCAAAAGAAATCTGATGAGGTTCAACAAGGACAAGTGCAGAGTCCTGCATTTAGAACAGAAGAATCCCATGCACCACTACAGGCTGGGGACCGACCTGCTAAGCAGCAGTTCTGCAGAAAAGGACCTAGGGATTACAGTGGACGAGAAGCTGGATATGAGTCAACAGTGTGCCCTTGTAGCCAAGAAGACTAATGGCCTATCAGGCTGTGTAATATGGTGCGCACTCACCACTGCGGCACCTCCTGCTGGTCATCCAGGAATTAGCTCAGTTCCAACCTCGGAACGCCTCCTGCTTGCCGGTGTCTCCTGACCGGTACATGCTTTCTCCTACTCTTCACCACTTGTACTTCCGGCCCCATGTCCCTCCCAGACCCCAGTGCCCCTTACCTTGGGGTGTTGACCCCACACTCTGGGTCTCCCCTCCCCAGGGAACCCCAATCGCCTAAGCCTACCTTGCCTTAGTGACCCACTGTCAGTCCTCATCTAGCCCCTTCCCTCAGGGGCAAACTGCAGTCTGAAGTGGCAACTCATCAGCGGCAAGGGGATTTGGACCTGCTATCTTTCCAGCCCCAGCTGCATCCCTGCAGCCCCAGTATCTCCTTTGGTCTTCAGCAAGGCCTCAGCCTGGGGACTCACCAGGCCAGAGCTCCTCAGCTCTGCCTGCCTTTCCCCAGCCCTGCTCTGCCTCAGGTACTCTGCTTGCTCTCCCAGGCAGCCTATCCTCTCTGCTCAGCTGGAGCAAGAATCTCTCACTCCCTCAGCCTGCCCTTTGATCAGGGCCAGCTGGACCCTAATTGGGTGTGGCCACATCTGTAGCTGTTTACCCAACCAGACTCCCTTGGCTTCTTTCAACCCCTTCCTAACTGGAGCGGGGTGACTGCCCCGCTACAGGCTGCATTAGTAGGAACATTGCCAGCAGATTGAGGGAAATGATTATTCCCCTCTATACGGCACTGGTGAGTCCATATCTGGAGTATTGCATCCAGTTTTGGGCCCCCCACTACAGAAAGAATGTGGACAAATTGGAGAGAGTCCAGCGGAGGGCAACAAAAATGATTAGGGGTCTGGGGCATATGACTTACGAGGAGAGGCTGAGGGAACTGGGCTTGTTTAGTCTGCAGAAGAGAAGAGTAAGGGGGGATTTAATAGCAGCCTTCAACTACCTGAAGGGGGGTTCCAAAGAGGATGGAGCTCGGCTCTTCTCAGTGGTGGCAGATGACAGAACAAGGAGTAATGGTCTCAAGTTGCAGTGGGGGAGGTTTAGGTTGGATATTAGGAAACACTATTTCACTAGGAGGCTGGTGAAGCACTGGAATGGGTTACCTAGAGAGGTGGTGGAATCTCCATCTGTAGAGGTTTTTAAGGCCTGGCTTGACAAAGCCCTGGCTGGGATGATTTAGTTGGGGTTGGTCCTGCTTTGAGCAGGGGATGGAACTAGATGACCTCTTGAGGTCCCTTCCAACCCTGATATTCTATGATTCTATGATTCCGGCTCAGCTCCCCAGGCTGGAACTAATCCCATTGGCTTTACTGGTTTGACTGTGGGTAGGATTTAGAGGGCAGTCCAAAAGAGGACAAGTCAGCAGCACTTACCCTGAAGACTATTCTGAGCTATTCTGAGTGAAACTCACCCTCTGCAGAGGGATCAGCACCAGGCCAAGTACCACTTAAGTTTCACTAAAGCCTCATGTAGGACTTAAGTGATGCATACCCTTGTGCTACCTCTTTGCACAGCAGTTCAAGCGTTAACATGTCTGCTCAGCAACATCCTCCCCAGTGAGTGAATGGGAATATTGGAATGTTCCTTTTGGTTTTGTTTATAGAGGGGGAAATTCTGGAAGAAATAAGAATCATTTTTATTATTCTTATTCAAGTGAATGCCCTTTAGGGCCTGGTTCTGATCAAACATTGATGTAAATCAGGAAGCTGACCAGCATTTTGGACCATTACTACAGATGAATGCAGTGGGGATTTTTAGTGGTGTCTAAGAGTGGTGGAAGACTGTAGGGTAGCAGGCCGGGCACCACTGAGTGGAGAGTGGCTAGTGTGATAAACTCAGGACAGACAGCTGCAAGGCGGGGGCAGTAGAAAACAGCCCCAGAAGGTTAAAAGGCCCTCCTCCCTATCAACTGAGGAGGGGTGACTACAGGTCAGTCAGGTTCAGCTGAGAAGGGATTACCAGAGATCAATTAGGATTAGCTGAGAGGGAGTTACCTGAGGTCAGTTAGGATCAGTTGATTCCAACTAAGGGCTGCCTGAGACCGTTTTAAACCCTCCCCTCTTGGGAGAAGGTGGGGTGGGGAGAGAGAGAAGGAGTCATGTTGCCAGCAGGCTAGGAGCAGCAAGACAGCGAGCCTCTCCAGGAGGGGAGGCTGCATTCCCTCCCATAAGGGAAGAAAAATGCCCAAAAGACTGGCGGAGAGACGGAACGGACTGCCCCTGTGCATCCTAGAAGGACTGTTTTACCCAAGCCCGTCTCACCAAGGCTAAAAACAGCTGAGGCTGGTGAGACTGAGAAAGTACCTTGCCACACTAGTTACTGTGGCCTACAAAATGAACGCTCAGCAGCGAACCAGCTGAGCGGCGAACAGCAGAGGCTAACAGAGGGAGTTTGCCTGGGAGTTCGCGTGGGGAGAGCACACGGAGGCTTTCATCTGCAGGTTTCTCCGAGTAGTTCCTGCAACAGTTGAGGAAGCTCCTAAGAGGACGGTGATATGGAAGGTGAGCGATCAGCTGTTGTAACCTGCACAGGTTGTGCCATGTTTGTCTTTCTTCCGCAGGACAGAAGCGACTTTGTCTGTACAAAGTGCAAGCTGGTCTCCATATTGGAGGAGAAGGTTCGAGGGCTGGAGAAACAAGTATCGACTCTGCGTTGCATAAGGGAAAATGAAGATTTCCTGGACAGACGTCAGGAGATGCTTCTACGGCCACAATGTTCTGAAGATTCAGAGCAGGCGCAGCAGGGACAGAAGGATTGTGAGGAGGTTTGGCAGCATGTGACCTCCAGAAGGAGAAAGAGGAGCGTCCATGCACCAGCAATGGAGATACAGGTGAGCAATCGTTTCCATGTTCTCTCTACAGGTGCTAATGCGGAGAGTGGACTAGATGGCCCATCTGAGGGAAGGGAGCAGAAGGAGAATCCACCGATTGGAAGGCAAAAGATGCACTGTCCTAGGGATGGGGGTTCCACGACCACCACTCCCAAGAGGAGGAGGAGGGTGGTGGTGGTCGGGGACTCCCTCCTCAGGGGGACTGAGTCATCTATCTGCCGCCCTGACCGGGAAAACCGAGAGGTCTGCTGCTTGCCAGGAGCTAGGATACACGATGTGACGGAGAGACTGCCGAGACTCATCAAGCCCTCGTATCGCTACCCCTTCCTGCTTCTCCACGTGGGCACCAATGATACTGCCAAGAATGACCTTGAGCGGATCACTGCAGACTACGTGGCTCTGGGAAGAAGGATAAAGGAGTTTGAGGCGCAAGTGGTGTTCTCGTCCATCCTCCCTGTGCAAGGAAAAGGCCGGGGTAGAGACCGTCGAATCGTGGAAGTCAACGAATGGCTACGCAGGTGGTGTCGGAGAGAAGGCTTTGGATTCTTCGACCATGGGATGGTGTTCCAAGAAGAAGGAGTGCTAGGCAGAGACGGGCTCCACCTAACGAAGAGAGGGAAGAGCATCTTCGCCAGCAGGCTGGCTAACCTAGTGAGGAGGGCTTTAAACTAGGTTCACCGGGGGAAGGAGACCAAAGCCCTGAGGTAAGTGGGGAAATGGGATCCTGGGAGGAAGCACAAGCAGGAGAGCGCAAGAGGGGAGGACTCCTGTCTCATGCTGAGAAAGAGGGACGATCATTGAGTTATCTTAAGTGCCTATACACAAATGCAAGAAGCCTGGGAAACAAGCAGGGAGAACTGGAAGTCCTGGCACAGTCAGGGAACTATGATGTGATTGGAATAACAGAGACTTGGTGGGATAACTCACATGACTGGAGTACTGTCATGGATGGATATAAACTGTTCAGGAAGGACAGGCAGGGCAGAAAAGGTGGGGGAGTTGCGTTGTATGTAAGAGAGGAGTATGACTGCTCAGAGCTCCGGTATGATACTGCAGAAAAACCTGAGAGTCTCTGGATAAAGTTGAGAAGTGGGAGCAACAAGGGTGATGTCGTGGTTGGAGTCTGCTATAGACCACCAGACCAGGGGGATGAGGTGGACGAGGCTTTCTTCTGGCAACTAGCAGAAGTTGCTAGATCGCAGGCCCTGGTTCTCATGGGAGACTTTAATCACCCTGATATCTGCTGGGAGAGCAATACAGCGGTGCACAGGCAATCCAGGAAATTTTTGGAAAGCGTAGGGGACAATTTCCTGGTGCAAGTGCTGGAGGAACCAACTAGGGGCAAAGCTTTTCTTGACCTGCTGCTCACAAACAGGGAAGAACTAGTAGGGGAAGCAAAAGTGGATGGGAACCTGGGAGGCAGTGACCATGAGATGGTTGAGTTCAGGATCCTGACACAAGGAAGAAAGGAGAGCAGCAGAATATGTACCCTGGACTTCAGAAAAGCAGACTTTAACTCCCTCAGGGAACAGATGGGCAGGATCCCCTGGGAGAATAACATGAAGGGCAAAGGGGTCCAGGAGAGCTGGCTGTATTTTAAAGAATCCTTATTGAGGTTGCAGGAACAAACCATCCCGATGTGTAGAAAGAATAGTAAATATGGCAGGCAACCAGCTTGGCTAAACAGTGAAATCCTTGCTGATCTTAAATGCAAAAAAGAGGCTTATAAGAAGTGGAAGATTGGACAAATGACCAGGGAGGAGTATAAAAATATTGCTCAGGCGTGCAGGAGTGAAATCAGGAAGGCCAAATCACACTTGGAGTTGCAGTTAGCAAGAGATGTTAAGAGTAACAAGAAGGGTTTCTTCAGGTATGTTAGCAACAAGAAGAAAATCAAGGAAAGTGTGGGCCCCTTACTGAATGAGGGAGGCAACCCAGTGACCGAGGATGTGGAAAAAGCTAATGTACTCAATGATTTTTTTGCCTCTGTCTTCACGCACAAGGTCAGCTCCCAGATTGCTGCACTGGGCAGTACAGCATGGGGAGAAGGTGACCAGCCCTCTGTGGAGAAAGAAGTGGTTCGGGACTATTTAGAAAAACTGGACATGCACAAGTCCATGGGGCCGGATGCGCTGCATCCGAGGGTGCTAAAGGAGTTGGCGGGTGAGATTGCAGAGCCATTAGCCATTATTTTTGAAAACTCATGGCGATCGGGGGAGGTCCCAGATGACTGGAAAAAGGCTAATGTAGTGCCCATCTTTAAAAAAGGGAAGAAGGAGGATCCGGGGAACTACAGGCCAGTCAGCCTCACCTCAGTCCCTGGAAAAATTATGGAGCAGGTCCTCAAGGAATCAATTATGAAACATTTAGAGGAGAGGAAAGTGATCAGGAACAGTCAGCATGGATTCACGAAGGGGAAGTCGTGCCTGACTAACCTAATTGCCTTCTATGATGAGATAACTGGCTCTGTGGATGAGGGGAAAGCAGTGGATGTGTTATTCCTTGACTTTAGCAAAGCTTTTGATACGGTCTCCCACAGTATTCTTGCCACCAAGTTAAAGAAGTATGGGCTGGATGAATGGACTGTAAGGTGGATAGAAAGCTGGCTAGATCGTCGGGCTCAACGGGTAGTGATCAATGGCTCCATGTCTAGTTGGCAGCCGGTTTCAAGTGGAGTGCCCCAAGGGTCGGTCCTGGGGCCGGTTTTGTTTAATATCTTTATTAATGATCTGGAGGATGGTGTTGACTGCACTCTCAGCAAGTTTGCAGATGACACTAAACTAGGAGGCGTGGTAGATACACTAGAGGGTAGGGATCGGATACAGAGGGACCTAGACAAATTAGAGGATTGGGCAGAAAAAAACCTGATGAGGTTCAACAAGGACAAGTGCAGAGTCCTGCACTTAGGACGGAAGAATCCCATTCACTGCTACAGACTAGGGACCGAGTGGCTAGGCAGTATTTCTGCAGAAAAGGACCTAAGGGTTACAGTGGACGGGAAGCTGGATATGAGTCGACAGTGTGCTCTTGTTGCCAAGAAGGCTAACGGCATTTTGGGCTGTATAAGTAGGGGCATTGCCAGCAGATCGAGGGACGTGATCATTCCCCTCTATTCGGCATTGGTGAGGCCTCATCTGCAGTACTGTGTCCAGTTTTGGGCCCCACACTACAAGAAGGATGTGGAAAAATTGGAAAGAGTCCAGCGGAGGGCAACAAAAATGATTAGGGGTCTGGAGCACATGACTTATGAGGAGAGGCTGAGAGAACTGGGATTGTTTAGTCTCCAGAAGAGAAGAATGAGGGGGGATTTGATAGCAGCCTTCAACTACCTGAAGGGGGGTTCCAAAGAGGATGGAGCTCGGCTGTTCTCAGTGGTGGCAGATGACAGAACAAGGAGCAATGGTCTCAAGTTGCAGTGGGGGAGGTCCAGGTTGGATATCAGGAAAAACTATTTCACTAGGAGGGTGGTGAAACACTGGAATGCGTTACCTAGGGAGGTGGTGGAGTCTCCTTCCTTGGAGGTTTTTAAGGCCCGGCTTGACAAAGCCCTGGCTGGGATGATTTAGCTGGGAATTGGTCCTGCTTTGAGCAGGGGGTTGGACTAGATGACCTCTTGAGGTCCCTTCCAACTCTGATATTCTATGATTCTATGATTCTCAGCCAGGTCGCTGAAGTTGGGGTTTTAGCTGGCGCCAGCCTCTCTCCTTTCCATGGATGGCTGGTGATAATATGTTGTCCTTTATCTCTCCTTCCATCTAAGGATCTCAAACTGTTTTACAAATATTAAGGACTATTTATTCTCTGGCACTTACAGCCAGAACCTGTGTCAGGAGGTGAGGTCAGCAAGTACCCAGAGTGGATTTATTCAGACTGTCTCCAGGAGCATATTTGCTTCCCCCTTGTTTAGTCCGGTGGCAGCTGTTGGTGCAGAAAGGGGCTGGGCATACATTTTTAATAGCAAGAGTAACTAGCCATTGGAACAATTTACCAAGCCTCCTGGCGGAGTCTCCATCACTGACCATTTTTCAATCAAGATTGGAAGTTTTCCTAAAAGCTCAGCTCTAGGGACTATTTTGGGGAAGTTCTCTGGCCTGTGCTGCACAGAAGCTCAGACTAGAGGATCACAGTGATCCGTTTGGGCCCTAGAATCCATGGGCCCACATCCTAGCCCTCTTTGGGATCTAGTGATACCCTGGTACTTGCACAGTGGAAGCACAAGGACTGGGATTACATCTGCCCCTTGCCCAGATAAGCCAGGTGGGAAGGCCCATTGCACGTTTTACAGCCCCAAAAACAAATTAGTTTAATCTCTCAACACATCTGAGAGGAAGGAGAGAACGGCAGGAAGCTGATGGAAGAACCAGAGAGGATGGAAATGGAGGCAGGCTCTTTAGAAGAAAACCTACCGTTGCCCTCAGTTCTATGGTGTGTAAAAGCAGTTGCCGGCCCTGTGATTGGGTTCCCCTGCAATATCCTGGAGGTGCTCTCCTTCAGTAGCCTGGAACAAGATTTCTGAGCCATTAGAACAGAGAGAACTACCACTATCTCCAGGGTGTCCATCTCAGGTCGCTTGCAAGACCCAGTGCATGCTGGGACGGGACTTGAGGTGTTATAGTCCGAGCTACACAGACAAGCTGTATTCAGCTAAGCTCTAATGCCAAGTTTTCAGAATTATGTCTGTTTTGGTCACATCAAGACGGCAGCAAGGCCTTGAAACCTGCTAGGACACTTGACTAAGGAGCTCTACATCTGATAGTCCAAACATGAGGAGTGGGCTGAGGCATGTGTTCAGTTTTAATACAGAGAGCAACTATCTCGCTTCAGTCCGAATGACCTTCACTTTAAATGAAAAAAACAACCAAGATAGTAAAGTCTCCAGGGGAGAGCATGCATGTGTGTGCCTCCTCCGTAACAGTCTGAAGCAGAAGTAACATACAATGGCTGCCTGTCTCTGCAGAGAGCACAGCCCTTAGAGATTTAAAGGTACAGGACACAGATAACAAAACCATATCTGTTAAACAGCATGGTCAGGCCTTAGGCCATCAAAGACCCGTCTTCAGCACTTACAAAGCCCAAACCAGAGGGCAGCTGAGTTCGTCAGGAGGTTTTCCTATTGATCTGATGGTTATCCAGAGTCCAGCTTGGCATTCTCCACTTCACCTTTGCACAGGAACTAACCTGCTGGGGCCTAGCCAGGTCTCTGTATCTGTAAGGGAAATGGCTTGTTTTCTATCCTGAGAAAATTAACTTGCAAGGCGAGAGGAGGCATTGAAGCCCTGTCCAGTATCCAGCGCGTATGCTCCTAACTTCCTAATGAGGATGAGCACCGTGGCCGTTGTCTCCGGGCTGCAAACTGGCTGCACCTTGATCCTCTTGACTGCATTCTCCTTAGCTCAGCCCTGAACGGACTCCAGACGATTATCCGCAGACATGTCTGTATGGTCCTGTGATGCACTGAAAAGTTGGGCATAGTGGGACACGCCTGGAGCTATATCTAGGGCTTTGGTTTGCTAAAATGGCCCCACAAAATCTTTGCAGATTGCAGGGCTTGCAGATTTCATGGATTAAAATGAGGCTCCTAGTGACCTGGGACCCAAACTCTTGAAATTGTTTCTAATCAGGTGTTGTTCCTGATCCCTTCCACACAGCCAGGTATCTTCAGTTCCCTGGTGTGATTATCTGCAGTCACCTCGGGTCTGATTCCCCACAGCCTTGTGTAACACCCCGTTGTCGGGATTGAACTTGGGGCCTCTGGAGTTTACTGCATGAGCTAAAAGCCTTAGCTAAGGCTGTAGTAGATTCATTAATCCCTAAGTGGTCTCAGGGCCCCTATAGGGGACAGAGCACCACACCCCAGAAGTGTGGAAGTTACATACTTCCCCTAACTGAGGAAATGCATCTGGAGCGTTAGAGACTTCCCAGTTGATCTCCTGGATGAGCCCCTCCTTGTAACACCAACAGAGCCCAGTCAGCAGGTGGGACTGAACCTGGGGCCTCAGTGCGTGAGCCTCACGCCACATGGCTCTTAACTAAGGCTGTAGAGCAGACTCATTAATCGCTAAGTGGTCTCAGTGCTGTTGTGTATCTGTTGCCCCCAAGGATATAACAGGTGCCACTAGAGGGGACAGAACACCACACCCAGGAGGTGTGTGGGTTACACTTGCACCGTGTGTTGCCAGTTACTCCTGTGCAGCGTGCATGTAAATGTTACCCCATCAGAATGGGAGCATTTCACACCCAAGTGTAGGTGGCAGCACAAGGCAGGGGAGAGTCGGGTCTCTGGTTTCTCTGCACCGTTTATTCCTCTAAGAGCCTCCACAGGACTGGGCTGCTCCCTTGTTCTTCCAAGCTGCTCTAGGTTCCTTGCAACTGATCTCCTGTGCAGGGTCAGCAGAGGGTAGAGCAGAAAAGACAACCATTGCAGAAGCTTTTTAGAAATCAGGGGCAAGACTTTCCAAGGTGGGTGCCTGATGTTCAGCTCAATTCATATTTAGGCACCTAAAGGAGAGGCCTGATTTTCCGAAGTGCTGAGCCGCCAGCAGGTTGGCTGGATTTCACTGTCAGCTTGCTGGGAGCCCAGCTTTTAAGTCCCAGGCTTTCAGTGTGATCTGCACACAACCCTGATTGCACAGGAACAAAACATGAGGGTTTAAAACTGGCAGGAGAGTGGCAAGGAGGTGAACAGGGTATGATGGGAGAGGGAGGCGTCCAAGTGCAGAACAGAAGGGAGGAGAGGAGGGAAAATGCAGTAGCAGGAGGGAAGCGAAAAGAGATGGTCCAAGAAGAATAACCATGGTGTGTGCACTGTCCCTCAAGTGGGATCCCCCAATGTCAGTTGCTGGTGTCCCCATTCCAGGCCCAGAAGAAGGCCAGTTTTAAAAAAAAAAAAACATGGAAATATACCTATCTCATAGAGCTGGAAGGGACCTTGGAAGGTCATGGAGTCCAGCCCCCTGCCTTCACAGCAGGACCAAGTACTGTCCCTGACAGATTTTTGCCCCAGAGCCCCAAATGGCCCCCTCAAGGATTAAACTCACAACTCTGGGTTTAGCAGGCCAGTGCTCAAACCACTGGTCCACACTAACCCCCCACTTCGGACTAAGGTACGCAAATTCAGCTACATTAATAACGTAGCTGAATTTGAAGTACCTTAGTCCGAACTTACCACGGGTCCAGACGCGGCAGGCAGGCTCCCCCATCGATGCCACGTACTCCTCTCGCCGAGCTGGAGTACCGGCGTCGACGGCGAGCACTTCCAGGATCGAAGACAAGACGCGATAAATCAATCACAGAAGATCGATCGCTTACATCCGGACCAGGAAGTAAGTATAGACGTATCCCTCCCTTCTGCTGTTAGATAGTTTAGTCCCTACACACCGCCCTCTTAGCACCTCCTCTTTCATCACTGAAATGAGTTAGCTCTATAGAGCTTTTCAACAACAGCTTGTCCCCTGCTGCGATCCCAGCCTGTCTGGTCCTGTCACCATCAAGCCTCTCTAACTAGGCTAGTCCTGAGCCCCAGTCCCACCCAGCAAACCCAATGAGCCTAGTAACCTATTTGTTACAGTTCACCTAGATCAAATAAACAGAACCCAACACAGCCCAGCACACCCAGGAGATATGCTGCAAGGATCCATTATAGCAACCCAATAAAAACATTAAGAGGGCAATAAACATTTATAGCTACAATGAAAAATTCCTCTAAATGCTCATCAAACAGGGAGCAGACAGAAGCTGCAGGACCTAGCCGCACCGGGAGGCTGGGCTGAGCCGCCATTAGAGGACAACAACTTGGAGGCCAAAAGAGGAGACTCCCTGAACTGCAGCCAATGGGTATGGCGGCTGGGGTCCTAGCATGTGACCCAGAGCCACCCTCCCTGGCATGGGGAAGACGAAGCTGTGGGTGATCGTCAGTAATGAGCAGTTTTGATTCCTCTGCTTAGGGATAGGGAAGTACCACGGGAGTTGGTTTTACAGTGATGTACATTTGCACTAAGAGGAATGACCTGTGGGCTACTATGTAGGAGCCATGTGGCTGTCTGTGGTGCAATGGCTGGGAACCCAGGGTCTAAAGGCCACGGAGCACTTAGAACACAAGGGGCCCTGCAGATAAGGCAAGGAGGGCAGTTAAGGTCCCAAGGATCCTTACCAGGAGCAGCCGGGAAGGGGAGCTGTGGGAGTGGAGAGAGCAAGAACCCTCGCCCTCTAGCAGCCGGGGAAAGGAAACATCCTCTATCTTCGCCCAAGTAGGGTTGCCAACTCTGACTGAAGCTATTCCGGGATTTTTTTTTTCTCCAACATGACAGAATGTCATTTTCTTATAATATCCTATTAAAATCTCCTGGATTGCTTTCAGGAGTCACTGGGAGAGCAATGCCGATTCCGGGAGACTCCAGGCCAATCCTGGAGGGTTGGCAACCCAGCACCAAGGCAGACAGAAAAGAGAGAGCCCTCCCTTACCGCAGCTGAGGGCATTCACGGAGCACACCAGGGAGGGCATGGGCATGATCCATCCTGCCACGTCCCCTGCGGTACACACAATGCAGGGGTGTGTATTAGAGGCACAAACCAGCCCTCAGGTGCCTGACCCAATTCCATGAGAACTTACCAGCCCAGGTCCAAACATCTGCTCCCTGAGTACAAGGACCTGAAAGAACAAATGGCTTTCTTTTTTAAACACAGGCCCGAGGACAGGTTCTCTCTTCTGGACCAGGCGGTTAGCCAGATTCAGAGAGCTTTGGACTTTTCCATGGATAATAGAGTTGGGCGAGAAATGGTTTTCCCATCCCGTGGCTATTTGCAAGAGTTCAAAAAGTTTTACCACCCTGAATTGGGACAAAAACGTTGCAATCTCGCCAATGTTTACAAATTGAAAAGCTAATTTCTCTCCTCACCCCCCTGCCCAGTTTGGGTCAATCAAAATGTTTCATTTTGAAATGTTTAGTTTCTATTTCAACCTTTTTTTAAAACCGCTTTTTCCCCCAGTAAGTTTCCTAAACAAAGAGTCATTTCACAACAGAAAAACTGAGTTTTTCATTTCGACAACGTAGACGCTTCCCCCCCCCCCCCTCAACTTTGCTTGAGTCGAGAGATTCGGCAAAGCCAGCACTGTCTCCCAACCAGCTGTAATGGAGACTGAAAATATCCAGAGTTACTGCCAACAAACTGCAGGAGATATTACACCTTGTGCTGCAGGTTTTACACCAATCATTTGGGGTTAGGAGGAAACGTAATGGGTGGGGGGGGCAGATTCCCTCTCATCCTTCTGCTGTGGGGTTCTTATACCTTCCTCTGAAGCAAACCATGCTGGCCTCTGGGCTAGGGGCACCTTGGGTGTGATCCAGGCTTTCTGATGCTGCTAGGGAGAGCATGCTAGCGGCGCTAGGTTAGGTGAGCACTAAGGTGGCAAGGTCTGAAAAGGCCTTAATTGTCTGCAGAGATTCGTTCCTCATTGGCTGCTCCCTGCCCAGCAGAGGAATGGCTAGGCCTGTGCTAAACTGCTTACCTTTGATCTCTCTTCTCATCATGGTCTGTGTTAGTAAATTTAAAAAGCAAATGCGGAGGAAGAGAGGAGGGAAACAACCCTATGGTCTGTTTATGCTTGAGGGGCACAGCATGAATCTTACCTTGCATTCCCCACACCAGCAATCGTTTGCAAAGTGTTCCATAAGCAATAGGCCAGTATCAATAAACATTCACCAAAGACAGTACAGCGTCTCTTTCCTAGAAACACCTAATGATGACAACTCACAGGCTGAGGGTCAGACTCAGGCGAGGGACAGCTGGACGTTTGTTTTCCACATTTTTAGGTATAAATAGCTACTCCGGTTTGTGAAAGGTCAAAACTACACTAGGTAGATACTAGGTAATTTTAGGTGGGACAATGGCTGAACACAAGAAGCCCAAGACCCGGTCAGTATTTATAGTGAGCTTCTTTCCTGCAGTTCATCATGATCCTTTGCATTTACATAGCACTTTTCATCTGAAAACCTTGAAGTATTTTACAGAGGAGGGTGAGTATCATTATTCCCATTGTACAGATAGGGAAACTGAGGCACAGAGAAGGAAAATGACCTGATCTGTTGTTTACAGACATGAAAAAAACACATATCTATAATTTCTCAACCACAATCTAGTCCTGTAACCTGTGTGTCTAATTCTCCCTTTTACCAGCCTCGGTTCCCATCACTGACCTGTGTTTGGAGTTTGATGGGCCCGAATCTCATAGTCAGCTTTCAGGGCTTCTGAAATTTGACAGAAAACTTTAAAAATGCAGTTCTGGAATAACACTGGGTCGAATTTTGAGCTGTGCTTCACAGCTGCACTTCGAGGGTTTGGGGAAAGAATAGGAAAGCAGAGCGCTGGGCATCAGGACTCCTGGTTTCTATTCCTGTCTCTGCTACTGACTCACTGGTGTTGGGCAAATCAGAGGTGAAAAAATGCAACCATTTCTCATTGCAAAGAACAAACGTTCATCCAGGGCAACGGTAATAAGGTGCTGAGACAAGGCCTTATAAACCAAGATGCTGTCTGGATTGGAATTAACACCGTTTCATTATCAAACACCGTATTCACCCACAGAAAGGGCAACATTCCTCCTTGATCAAATTCACAGATGATTATTAAAACAAAGGAAACTCACCCTGTGCAGACAGCCAATATTTTTAAAGGGAGTGTAATTATCCATTGGAACAGATTCCCAAGGGATGAGGTAAATTCTCCATCACTTGGAGTCTTTCTAATAAATACGCTGTACTTCAACCACAATTATTGGGCTAGCTGGAATCACTGGGTACGGGTCTCTGGCCAGCGTTTTGCAGGAGGTTGGACTAGATCAAGGGTTGGCAACCTTTCAGAAGTGGGGTGCCGAGTCTTCATTTATTCACTTTAATTTAAGGTTTCGCTTGCCAGTAATGCATTTGAACGTTTTTAGAAGGTTTCTTTCTATAAGTCTATAATATATAACTGTTGTTGTATGTAAAGTAAATAAGGTTTTTAAAATGTTTAAGAAGCTTCATTTAAAATTAAATTAAAATGCAGAGCCCCCTGGACCAGTGGCCAGGACCCGGGCAGTGTGAGTGCCACTGAAAATCAGCTCGCGTGCCGCCTTTGGCATGCGTGCCATAGGTTGCTTACCCCTGGACTAGATGATCATAACGGTCCCTTCTAACCTTGAAATAGATGAAATCTATGAAAGTCCCACCCAACTCTGAAGAGGTGTGCAGGCCTTGAACCGGACAGCTGCCAAGGAGTGAATTTCACCAATTAGTGAATTGGTAGGGGGAGACAGATCTGGAATTGCAGCGCATTTATTTTGAAGTGGCCGAAAGAAGCACGGAGATTCTTAGTACAGCACTTGCAATCCCACGAAACCTAAGGGACATGGGATGGAACCACACAGGATAAGAATATATTCTTGCATGGCAGTCAGCTATGAGGAAGAACAAACACACTGCATGAACCATTCATGGATATGTCTGTTTTTTCTTAGATTTATTTTTCGCTGTCTCAGTAAAAACCTGTTTTGTTTTAAAATACAAAAGTAGGGCAGATAGTCCCAGAATCGTAACCTCATAGCCATAAGATTTGTGGATGGTTGGTACAATGTAGTGTGACCACAGACACACCGCCTTAAGCTGTGCCATTGTCAGCTCCACAATACAACTCAAGGGCTGGTGCAAGTGTAACCCACACACCTCCTGGGGGTGGGGTTCTGTCCCGTCTAGTGGCACTGAGACCACTTAGAGCAGACTCATTTTATCTCTCTCTCTATCGCCTCAGCTAGTAGACAGTTGGTTTTTAGCTCATGCACTAAGCTCCAGAGGTCCCATGTTCAATCCCACCCACCGACACCCAGGGTCTGTCGGCGCTACACAAGCACTGCTGTGGAAGGTGCTTATTTCTGTGACTGATCCCGCTGAAGTAAACGGGACAGTGTGTACTACGCCAGGCAGTACGCATTTGCAAGAGCGGAGCCCACAGCAATACAGAGTCACGCCGTTAGGGCTGGTTGGAAAACTGTTCTCCACCCGCCCCATTAAAAATTTGTGTTAACATTTTTTCAAAATAGTTTTCATCTAAATTTTTCATAGTTTTGGGGCAGAAATTTGAAATGTTTTGGCCCAAACTCTCTCAATGTGGAATTGCTGCTGCGGTGCCTCATTGGTGTTGTAGGTCAGTGTCTCACGTTCCACTTTCCTCTAGAGGCTGGGCTCCCTTGTTGGACCACATTGCCTATGGTCTTCCTTCTTGGAGAGGGGAGACCCTGGCCATGGTGCATGATGGGAGAGGTAGCCCAGCTGGGGGGCCTGGCTCACAGATTTATTTCATGGCATTATATATTTTCAGTATCATTTTCTATCCCCTTCTTTATATTGCACATCCTAACATACTGTTTGCTTTTTTTGACTGCCTCTAGACATGGAGGGGTAGTTTCAACTGAGCTGTCCATCCAGGTCTTTTCCCTGCATGGTTACAGTGAATTTAGAGTCCATCCAAGTATCTGATTAATTAAAATTATTCCTTCCAACATGCATCATCTAGCATTTATCAACCTAGCATTTCATCTGCCATCTTGCTGCCCATTCACCTCCCTTTGTTAGGTCCCTCTGGAATTTATCTGTCTTCTCTGGTCTTGACGAACCTAAGTAAATTTGGGTGATCTACAAGTGTTGCCACCTCATTGTTCACTCCCATTTCTAGATCATAAACTATACTGGACCCAGTAATGTGTCAAACTCACAAATTAATTACAAATAGGCACAAAGCCAAAAACAGACGTCTTCGTTGTCCATATACCAGTATACAAAAAACATAAAGAGTAAGATCAGGTGCTTGATTAATATATAAAAGCCCTGCTGTTTGTTTAGTTTTTGTTTTTTTTGTTTTTTTTTTTGAGGGACTACTTTTTCCCCAGAAGATGGAAGAACACAAACAGACGAAGCAGTTTTGTGGGCGTTTCCCATTGCATCCTTAGCTCTGCGCAGAACAGAACAAAGGTGAGGCTGTGCAATGGAAGGGCAGAGTCAGCACATGCGTGGGTGGATGCCCTGCTGCCATTTTCTTGGCCCTCCGACACAATTGTTTGTTCTGCAAGCTAGTGGAGCTTCTGGTCTCTGACATTTCTCTGGCAGAGCAGTGACTGTGGAAGCCTGGCAAGCCTGTTTGCAGATCACTCGTTGTTTGGCAGATTGCTGTGCTGTTCAAACACATTGCTTGCACGGAGCATGGCGCCGTGTGTCACAGGCAGCAGCTGACTCTGAGCCCATCTTTTAAACTGTTGTTCAGTATCTTTCCCACCCCCATAATCCACGGTCAATTTTATCCTCTGAGATGGAAAATTTGGCCATCACCATTGGTTTGTGAGTCTCCTGTCTGATCTTCCTATTTATCCTGACGTCCCCAGCAGCCAGGCAGACACTGATACCAACCGACAGAAAGCCAGGACTCTCTCATTGGACAGTTGTTTCCCAGCCCAGCTCTTGCTAGGTTAGGCAAGGATTGGAAACCTTTCCATGTCAGGGGTGTTTTTGTGTCAAATCACTCTCAGACCCTATTTAGGATTCAGCCCCTTTTAATGACTCCACTTCAGTATTTTGTTCTTCATATTAGTAACCAGATTTTTAACTAGTATTAGAAAGGCAAGTTACATCACTGCCCCGTGCCTCAGTTTCCCCACCGGTACAATGGGGACAATGATACTAACCTCCTTTGTAAAGTGCTTTGAGATCTATAGATTAACAGTGCTGTATAAGAGATAGGGGATTATTTACTTAGTTGTACTGCACTAGCAGCCTCAGCCATGGAACAGGACCCCACTGTGCTGGGTGCTGTACAAACACATAAAGAGACAGTTTCTGCCCCAACGAGCTTAAATGGTACCAGCTCTTGAATATATGTGCAGGGCAGTGAGGCCCCTAAACGCCATGTGCCAGACCCAAGAGCAGTCCCTGTGTTCTCCTGAACGCTCAGGCTGCTTACTGATAGTGCTCCCTGGAGTCCTAGACATGCTAAAGTTGGCAGAAAGGAGACATAGCCATGGGATTCCACCCTTTCGCCCTGCGCAGTGAAGCATGCTGTGCCCTCCGAACTGGGTCTCTTCCTCTGTGCTCTGCGAAGGTCCAAACACGCCCTTTAATAATAATGAGAAGCACCCTAGTTTATACTTAAAGAGATGTCAATATGCTTTATAAAGGAGGTGAGCATCACTATAATCAATATCACAGCTGGAGAAACTGAGGCACGAAGAGGCAAGTGATTTTCCCAAGATTACCCAGCAGCAATAGAACGTATATCTCCTGAGACCCAAGCCACTGCTCTAACCACTAGGCCACACAGCCTCCCTTTAGAAGTGGCACCTTCCACAATGACCTCATGCTCCACCAACACGGGTGTGCGCTGTAATAATCTGCCCCTTCTGTGTTTTATGAAGAAGTCACTGGTACTGCCTCAGATTGTATTTTAACCCTTTGTGCACTCCCACACAGGGAAGAAGGAGACTTTATCAGTCAAGGGATTCTCAATAGTTGAGGTTATAGGATCCTTTCATCTTCACCATTTTTTCCTCCTTTCCATTCTAAATAGAAAAATCAGTCTGGCCACAGTAATTCTTGCCACATATGGCTGCCAGCGAAGCAATATCTGTGAGAATGAATGAACAGAATGATTAGCACAGGTTCGATCAGGGTAATCGTTACAAGAAGTCCTATTTTCCAAATGAGAATGAGAAGCGTTCATCTCAAGTGCGGAGGCAGGAGCCCGCTACAAGGTGGGTGCACTGCTTATGACCCACTTGAGCCCTTAAAAGAACGTTAACCATGTAGTAAGACACCACAGACTTAAGGAAAACAGTTCAGACAGAACTTCCCTCCCATCAGAGCTGGTTGAAACGTTTTCGACGGCACGAGGGAGAGGTGGCTGCATAGCTGAATGCAATCAATGTCCTGGAGAGGATGAGACCAGGCTGCATACAAGCCAATGGGTGGAACCGCTTACGACATCTTTATCGTGGGTTAGTAAGTCTGTTCTAGGTTCTGGGTGGGCTCTTCCCAGTGCCACCCACTGGCTTCATGCCTGCCCAATCCCCTGGCCACGCTTTGCGCCTTCTACAGCGCTGCCTGCACTAGCCAATCTCGGTGAAGCTCTAAAGAGTTCCGCACTTACGGGGAACAAATATCTGCTAATGATGGGTTCCTCAGCCTAGCAGAGAAAGGTCTAACTCGATCCAGTGGCTGGAAGCTGAAGCTGAACAAATCTGAATGGGAAATAAGGCGTAAGGTTTTGTTAAACAGGGAGAGTAATTAACCACTGGAACAATTTACCGAGGGTCGGGGTGGATTCTCCATGAGGGGCGATCTTTAACTCAAGACTGGATGTTTTTCTAAAAGATCTGCTCTAGGAATTTGAGTGGAGGGGGCATGGAGGGGAAATTCTCTGACCTGTGCTATACAGGTCAGACTAGATGATCCCAGTGGTTGCTTCTGGCCTTGGAAATCTATGAATCCCCAAACACACACCATTCACCCCTGCACAGTACGAGCTGGACTCACATACACAATTTATGTGCGCTGTGCACGACACACCTGTGCATACTGTAGTCAGGCACACATCCATACTACAAATACACCGACTGCGCAGAGCACTGTGCACCCACACCCAATGGCTGAAGCCCCCAATACCTCCGTCCGCTCAGAGTCTTGATGCACAGCAGCTATGCGTTAGCACTCCCTCAGCTGGCTACGCGTCCACCAGCTAAGCAGGTCTTTTCTGGCTAGTCCTTGTACGGCAGCTTTCTCCCAGTCCAAGAAAAAACGATGATACCCTAGAAATGGTGCTAATGAGACTTAGAAGGGCTTGTGCTACTAATGCTGCAGAGGGGAGCTCTATAGTTCCTTTAACTGTGTTGTAAAACTGATCCATTGAAGATCCTTTTTGCAAGTGTTGGTGTGTTAACCACAGTGACCTGGGCAGTTCTACCCTGGGTACGGAGTTCTTCACTTCCCCTCCTAAGCAGTGTTGCCGTGTGTAGCTGTGAGACACACTTCTCTGCACAGGTGAGAGTAGGGTGACCAGATAGCAACTGTAAAAAATCGGGACGGGGGTGGGGGGTAATAGGAGCCTATATAAGAAAAAGCCCCCAAAATCGGGACTGTCTCTGTAAAATCGGGACATCTGGTCACCCTAGGTGAGAGCCATGATTCCTGTCCTGTGTAAAGAGCTTTGAGAGCCTTTGGGATGAAAGGCGCCGCACAAATATAAGATATTGAACACAGCCAACAGCGGACATGTTCCCGATGAGGGAGAGAACACCTCTCCCCTTTCCTTGGGGCTGTTATGTCGTCTCCCAGGGATTGCTGCACTGCACAGGGCAGGTTGGGTACATCTCAGTTTGGTTTTAGCCTCTGGAGAGCTGCGCCATAAACACTGTTTTCCAGCTTTCTTGTGCCACATTGGCTGGATGCCATTCACAGAAAAATTCATTCTAATATTGTTTGTGCTTTGGATTTCAAGTCAGCCCAGTGAAAAGATGTTGGCTTCTGTTTCAAGTGATTTATTACCATGACTTTAAAGAGCCAATAAATCAGTTGGGCAAATACTAGGCGGGTGATCACATTGATTTGGATTTCAGGGGCGTAAATGATTGTGCAGTTGGGATATCACTGACAGAAATCCAGACATGGAAACACTGTTTTTCATGTTTTGATGCAACCACTCAAGTCTTTAAGACACTGAAATAAACCAAGGAAACCTCGCTGGCTAGAATATAAAAACTCCCAATTACTGCCCGGCTTGTGGTTTTACCTAGCAATTTGAAAGACAAAAAAATCAATCCCATAATTAGGGGTTTCGGGTGATTCGATGGGATATGGAATAAGTTGTTTTGGTACCTAATTTAATTTCCTCAGCTATTAGCAGAGACATTCAATTAAGCTATTACAGAGGCTTTTTTAGAGTTTCTGACTTAGCACAACCTAATTTTCTGACTTCCCCAAAATAGTTCTTTGCACTTTTCTCCTCTTCAGACAATAATAGTTCCTCCTGACTGTATTGTCATGGAGGGTGCAGGGATTGCCACTGTTGAGCTGTCACATCCCCTCCAAGAGCTAATTCACCAAGTCTCCACCCCATCTTCCTTCAAGTCCCTCCTTAAATTGCCCAAAGGACCAACATCCCCTTAGCCCCTGTCCTGCAGAGAAGCAATAACTCACAGGCGGCTGGAAAATCATCCACACAATTGCACAAGGGAAGGGGAATAAAATCCCAAAACAAACATCCTGGGACTAGCAAAATGGGGTCTTACCACCATCCTTCGACTGCCCTGATCTCCTTTATTTCTAGGCACCCTTCCTGTATTTGCATGTTTTCTGTTTCGACTGTGAGGCCTTATTCATAGATTCACAGATTTTTAAGTCCACAAGGTACCACTGTGATCATCTCGTCTGACCTCCTGCATGATACAGGCCAGAGAACCTCACCTGGTGACTCCTGGATCAAACTTATAACTTCTGGTTATGTTAGTGCTTGGGTGTGCCTATATGGAGAGTTGCGCCCATTTAGCTAAAGGTGTCAATTTAAAGAGAATTTACTTCTTAGGAACAGGGTCCAGCTAAACCAAAATAAGGGTGTCCACACAGCAGGTTGCACCAATTTAACTAAACCAGGCAACCCATGCGAGTTTGTGTGTACACAAGACCCATATCTTTTAGAAAGACACCCAATCCTGATTTAAAGACTCCAAGTGATCATAGAATATCAGGATTGGAAGGGACCTCAGGAGGTCATCTAGTCCAACCCCCTGCTCAAAGGGGGACCAATTCCCAGACAGATTTTTGCCCCAGATCCCTAAATGGCCCCCTCAAGGATTGAACTCACAACCCTGGGTTTAGCAGGCCAATGCTCAAACCACTGAGCTATCCCTCCCCCCTCCAACATGATGGAGAATCCACTATGTTCCGAGTCAGGTGCTCCAATGGTTAATTACCCTCTCTGTTAAAAAATTGCACCTTATTTCTAGTCTGAATTTGTCTAGCTCCGCCTCCTGCCATTGGTTCTAGCTCTGCCTTTGTCCAGGAGATCAAAGAGCCTTCTTTCAGAAATCTTCCCCCCAAATAGGTATTTATAGAACATGACCGAGACACTCCTAACCTTGTCTTGAATAAACTAAATGGATTGAGCAACCTTAGTCTCTCGCTATAGGGCATGATTTCCAGACCTCTAATCATTCTTGAAGCGCTCTTCTGAACCCTTTCCAAATTGTCAAACCCTTTTGCAGTGCAGACACTACACTTCTCGGCAGCGATCCAGTTTTCATTCTTGTCTGTAAAGTGCCATTTAACCTTTTCAGAACCAAGAACTGCCCCGCACACTTTCCGTAAAAGCTAAATCAAAAGCACCGGTGCTTAAGTAATTCATATGTCTCCGTTCTCAGGAAAGTTTCCAAGCTTTTTGCTTGGCCATTCTCTTCACAATGCCTGCCCTTACCTCCCAGCTCCCTGCCCTCTCTCATCATTCTGTAACCAGCACTTCAGTTAGGTGGTTGGTTGTTTTTTCTTCTTTCTTCTAAGAACAATAATCCATAACTCCTAGAGAGTGTGCAAATGCTGCCAACCTTCCCCCTCCCCCCCAAGTAAATCCAGGCTCTGGGTCCCACATTTTTAAAGGTATTTCGGCATCAGTCAGTTCAGCATTGCAAAACCGGAAGGACAGATTTTCAACAGTATATAGGTGCCTGAAGGAGACACGTGCCTAATTCCCATTGGTTTCACGGGAGTTAGGCACCTAGTGGGATTTTCTAAAGCACCTAGATGCCTATCTGCATTTTAGGCATCAAAGGCTGTTTGAAAATCTGGCCCTCTCTGGGGAAAGAGACATTTTACTGCAGGTCAGAGTCTCGCTGAACATTGCAAATATGAAACTTTAAAAGAAGAACTAATAAGAGACAGGCAGGGCTTAAATTCTTATATAGTATTTCCCAGAGCCCCCCACATCCCAGCCCCTCCCCCCAAACATGCTATAAAAACTCCAGTGGGGGATGAAAAAATTTACCAGATCTCCGCTCCGGACAGCTCTGTCTGAATGTAAGCCCTGGAGAAAGCATAGTTGTTGGTATAAGAGACACCAGGTTATTAGCACAGCTTCAGTTGGACCTACATCTCACACTAAAAAAGAGAGAATGCAAGAAACAATAAAGAAACAGCACTGTGACTTACATGCTAACAGCATATGGGAGACTGCATCCAACAATATTGACACAGTAAAGAGAAAACACCATCCTGGCCACTATGGACGTAGAAGCCCTCTACACCAATATTCCACACAAAGATGGACTACAAGCCGTCAGGAACAGTATCCCTGATAATGTCACAGCTAACCTGGTGGCTGAACTTTGTGATTTTGTCCTCACCCACAACTATTTCACATTTGGGGACAATATATACCTTCAAGTCAGCGGCACTGCTATGGGTACCCGCATGGCCCCACAATATGCCAACATTTTTATGGCTGACTTAGAACAACGCTTCCTTAGCTCTCGTCCCCTAACGCCCCTACTCTACTTGCGCTACATTGATGACATCTTCATCATCTGGACCCATGGAAAAGAAGCCCTTGAGGAATTTCACCATGATTTCAATAATTTCCATCCCACCATCAACCTCAGCCTAGATCAATCCACACAAGCGGTCCATTTCCTGGACACTACTGTGCTAATAAGCGATGGTCACATCAATACCACCCTATACCGGAAACCTACTGACCGCTACACTTACCTACATGCCTCCAGCTTCCATCCAGGACACACCACACGATCCATTGTCTACAGCCAAGCTCTAAGATATAACCGCATTTGCTCCAATCCCTCGGATAGAGACAAGCACCTACAAGATCTCTATCAAGCATTCTTAAAACTACAATACCCACCTGCTGAAGTGAAAAAACAGATTGACAGAGCCAGACGAGTACCCAGAAGTCACCTCCTACAAGACAGGCCCAACAAAGAAAATAACAGAACACCACTAGCTGTCAACTTCAGCCCCCAACTAAAACCTCTCCAGAGCATCATCAGAGATCTACAACCTATCCTGAAAGATGATCCTTTACTCTCACAGATCTTGGGAGACAGACCTGTCCTCGCTTACAGACAACCTAAAGCAAATACTCACCAGCAACCACACATCACTGAACAAAACCACTAACCCAGGAACCTATCCTTGTAACAAACCCCGATGCCAACTCTGTCCACATATCTATTCAAGTGACATCATCATAGGACCTAATCACATCAGCCATACCATCAGGGGCTCGTTCACCTGCACATCTACCAATGTTATATATGCCATCATGTGCCAGCAATGCCCCTCTGCCATGTACATTGGCCAAACCGGACAGTCTCTATGCAAAAGAATTAATGGACACAAATCTGACATCAGGAATCAAAATACTCAAAAACCAGTGGGAGAACACTTTAACCTGTCTGGTCATTCAGTGACAGACCTGCGGGTGGCTATATTACAACAGAAAAACTTCAAAAACAGACTCCAAAGAGAGACTGCTGAGCTAGAATTGATATGCAAACTAGACACAATCAACTCCGGTTTGAATAAGGACTGGGAATGGCTGAGCCATTACAAACATTGACTCTATCTCCCCTTGTAAGTACTCTCACACTTCTTATCACACTGTCTGTACTGGGCTAGCTTGATTATCACTTCAAAAGTTTTTTTTCTCTTAATTAATTGGCCTCTCAGAGTTGGTAAGACAACTCCCACCTGTTTATGCTCTCTGTATGTGTGTATATATATCTCCTCAATATATGTTCCATTCTATATGCATCCGAAGAAGTGGGCTGTAGTCCACGAAAGCTTATGCTCTAATAAATTTGTTAGTCTCTAAGGTGCCACAAGTACTCCTGTTCTTCTTTTTGCGGATACAGACTAACACGGCTGCTACTCTGAAACAGTAAAGAGAAAGGACACAATTTACAACATAAGAACAGTGCACAATTAGAGAGTGGTAGACCAAAGACCCTTAATAGGAGAGAAGTGTGGAAAGCTGTGGAAGATGTGGCAAGACACCAAGCTATAGCTGGCAACAACATACAGCCAAAGAGGCAAAATGTAGATGCCACAAAATAGAACAATTTGCAATAGCAGGCGGGTCATCAAGAGTGATGGAAACCATCCAAGAGGGAGTGTTATCATCAGGTGACAATGAGTCCATACTTCTAGAGACTATATTCTCAATAGAACAGCCAACAAACATAATTCTAAACAGTTGAAACCTTCGATTTAAAATGGATGCTGGAGCTGACGTCACTGCAATTCCAAAAAAGATTATAAATTGATCTTAGGATGGAGTTCTGGAACAACCAAATAACATTTTACATGCGGCTAGTAACAATACCTTGGATGCTTGTGACCAGTTCCTTGGGAAACTGGAGAAAGGATGGAGAGTTATTCAACCAATAATATATGCAATACAAGGACTGACAACTGAGCTAAAGTTGCCACCCTAGCTGAGAAACTGAAATGTATTAGTGGCAAAAAGTAAACTACATAGGAGATGTCTTCACAGGGCTCAGAAAGCCACCAGGGAAGTACAAAATAAAATTGGTGCATCAGCAACTCCCTTTGCTCTCATAGCCCCATGCTGCATCCCTGTACTCTTGCTAGGGAAAGTAAAAGAAGAATTAAAGACAATTGAAGATATGGGGTATATTTCTCAGAGGAAAAGAACCCACTGACTCATGTGTAGGGATGGTTGTAGTAGCAAAGCCCAATGGCAACATCTGGATTTGTGTGGATCTTACACAACTTAAGAAAAGTCTATACAGAGAAAGACACACGCTTCTCGCAATTGACGAGACATAAGCATAGTTATCAGAGACCAAAGTCTTCTCAAAGTTAACTGCTCCCTACAGCAGGCTTCTGGCAAATCCCCCTTGCCAAAGGAGCTATCCCATTAACTATATTCATTGCCCCATTTGGAAGGTACTGTTTCAATCATCTTCCATTTGGCATATCTTCAGCACAAGAACATTTCCAAAAGACAGTCTCTCAGATCATGGTAGGTCTGCCTGCTATCATTTACCATGGAGATAATGTGTTGGCATATGGCAGAGATACAAATGAACATGATGTATGACTACATGCAGTTCTGAGATGCTTCCAACAAGCTGGCCTCACTCTGAATGGGAAATGTGAGTTTGGAAAGGAGCAGATGAAGTTTATAGGATCAGCAACAGAGAATTCAGATGGACTCCAGCAAAGTATTACTTACATTACCTGAACCCAAAGATATTTCTGCTATAAGAAAATTCCTGGGCATGACAAGTCATTTTGGTAAATTCTTACCAAATTTGGCTCATCTAATAAAACCCTTCAGAGTTCTCCTTGGCAGTCACAATCAATGGATCTGGGATTGGACACAACAAAATCCATTCAATAAACTAAAAGGACTATTGACATCTCCACCTGTTTTGGCACAGTATTCAATAACCTATCCGACAACAGTAGCAGCAGACACCTCTTCATATGGTTTAGAAGCCGTGCTCACATAAAAGCAGCCAAAAGAAGACCAGAGACTTGTTGCATTCATATCAAGAAGTCTCGCAGAAAGCAAGCACTGCTATGCTCAAGTGGAAAAGGAACCTCTTAACAGTCACGTGAGCCTGTGAATGGTTCAGCACAGATCTGTTTGGTTTGATTTTAACATAGAAACAGACCACAAGCCCTTAGTGGCATTACTGGAATCAAAAACACTGGAAATCTTTGAATTCTAGGTGGAAAGTCATTGATTATGGATGATTTGATTTTCTTTCAACATTCAACACATACAAGGGAAATTACTCATAGCAGCTGACACTGTATCTAGAGCCCAGATTAAGCACCCATCAACAGAAGAAGAAAAGGCATTAGAGAAAGGTGTCAAAGTCTACACTGACCTTGTTCAGGCAGCAATTCCAGCATCTGGTAGCCATCTTTAGCAAGTTAGAGATGAACAATTAAAGAATGAGACTTGCCAGAAACTTGCTTAACTTTTCCAAGGACAGTGGAGTTGAAGGAATCAGCTCCCAACACACCGAATGCCATATTGGCAGAACCTTCAAATGGCTGATGGCCCGCTTCTGAAAGAATGGCACGTTCTTATCCCTGTGGTACTTCAGAAAGAGATACTCTCCAAAATCCACGAGGGACACCAAGGTATGAGCAAGTGCAGGGCATAAAAACAACAATCTGTATGGTAGCCCTGTCTGAGTAGTCAAATATAAACTTAGTTGAGGGCTGCAAGGTGTGCAAAAAGGGATGAGGGTGGGAGAAAAGAGGAGGAATACAATAAAATAATTAAACAAAAGTTGCCAGAATCATTATTCTTACAGACATTGGCAGCAAGTAGGAACGGGTTTTTCTGGAAAGGACACGCATTCATGATTGTAATTGATTACGTCTATATTGACTTGGCTACACTTATACAGACTTAATCAGCACAGGCCATCCAGAAATTAAAGTCAATATTTGCAAGACAGGGGGTTCCTCAAGTCCTCCTATCTGACAATGGGCCTCAATTTACCTCTAAAATGTTCCTAGCATTTGCACTGGACTTTGATTTTGAACATCCATAGAATCATAGAATATCAGGGTTGGAAGGGACCTCAGGAGGTCATCTAGTCCAACCTCCTGTAGTCCAACCCCTACTAGCAACATTGTACTAGTAGTCCACATTATGCCCAGAGCAACGGAGAGGTGGAGAGAGCAGCTCAGACTTTAAAAAGATTTCTGCAAAAATCAGTGGATTCATTTGAAGCACTCCGGGTATATAGGTCAACATTGCTTGCATTTGGATTATCTGCAGCAGAACTTCCAGTGGGAAGATAACTAAAGACGCCTTTACCCAGGCACCAATGCAGTTTAAGTAGCCTGACCTGAAGGAATTTTGAAAACAGGATACTGAAATAAAAATTCGGCAGCAATTTCGATGTTCAGCACAGAGCAAAAGCACTTCCTGAACTGAGACCAGGGAAGTAGTGAAGACTTGCTAAATCGATGGCAGAGCACTCTCCGGTTGACCCCGGTACTCCACCTCTCCGAGACGAGTAAGGTAAGTCAACCGGAGAACTTCTCCTGTCGACACAGCGCAGTGAAGACACCAGGGTAAGTCAACCTCAGCTACGTCGACTCCAGCTACATTATTCACGTAGCTGGAGTAGCGTAACTTAGGTCAACTTACCCCAGTAGTGAAGACAAGCCCTTAGTGGAGACTCCAGAAGGATTTCTCTGGAGGAATTGGGATCTGAGATTTACAGGTACTCTGTCAGGAAGTGAGCCCCCTCCATGGGAAGATCCACATGCTAACTGAATACCAGTGAGATCACTGTCTGGAAGATTGATTAGACCCCCACAAAGACGTCGTTCTTTAGAAAAGTGCTCATGACTATTTAAAGGCAACTGATAATGGGACATAGTAGAGTAAATAGTTTTCAGGAAGCTGAAGTTTATTTTGAATTGTTGTGAATAGAGACAATGGTTTAGAATTAAATTTTAATCTTTGATTATAAGGAAAGGGAGATGTGGAGTGGTTATAGAGTTCCTGATCCTCCACAGTTACCTGGGAGGACCAGGATGTGTTGCAGTGCGGAGTTTAATAAAGGTAGGCCCTTCCTGATCATCAGGGAGTTCTCTAGTTCAGTGGTTCTCAAACTAGGGCTGCCGCTTGTTCAGGGAAAGCCCCTGGCGGGCCGGGCCAGTTTGTTTACCTGCCGCGTCCGCAGGTTCAGCCAATCGCGGCTCCCACTTGGCCGTGGTTCGCCGCTCCAGGCCAATGGGGGCTGCAGGAAGGGCGGCCAGCATGTCCCACGGCCTGCGCCGCTTCCTGCAGCCCCCATTGGCCAATCGGCCGAACCTGCAGACGTGGCAGGTAAACAAACCAGCCCGGCCCACCAGGGTCTTTCCCTGAACAAGTGGCAGCCCTAGTTTGAGAACCACTGCTCTAGTTGCTGCTTAAGGTGAGTTGTTAAGTCCACTCAAAACCAGCAACTTTTTGCTTGTTTTTGGCTAACTAGGCGGGCATTTTTAGACAGCTGCAGCCCACAGGTTTTTCCACTGGTCTTGTGGGCTGCTTCCCCCCCCCCTTTTTTTTTTTACTATGAACTGCAGGCACTTTTTGACACAAACCCCACCCAGCATCATGACGACATGACACAAAACCTGCCCCCACTTATAGTTTCTGTTTTTTGCAGACTTTCCCCCCACTCTTATGGCTGGTTTGGGGTGGTTTTCTGGCACAGGGAGGGTGGTACAGGCCAGGCTGTAGCAGGCATTGCAGAATTAACAGCAGTGTGACTGGGAGAAGTGTGTGTACACAGAGACAAGACAGACTCCTGTGACCCATCTCTTTGCCTCCCTAAAAGCAAAGGCTGCTGGATCAAACCCCTCTGAACAGGAACTGCAGGAATGGAGCAGGTGGTGGGAAACAGGGAGGCAAAGAGAAAAAGCTGCAATTTTCCTGCTTCTGAGGTGGGATGTGGCCTGAGATATTACGGGGGATCCTCTTTCCCTCCATCTCCATTTCAGATGCCTCACACAGCAGGGGAGTGGAAGGTACCTGGTTCAGCAGAGACCCAATCCCAGGTCCATGGAAAGATTCCCAATCACTTCAGTGTGGGCTGGGTCAGGCCCTAGACCCTTTGCTAGGAAACACAGATGCTGGCCAATGCAACTGAATCTCCAAGTTCAGAGGAGCTCTCCATAGTGGCAGTCACAGCCCTGGTATTGCTGGGAGACATGGCTCCTCTGACTCCACTGCAATCAGCACCAGGGAACCTCGCTGAGCCATGCCTGTTCCAACAGCTCTGTTCTGGCAACGAGGTGAGTCAGCCCAGCACATTTAAAGATTTGCATAACCAACGCCAAGAGGCAAGGTGGTACGCCCCGGCCATGCCAACTCAAACACCCAGCAATGAGCCTCACACTCGAGAAGCTGAGCAAGCGGACCCTGCAGAGCATCTCCTAGGCGTCAAGGGTATGACGCCTCAGAGCAGGGATGCAGCCTCGCTCTGCCTCTGGCTGCAGCTGCCGTGCGGAATACACCCAGGGTGAGGCAAGAGTGAAAAGCAAACCATGAGTACCTCCCTGTTCTCACTGACAGCCCTGATCCAGGGAAGCCGTCCACATGTCCCCAGCGATGCACTCATGTACCTTTCATCAGCACCATTCAGCAACGCACTTAACCAGCATTGCTCACTGCAGGCTCACAGCCCCCCGGCTGCTAGGTGAGTACTGTGACATTCAGCATAGAGCTGCGTACGCTGAGCGATGGAGATGTGACTTGCTCAAGCGACTCACAGCTAGGAATCCCCTGCTTTAATTGCTCGTCCGTCCTTTCTCCTCCTGAATTACAGATGGCCAAAGGGAGAATCCAAAGGCAGGGAGGGGTGCCTGTATTTCCAATTCTTTTCTCTCTTTAGAACTTACACCTACAATCAGACTGACGCAGGTGCTAGAAACCCCCAGGGTTCTGTTTCTCATGGCGACTTACTTCAGACTGAGGAAAGCACCACAGAAATACCAGATATAAAGCCACAGTCCTGGGCCCTCGCTGAGCAGCACCCAGAGCACCTCCTGTGGAGAGCCACCTCTGCAGCCCACTGGTCCCAGAGCCTCTTCCTGCTGGACTGATCCCCAGTACACGTTCTAGTAGCCTTGATCTGTTCTAACTTTCACCAGCTGCCAGCAGCCCCCAAGGGGTCAGTACAGTAGCTGGAGATTGCCAGAGCATAGCGGATCCCTGGCCCTGCACTCTGAGCCAGCTGGCATGGTCTCTGGCCAGCTAAGCCAGCGTTGTGCTGGAGGAGAGGTGAAAGGTGGCTGCCTTCTGCCTCCGATAGAGAGCGCACAGTGACTCACTTTAACATTCGGCATCTGAGCAGGGGACACAAAGCAGCAGCTGCCTCACACCTGCCCCCTGAAGCAAGCAGGGAGACTCCTCTCCATTTAAAGGTGCAATATCTGGAAAAAGGAATGACATCATCTCCTCTCAATTACAGAGCTACCTACACCACACCCGGCATTTACATTCAACAGGCCTGGTAACCACTTCAAAGAGCATTGCAGGAGTAATTCTAATAGCTCCGGGTTAAGAGAGGCTTTACGAAATAAAAGTGCCTGGTTATCAATCCTACATATATGGTCGTAACAGCCAAGTGGTAAGCTCCAAAATGATGGCATACATTGCATTTGTCATTCACCTCTGTCATAACTATAAAGGGAAGGGTAACAGCTCTCCTGTGTACAGTACTATAAAATCCCTCCTGGCCAGAGACTCCAAAATCCTTTTACCTGTAAAGGGTTAAGAAGCTCAGGTAACCTGGCTGACACCTGACCCAAAGGACCAATAAGGGGACAAGATACTTTCAAATCTTGGTGGGGGGAAGGCTTTTGTTTGTGCTCTTTGTTTTGGGGGGAGTTCGCTCTTGGGACTAAGAGGGACCAGACATCAATCCAGGCTCTCCAAATCTTTCTGAACAAGTCTCTCATATTTCAAACTTGTAAGTACAGCCAGGCAAGGCGTGTTAGTTTTATCTTTGTTTTCTCAACTTGTAAATGTACCTTTTGCTAGGGTGTTTACCTCTGTTTGCTGTATCTTTGAACCTAAGGCTGGAGGGGGTTCCTCTGGGCTCTTTAAGTTTGATTACCCTGTAAAGTTATTTTTCATCCTGATTTTACAGAGATGATTTTGACCTTTTTCTTTAATTAAAAGCCTTTTTTAATAACCTGATTGATTTTTCCTTGTTTTTAGATCCAAGGGGATTGGAGCTGGATCCACCAGGAGTTGGTGGGAGAAAAGAGGGGGAGTGGTTAATTTCTCCTTGTTTTAAGATCCAAGGGGTTGGATCTGTGTTCACCAGGGAGTTGGTGGAAGAGTCTCTCAAGGCTACCCAGGGAAGGGAGTTAGCCCATTGGGAGTGGTGGCAGCGGACCAGATCTAAGATGGTAGTTAAGCGTAGAAGTTTTCATGCAGGCCCCCACATCTGTACCCTAAAGTTCAGAGTGGGGAAGGAGCCTTGACAACCTCTAATGGCCTCCACTGCCCCTGCCCTCAAATCCATCTCCAGAGGGACTACGGCTCCAATCCAGACCTCAGGCAGCTCTCTGACAGCTGCTGTCATAAAACATGTTGTCAAGTATCAGGGGGTAGCCGTGTTAGTCTCTATCTACAAAAACAACAAAGAGTCTGGTGGCACCTTAAAGACTAACAGATTTATTTGGGCATAAGCTTTCGTGAGTAAAAACCTCACTTCTTCGGATGCAACCGAAGAAGTGAGGTTTTTACTCACGAACTCTTATGCCCAAATAAATCTGTTAGTCTTTAAGGTGCCACCAGACTCTTTGTTGTTTTTGTCATAAAACAGCTTTCTTCATCCCCCGCTTTACTCCCCAAATGTGGAACCCACCCCAGAATCCCAGCATGCCATCCTAAGACCAGGACAGACACATTTCAGTACTGGAGAGTGACACTTTTGTAGTCCAACAGCTCACAAGCCATGAGTCCTAGAAACACCTTCCTTATGCCACTTGAGATGCTGCAAAGCCAACTCTCCAGGGGGTATAGATCAGTAATTTGCAGCCAGGGGTTGTGATTACCCTCCAAAAGAGGTCTCGGGGGGATCATGACCTGCCACCCTTTCTTTATGGCTAGGTGGGAGAAGGGCAGATCTCTGAATCTTTAATAAAAAGGTCTGGAAAAGGCTAAGAACCACTGGTATGTTGCAGACTAGTCAGGAGCTTATACCAAGCTCAGTGCTGGAAAGCAGGATGATAGATGCCTGTCTACATTGTTACCAATGAAAGAATGGCTTCAACTCACAGCTCAGGGCTGTTACTTGGGTTTAAGGACTACTGACCAGTCTCCCGAGCCACCAACTGACTATAGAGGTTACTTTTATACCTCAGAATTGTGTGGTGGAAGGAATGGAAGGTTAAAATGACAACACCTTGCTGCACAGAAAAGCTTTTTTATTGTGTGTCATTTTAAAAAGGCTTTAAAAATTATTGTCACCAGTTTTTCCTCTTCTTTCTCCCCACAGTTGGACTCATGGTGCTAAAGTGATCAAACGTCACAGACAGAAGGCTGTGAAAAATAGTGCAGATGAATAGATTTGAAACTCTCTAAAAAGGTCTCAAATAGCTTTTCTGTAAAATATGTGGATACAAAATAAGATGCACAATAGTGTGGGATGGAATAAAGGTTTTACTGGCATTGGGATGAGCCACATAATTCATGAGGGTGTATTTTATGTGCATATTGTGACAGACCCAGACCAGTGGGGTACAGGAGTCTGGTAGAGGGCAAATATTCTGGTCACTGTATGAGTAGTTTTCTGTTCCCTGAGTGACCAGAGCAGGGGCTGCACTAGAGTAATCAGGAACCTGCTAGAACCAGTTAAGGCAGGCAGGCTAATTAGGACACCTGGAGCCAATTACGAAGAAGCGGCTAGAATCAATTAAGGCAGGCTAATCAGGGCACCTGGGTTTTAAAAAAGAGCTCACTTCAGTTTGTGGTATGAGTGTGAGGAGCTGGGAGCAAGAGGTGCAAGGAGCTGAGAGGGTGTGCTGCTGGAGGACTGAGGAGCACAAGCGTTATCAGACACCAGGAGAAAGGTCCTGTGGTGAGACTAAGGAAGGTGTTTGGAGGAGGCCATGGGGAAGTAGCCCAGGGAGTTGTAGCTGTCATGCAGCTGTTACAGGAGGCACTATAGACAGCTGCAGTCCACAGGGCCCTGGGCTGGAACCCGGAGTAGAGGGCGGGCCCGGGTTCCCCCCAAACCTCCCAATTGACCTGGACTGTGGGTTCTCCCAGAGGGGAAGGTCTCTGGGCTGTTCTCCAACCCACATGGTGAATCTTTGAGGCAAGAAAATCTACCAATAAGCGCAGGACCCACCAAGATAGAGGAGGAACTTTGTCACAATATCTATACAGAGAGAATTGAGCCTAGAGAACACCCCAATGTGGGTTTTTTTGGTTTAAACAAAACCTTTGTAGAAAAACCTGTAATTGTTTCACTATTTCTGTTAGCTGTGAATGGGGCTGATGGTTCAGCAAGAGACGAGACCTCACTGCTTCATGTGATTTAATGGAGTGCCACAAAGAAACATTAGACACTTTCCAAAAAAATTCCAAAAATAAATGTCTTTTCATTTGTAAAAGAACACTGGCTCAGCTTCATCTACATGTGCCAGCTGTTGATGACACTTAACTTTATAACTTTTATGCTTTCAGACTTGGTATTGATCCCAACATGGCCTGCAAGTAGGTTTTAAACCTGGGACCTGTTGCACCAAACACAGGCTTCTTCCGCTTGAGCTGACAGTGCAAATCTCAGTTACTAGTGGTAGTAGGTAGTTATCTTCTAATATACCAGATCCATGACTTGTCAAGGAGAATTCACTACAAATATAGTCTGAAGTGGCAGCAATAAACTGCTTTTGTGCTAGAGGAAGCCAATGTTAGAAAGACACAGTTTCAAATCAAAGTAAATTTTAAACCATCTGGTCTCTGAGAAACTGTGATGAATTTTCTTGAAACATTATCATTTGCCTTCAGAATGAATCTGGACATTTTGAGACTAAGCCAGTTTTCTAAGCCAAAATAATAGATGTGTGGACAGAGGGAAAGGTTATAACAGGGGGTTATTGATGGGGGCACCTTTTAATATTCTCCATATTGATTATAAACATATGGGGAGCGAGGACTAAAACTTTGTTCCTTTATTCCAAAAACACAGCCCTCTAATACCTGCATTAAACAAGCGCTCTCTCTACCACTTTAGCAGCAAGTCCCCTATTCGCAATGAGCACCTAGATGGCTTCATTTACTCATAGACACACAAAACCAGAGCATTACACTGGCGTTTTCTTTCAGCCCACTATTGAATGGAGCACTTGCCAATTCCTGACCTGGATCAGAACTTTTGGAAGGTTCAGGGACATTCAGAGCCCAGGGTTGTGGTTTAGATCCACGTCCAGTTAATCTTTCTTTCCTGTGTAAAGACAGGAGCCGAATTCCCAAGAGGTGCTGTAAACGCATAAAATCCACAGACATCCCGGATATTATTCATCCTGAGTGTAACGCTATTGACTGCAGTGGTGTTGCTCCAGAAATCAGTTTATCCCGGTTTGTTTGAAGCTATTTTATATGATGACATTGAAGTTCATGGCCTGCTGATTGATACACCGAAGCAGAGAGTCCCATAACAAAACAACCCTCAGTGTTAGCACTGTGAGGCCCTTTCAGGCAGTGCCAGCAGAGAATCTAAGGACTAAATGGGCTTTGGGGTCAGAACTTTCCGTTCTACCTCTAGTGGTGGTCCCCTCCAGGGCAGGTTTCATGCACACCGACAGCGTGGGGCAAGTTTCCACCCATGCTTGAGGTGTTCTGGAGAGGCGGAGGCTACAGGGCTGTTAATCCAGCCCTTCACCGGCATTAAAATCACTAAACGTAACAGAAAAGAACTTGAGACACAGCTATCGCTGTCAAGTGGCATAAGCCTATCATTTGTCACAGGCCTGCAGGCTCTGAGGCTCACCCTGAGCGCTGGATGACAGCGGTCATTTCCTCACCTGCAGACCTGCAGATGAACAGCAAATATCAAACACAAGCAAGCGGCAATAACAGCAGCAATGTTTAAATTGCACTCTTGAGACTAATTGGCTAAAATTCCTAGGTGACATAAAGGAAAACAACCCTTGCAGAAAGCATCAGACCCAGAGCTGCTGTTCTAACTTGCCAGGTCTCTCCCATTCCCTGCCACCCCTAATCCAGGGATGGCAGATTGGTCACGGTTTAGACAGAAGGGTGTCAGCTTCCAACATATCAAAACAGAAGCTAAACACGCAGTATAGGCTGAAGGTCCTTATAAGGGAAACGTGTCCTACTATGACACTGCTACAGACCACCAGACCAGGAGGATGAGGTAAATGAGGCTTTCTTTGGACAATTAACTGAAGTTTCCAGATCACAGGCCCTGGTTCTAATGGGGGACTTCAATCACCCTGACATCTGCTGGGAGAGCAATACAGCAATGCACAGACAATCCAGGAAGTTTTTGGAGCGTGTTGGGGACAACGTCCTGGTGCAACTACTGGAGGAACCAACCAGGGGCCGTTCTCCTCTTGATCTGTTGCTTACAAACAGGGAAGAATTGGTAGGGGAAGTAGAAGTGGGTGGCAACCTGGGCAGCAGTGACCATAAGATGGTTGAGTTCTGGATCCTCACAAAAAGAAGAAAGGAGAGCAGCAAAATACGGATCCTGGACTTCAGAAAAGCAGACTTTGACTCCCTCAGGGACCTGATGGGCAGGATCCCCTGGGAGGCTAATATGAGGGGGAAAGGAGTCCAGGAGAGCTGGCTGTATTTTAAAGAAGCCTTATTGAGGGCACAGGAACAAACCATCCCGATGTGCAGAAAGAATAGCAAATAGGGCCAACGACCAGCTTTGCTTAACAGTGAAATCTTCAGTGAGCTTAAACACAAAAAGGAAGCTTACAAGAAGTGGAAACTTGGACAGATGACTAGGGAGGAGTATATAAATATTGCTCGAGCATGCATGGGCATAATCAGGAAGGCCAAAACACCAGGGCTGCCCAGAGGATTCGGGGGGTCTGGGGCAAAGAGGGGGAGCTTGTACTCACCGGACGGCGCTCCGAGTCTGCGGCGGTGGCATTTCAGCGGCGGGGGGCCCTTCAGTCGCTCTGCATCTTTGGCAGCACTGAAGGGCCCCCCGCTGCTGCCACTGCCGCCGCAGCCTCAGAGCACTGCCGGGTGAGGAAAGGGATTCTTGACCAGGGCTTGTGGGGCCCCTGTGGAGCCCGGGGCCTGGGGCAAATTGCCCCACTTGTGTCCCCCCCCCCCCCGGGCGGCCCTGCAAAACACAACTGGAGTTGCAGCTAGCAAAAGATGTGAAAGATAACAGGAAGGGCTTCTACAGGTATGTTAGCAACAAGAAAAAGGTCAGGGAAAGTGTGGGACACCTAACGAATGGGGGAGGCAACCTAGTGACAGATGATGTGGAAAAAGCTGAAGTTCTCAATGCCTTTTTTGCCTCTGTCTTCACAGACAAGGTCAGCTCCCAGACTGCTGCACTGGGCAACACAGTATGGGGAGGAGGTGAGCAGCCCTCAGTGGCGAAAGAACAGGTTAAGGACTATTTAGAAAAGCTGGACATGCACAAGTCCATGGGTCCAGATCTAATGCATCCAAGTGTGCTGAGGGAATTGGCTGATGTGATTGCAGAGCCATTAGCCATTATCTTTGAAAACTCATGGCGATCGGGGAAGGTCCCGGATGATTGGAAAAAGGCAAATCTAGTGCCCATCTTTAAAAAAGGGATGAAGGAGAACCTGGGGAACTACAGACTCACCTCAGTCCCTGGCTTGAATTAAGTTGAGCACAGCTGATCCAGCCACACCTGCCTGCCCAGGTGTCCCGGAACCGTCCTGCACAAGCTTCTGCCATCTCAGTGTGCTGGATCCCCTGGCAGATTTCTCTGAGGAGGGGCTGAACTGAGGAACAAGAGTGGCTATTGGCTGAGCAATTCCTAAGCTTCCTTTACACCATTCCCTGCCCCCATCTACCCCCTTCTGTCTCTGGCACTGTCAACAACAAGGGCCAGGTCCTGATTTGAGGGGATTCTCTAAAATGTCTTACTTGTTTTTGCTTCAAGCTCGCAGGCAGTAATCTGGGAACCTATAACCACTCTGGGCACCTTTGCTAGGCAAATCTGTACCCACTTGCAAGCACAAAGGTTTCAACCAGCCAACTTTATTGGGGAGAGAAGGGGTTGTGACAGTAGAATGAATTGTATTGTAAAAATAGAATGGATTCAAGAAATGCTATATGTTCCTTTAAGCAGGAATAAGGAATGTTGAAATATAGTTGTCAGGAAGAGAAGCATTAAGGTATGAAACAATGGGTCCACTTAAGCTAATGGTGGGACATTAACAGGAGATTGGTAATAGTTAGTAAGGAAATAAGATATGTATGTCTAGCCCCAGGTAAACTTATCAGTTCTGCTTCCTTTTGTTATCTTGTTAAGTTCGCGCCCTTTTATTTGTATAAATAAGATAGTTTGAGTCTTGCATGGTGCTCACATTATCTGGGTGCATTAGCAGAGCGCTTTGCTAATAAACAGAGTGGTCTGACAAACTGTGAGTCCCGACTCTGACTTTGATAGGGTGGAGAAAAGGGAATGACCAGGTTGAACTGGGACAAATAGTTACGATTTAACACCTTCCAGCACCATTTTCTTCAAGGTGCATACATCCCAGTCCCAAACAATCGGACCCTGCATGGCTGATGCAGTTTGTTCTGCCTCCCACTCTCAGTTCACAGGTCCCCAACTTCCTCGCTCACAATTTGTGCTTCCAAGAGTCCAGGAAAAACAGGGTTCCTGCTTTACAGGCAGCCCTGCTACATACAACCTACCCTGCTATAATGACTTCAGCAGCGAGGACGGGGAGGCCTCACCACGGTCACTAGGCGGACTAGATGGTTGCTGTGAATTCCTCTTCTCCCGCAGTAATGCACTTCTGTAACTTCTCTCCCTGTGCTGCTCAGTCTGCAGCTAGGAGCTGCGGGTGAGTCCAAGAGCCACTTCCCTCTGGCTGCTGTGGCCGGGTGCAACTGCTGCCTTGCTTAGCCTGCTGCTCAGATGACCAGTCCTGCTCTGACCTCTGCTTGCTACTAGCTAGACAACCAGACCTCGAGTGACTTCTGTTCATATAAGGCCGGCACAGCTCTTAGCACAGCTCTTTCGCATTACAGGCCTTACATCTGCAAACCAGGAACATACACAACTTCCCACTTTGGGCTGCCGGGGGCCACTTACCCCCCTTGGCAAACATCAGTTTTTATCCGGGTGACCCCCCCATACCCACCCATTACCCAGGCTTTGCCCAGGAGGGTTCCAACAGGGTAAACCCAGAAATATGGGCCCCAAGTACAAAACTTAGTCAAACTATATCCCAATGTCCCCAGATAATAGGCAGATATGGTACTGCCTCATTCAGTCGACTCCTTGCTCTGCCAGCAGAGAGCTCACTCAATCACCTCGCTCCTCTCATAGGCTTCAGGCCACAGGGCTCACAGCTCCGTTCCTACCTGCCTCGGTGCTGACATCTCACAGCTTTTAAGGCCAGAAGGGACTCTTGTCATCCGGTCTGACCATCTGCATAGCCCAGGCTAGAGGATTCCACCCAATGATTCCTGCATTCAGCGCATCCATCCAGTGCATCTTTTAGAGAGACGCCCAGTCTTGACTTAAAGACTGCATGGGATGGAGACCCCACCACATCCCTAAGTGAGTTGGTCTCATGGTTAATTATGTTCATTTCCGTCTTGTTATATAATGGTGTGCGCTGTAGGCTGTAGCTCTAGAGGGGAGGAGCTCTCTACCACCATCTCTACAGAACAGGGCCGCCCAGAGGATCCAGGGGGCCTGGGGCAAAGCGGGGGAGCTTGTACTCACCGGGCGGCGCTCCGAGTCTGCCGCGGCGGCATTTTAGCGGCGGGAGGCCCTTCAGTGCTGCCGAAGATGCAGAGCGACTGAAAGGCCCCCCGCCCCCGAAATGCTGCCGCCACAGCAGACTCAGAGTGGTGCCGGGTGAGGAAAGGGATTCTCGGCCAGGGCTGGCGGGGCCCCTGCGGGGCCCGGGGCCTGGGGCAAATTGCCCCACTTGCCCCCCCTCTGGGCAGTCCTAATACAGAAGGAACAACCCTTGTTTGCATCTTTATTACTGTGGCAAAGTCGCTGCCTGAATACACCCCTCCTGAGTGGTGTGGCACAGAGGCGACTTTTGCCTCAGTTTCCCCCACCTGTCCAAAGGTGTGTCCTGGCCCTCCAGCCAGACCACTTTACAAAGCACAGCCCCTTCCAGGGCCTCAGAGTCATCAGAGTCCCACAAAAACGTATACAAACCAAACCTTCAGCCCAGGTGGGCTCAGCAGGCAGCTACCTCAGCACAATCACACTTCTGCTGCTGCTGCTCCCTGGTGTGATCAATCCTCCATCCTCCCCTTAATCGGGGATTGCAGCAGGCTCCAGCTCACTGGGCCCCATCTCAGTCAGGCTTCCAGCTCACCTCAGAGAAGCCCATCTAGTCTTTTCCCCTGTCAACCTTCTTTCCGGGCTGCTTCCCAGAGACAAGGCATTTCCCTCTGGGTCTTCTCTCCCTATGTGGGCTCACCCCACTCATTGTGGCAACAAACCTTCTCTCCCCAACTGGGTTTTAGTTCTAATTCAGCCTGGCCCACCCTCCTGGTGCACCGAGGCTGGTTAATTGGCCTGGCAGGTCCATATTAATTCTTTTGCAACTGATGAAGGGTAAGCACCCCATCTCAGTCAACTATCACCACAGTGTGAAAATGGTGGTTGTTTTATTCAAAATGCATGTAAGTTTGGGGTGTAGGATAATGAAACATTATTATCATAGAATCACAGAACTGGAAGGGACCTTGAAAGGTCATCTAATCCTGTCCCCTGCACTCATGGCAGGACTAAGTATTATCTAGATCATCCCTGACCAGGGCTGCACAGGAGAAGGGAAATGGGGCAATTTTCCCCAGGCCCCGCAGGGGCCCCCACGAGAGTTTTTCGGGGGCCCTGGAGCAGGGTCCTTCACTCGTTCCGGGGGCCCCGGAAAACTCTCGTGGGGCCCAGGCTCCCAGACCTTCTTCCGCTCCAGGTCTTTGGCGGCGGGGGGTCCTTCCGCCCCCGGACCCTCCGCCAAAGCGCCGCGTCTTCGGTGGCAATTCGGCAGCAGGGGCCACCCACCACCGAAGACCCCAGGTCCCCTGAATCCTCTGGCTGGCCCTGTCCCTGACAGGTGTTTGTCTACCTGCTCTTAAAAGTCTCCAATGATGGAGATTCCACAACCTCCCTAGGCAATTTATTCCAGTTCATAACCACCCTGACAGTTAGGAATTGTTTCCTCATGTCCAACCTAATCCTCCCTTGCTGCAATTTAAGCCCATTGCATCTTGTCCTATCCTCAGAGGTTAAGGAGAACAATTCTTCTCCCTCCTCCTTGTTAACAGCCTTTTATGTACTTGAAAACTGTTATCATGTCCCCCCTCAGTCTTCTCTTTTCCACACTAAACAAACCCAATTTTTTCAAGCTTCCCTCATAGGTCATGTTTTCTAGACCTTTAATCATTTTTTTGCTCTTCTCTTGACTTTCTTCAATTTGTCCACATTTTTCCTGAAATGTGGTGCCCAGAACTGGACACAATACTCCAGTTGAGGTCTAATCAGCACAGAGTAGAGCGGAAGAATCACTTCTCGTGTCTTACTTACAACACTCCTGCTAATACAGCCCAGAATGATGTTCACTTTTTTTGCAACAGCGTTACACTGTTGAGTCATATTTAGTTTATGGCCCACTATGACCCCCAGATCCCTTTCCGCAATTCTCCTTCCTAGGCAGTTGTGACGGGTTGGATCACAGAAACCCCCTTGGGGCTGCCAACTGATGTGCCAAGACTACTTCTGCCCCTGCTTTCCCTGCCAGCTCAGGACTCCAGCACGTCTGAACCACGTTCCCCAAAGCTGCAGACTTAACTGAAAGCAGCTTACAGAAGTGTTCCTGTCTTTCACACTCAGCTGCCCAACTCCCAATGGGGTCCAAACCCCAAATAAATCCGTTTTACCCTGTATAAAGTGTATACAGGGTAAACTCATAAATTGTTCTTCCTTTATAACACTGACAGAGAGATATGCACAGCTGTTTGCCCTCCCCCGCCCCCAGGTATTAATACATACTCTGGGTTAATTAATAAGTAAAAGGTGATTTTATTAAATACAGAAAGTAGGATTTAAGTGGTTCCAAGTAGTGACAGACAGAACAAAGTGAATTACCAAGTAAAATAAAATAGAACGTGCAAGTCTATGTCTAAGAAAACTGAATACAAATAAAACCTCATCAATTCCAGCAAGCTTCCTTTTACAGACTAGTCTCCTGCTAGTCTGGGTCCAGCAATCACTCACACCTCCTGTAGTTACTGTCCTTTGTTCCAGTTTCTTTCAGGTATCCTTGGGGGGTGGAGAGGCTATCTCTTTAGCCAGCTGAAGACAAAATGGAGGAGTCTCCCAGGGGGTTAAATAGACTTTCTCTCTGGGTGGAGACCCCCTCCTCTCTCCTATGCAAAGTCCAGGTCCAAGATGGAGTTTTGGAGTCACATGGGCAAGTCACATGTCCATGCATGACTGAGTTTCTTACCAGCCAAGCCACATTCCTGGGAAAGCTCCAATGTGGATTGGTGTCTTCGAGTTCATTGTTGGCTTAAGTGGTTCTTGATTGGCCACTTAATTTGCACACCCCTTTCTCAAGAAGCTGACCAAATGCTTTACTAAGGCTATCAAGCAAGTATACAGCCAATATTCCTAACTTCAAGTACAAAAATGATACGTGCATACAAATAGGAGGAATATATTCAGTAGATCATAACCTTTACATAGATATGTTACATGGCATATGTAGCATAAAACATATTCCAGTTATATCATATATACATTCATGAGCATATTCCCATGAAGCCTTATGGGGTACACCGTCACAGCAGTCATTTCCCATTTTGTATGTGTGCAACTGATTGTTCCTTCCTAAATGGAGTACTTCGCATTTGTCCATATTGAATTTCATCCTATTTACTTCAGACCATTTCTCCAGTTTGTCCAGATCATTTTGAATGTTATAAGTGTACTCTCTATGCCATTATCTAAATCATTGATGAAGATATTGAACAGAACCGGCCCCAGAACTGATCCCTGTGGGGCCCCACTCGTTATGCCCTTACAGCATGACTGTGAACCACTGATAACTACTCTCTGAGAATGGTTTTCCAATCAATTTGGACCCACCTTATAGTAGCCCAATCTAGGTTGCATTGCCCTAGTTTGTTCATGAGAAGGTCATGCAATACAGAATCAAAAGCTTTACTTAAGTCAAGATATACCACATCTACCACTTGCCCCCATCCACAAGGCTTGTTACCCTGTCAAAGAAACCTATCAGGTTGGTTTGGCACAATTTGTTCGTGACACAAACCCATGCTGACTATTACTTATCACCTTATTATCTAGATGTTTGCAAATTAACTGCTTAATTATTTGCTCCATTATCTTTCCAGGCACATTATCCTTGCTGTGTGATACAGAGGTAACAGGAGCGAACTGACCCTGCTGTGAGTGTGGAGTTGCCATTGCAGAAACCTCAGCCTTGCACTCCTGGGTGGTGGGGTTTGGACCCAAGCCAGATCGCAAGGGAGAGGAACCAGTCTCCTGTTTTGTTAAAAAGAATGAATCCCCTTTGGCAAGGACTCTGCCTAAGGGTCTTGTGTGCTACTGAGTTCTCCTGCATTGTGCACTAATAGAACGGAGTGAACTCTGGGAAGGAACTTCCTAACAGTGGGAGAACTCAAATCACCATTGATGATTTAAAGCTTGGGTGCTTGGAAGTGAACCAGAGTGACGAAGAGGCAGTAACGCGGTAAAAGCCAATGCCTGCTAGCCACTGCCACTGGGTTAGGTGATAGTGCCTGAGCCCAGCTTGGCACAGAGATGAGGCTGTGGAAAGAGATGGCATAGCAGCAGCATTTCAGTGAGAATCATGGTGAGACACAGAGCAGAAGCAGCTGTCAGGTGTCTCTTCCCAGAAGCCAGGCAACACCTCTTCCCCGTGGACTCTGGGGTGTGGCTCACCACTGACAACAGCCTGGGGTGGGATGCAGCCAGGTGTGTTGTTGACCCACGTCTCATTTGGAGAATGTGGAGTTTCATTTAACTCCACCAGAGAGGTCCTTTGGGGCCATCTGCCTGTCCCAAGTCAGGATAAAGGAGGAGGGTTGGGCATGGGGCTAGCAACTCCACCCCATAAAAAATTAACTTGCTACAGAAACACCAACAATAGAGATAACAGAGACTTTTAGCCTGGAAAAAGAAGGGCCTTCAACTCGAAGACTCATGACGCTGGGTGGTGAAAGTCGTGAAGAAGCCACTAAGCCGATTACCCTTCTTGAAACCAGGAGGATTACCATTGGTACATGGAATGTGAGGACCATGTACGAGTCAAGAAAGACGGCGCAGGTCGCAGCAGAGATGAGGAGCAACAACCTGACCCTACTAGGCATTAGCGAGACAAGATGGACACAAGCTGGACAGAGACGATTGTTGACAGGAGAGCTGTTGCTGTGTTCCGGACATGAAGAGAGCGATGCACCTCACATACAGGGAGTAGGCTTCATGTTGTCCAAGCAGGCACAGAGAGCACTGATTGGTTGGGAGGCACATGGTTCCAGGATCATCACAGCATCCTTCAGAACTAAAATGAAGAGGATTAAGATGAATGTTGTACAGTGCTATGCTCCAACCAATGACAGTGAAGGGGGGACAAAGACTATTTTTACAACAGACTTCAGAAAATATTAGAGATTCTCCCAGACAAAGACATTACCATCCTTATGGGAGACTTTAATGCCAAAATTGGACCTGACAACACAGGATATGAACAAGTCATGGGGACCCACGCTCTGGGAGAGATGAGTGAGAATGGAGAGAGATTTGTGGATTTGTGTGCACTTAACAACCTGGTCATAGGAGGTAGCATCTTTCCTCACAAGCGGATCCACAAGAGGACCTGGGTATCGCCAGCAGGCATGATAGAAAACCAGATCGATCATGTCTGTATTAGCAAGAAGTTCAGAAGATCTTTGCAGGACATTAGAGTTAGAAGAGGAGCAGACGTAGTGTCCGACCATCACTTAGTGGTGGCCAGATTGAAGCTGAAGCTGAAGAAGAACTGGATAGACGCGTCAGATAGAAGAGCGAAGTACAACGTCAGCCTTTTGAAGGATCATAAGAGCAAGGAAGATTTTGGACTGATGCTGAAGAATAAGTTTTCAGTACTACAGGATCGGTCTGAGGAAGAGGAAGACAGTGTATCCAACAGATGGGAGAAAGTGAGAGAGACACTTAGGTCAGCATGCCAGGGAGTGCTTGGAATCAAGAAATACCAGCAGAAAGAGTGGATCACAGCAGCGACCTTGACTAAGATAGAAGATAGAAAGAAGAAGAAGGCAGTAGTTAATAAGAGCAGGACTAGAGCAGCAAAGGCTAAAGTGCAAGAAGAGTATGCTGAAGCCCATAAAGTAGTGAAGAGGAATATTAGGAAGGATAAGAGAGATTATGTGGATGGACTGGCAGCAGAAGCAGAACAGGCAGCATACAATGGTAATATGAAACAGCTGTATGACATCACCAAGCGACTGTCTGGAAAGTTCAGCAAGCCAGAATGTCCCGTCAAAGACAAGCAGGAAAAGTCTATAACAGAAATAGAACAACAGATGAATAGATGGGTGGAGCACTTTGAGGAACTCCTAAATAGACCAGCACCATTAAATCCACCAGACATTGACCCAGCCAACGAAGACCTTCCAATCAATTGTGATAGACCAACCAGAGATGAGATCAGAAAAGCCATCACTATGATGAAGTATCAGAGGGGTAGCCGTGTTAGTCTGAATCTGTAAAAAGCAACAGAGGGTCCTGGACCCTCTATTGCTTTTCACTATGATGAAGAACAGGAAGGCGGCTGGACCTGACGATATTCCAGCAGAGGCCCTGAAAGTAGATCTGGATGCTTCAGTGGAAATGCTGTACCCCCTTTTTGAGAAGATATGGGAAGAAGAAGTGATTCCGGCAGACTGGAAAGAGGGATACCTTATTAAAATCCCCAAGAAAGGAGACCTCAGCAATTGTGCCAACTACAGAGGAATCACACTTCTGTTGGTGCCAGGGAAGGTCTTCAACCGAGTTCTCTTAGGGAGAATGAAGGATGCCGTCGATCCACAGCTACGAGATGAGCAGGCAGGTTTCCGGCAAAATAGATCATGCACGGACCAGATAGCAACGCTCCGCATCATAGTCGAGCAGTCTATGGAGTGGAACTCCTCGTTGTACATCAACTTTGTTGACTATGAGAAAGCATTCGATAGCGTGGATCGAGAGACTCTCTGGAAGCTCCTTTGGCACTATGGCATCCCAGCAAAGGTGGTTAACTTGATTAAGAACTTACATGACGGCATACACTGTAGAGTGATCCATGGAGGGCAGCTTACAAACAGCTTCCAGGTGCGAACCGGAGTCAGACAAGGATGTTTGTTGTCACCATTTCTCTTTCTCCTTGTCATTGATTGGATTATGAAGACATCCACTTATGAGCGCAGGAACGGAATCCAGTGGACGTTGTGGACCCAGCTTGATGACCTGGACTTTGCCGACGACCTTGCACTCCTTTCGCATAGCAAACAGCAGATGCAAGAGAAGACCAACGTAGTGGCAGCCATGTCATCACAGGTTGGCCTCAACATCCACAAGGACAAGACCAAGATCCTCAAGATTGACTCCATCAGTAATGACCCAGTCACACTGAATGGAAGCCCTCTGGAAGAAGTGCAGTCCTTCACCTACCTAGGCAGCATCATCGACCAACAGGGTGGCACGGACGCAGACATCAAAGCAAGGATCGGTAAGGCAAGAGCAGCTTTCTTACAGCTCAAGAACATCTGGAACTCCAGAGAGCTGTCTTTGGCAACAAAGATTAGACTGTTCAATTCCAATGTGAAATCAGTCTTATTGTATGGAGCTGAAACCTGGAGGACAACTAAAACAACCACCAGGAAGATCCAGACCTTCATAAATAGTTGCCTTAGAAGGATTCTCCAGATCCGCTGGCCAGACACCATCAGCAACATCTACCTCTTGGAGAGGACCCGTCAACTTCCAGCAGAGGAAGAAATTAGAAGGAGAAGGTGGGGCTGGATAGGACACACACTACGCAAGCAGCCAACCAACATCACTAGACAGGCATTGCGGTGGAACCCCCAAGGGAAGCGGAAAAGAGGCCGCCCAAGAAACACCTGGCGACGCGACCTTCAGACTGATAGCATAAAAATGGGCTATACCTGGAACCAGCTAGAGCAAATGGCCCAGGATAGAGGACTCTGGAGATCTGTGGTTGGCGGCCCATACCCCGATTGGGGTGACGGGCATGAGTGAGTGAGTGGAGTTTCATTTAGGTTTCTTTACCTGCTTCTTTTTTAACTACTCAACCACAATATGTTGTGGGCCAAATTTTCTGGCTCACTCAGTCCCTTTTGCATCACTAAGGGAACAGACTCCAATTCTGTCCCCCAGCATGGGGGGGCTCCCCCTGGGGAGCAGTTAGTGTAGCTGGGTCCTATGCCACCCTCCGCACTACCCCCAGCAGAGGGAGTAGGCTGGGATTAGGGAAGAGATAGAGAAGAGCAAGGAGGACTAGACGCTGAGTGCAATGTACTCTGGCTATGTTCTGCTGGTGGATGGCCCCTTACGGACCATACACAGTTGGTGTGAGTTAGAACAGCCTTCAGTCTGCTCCAGCTTGGGCCAGAGCGGGTCAGAGAATTAGGAAGGTGTAGCTAACTCCCTGCTGGACCCCACACCTCTGCCGCACTCAGCTAAGCTCAGCGGAGAATGTGGCCCAAAGTGTATAGACTTTAACTTAAAATGCTAGTAAACAAGAGGTAGGCTCACGCCACCCCTACACACTAACTTGGGGAGAGCTGTTCCTCCGTGCGACGCCAGCAGGGAAAAGGTGCCTTTAGAGCTAAAGAAAAAAACACTCTGCAAAGTGCAAGTCCTGAAGTAAAACCCTGACACGTGTGCACATCATCTCATTTTTGCCTTCAAGGCTTGGAGTGAAAACCACCTCCTCGAAGGCCTCAGACAGCTTTATCTACGAAAAGACTGGTTAGCTAATTAGCATGGCATGCAAACTGCCTGCACCACTGGAATGTTCAAAGTTGAGGCTGATACCAGTGCCATGGGTGCAGGAGGAATGACGGGACCCACCCTTCTGCCTGGGATAATACTTTTAATGCCTTCAGTGGTTGGCTTTGTTTTGCTGTTTTGTTGCTATGCGCCCGAGATCTCAGCAAGGGAAACAGGGACTGTACAGGAAACAACACCAGCAAAAAGTCACCAAATCATTGTCCTGATTACATTCCATGTCAGGAGCAAACACATGAATCTGGGCTTGTTTATCGTGAGGCACAAGGGCAATATTTGGCCAGTTATCCGCAGTGGTGAGATGTGTATTGGACATGCTGGTCTCAGTGGCAACCCAAAAAACAAAACCAGGAAAAGATTAAGTGTTCCCATGCAACTTCCAGTGCAATCAGCAGGTCTCCTCGAAAGCGCCTTCAGAGCAAGAAATGGGAGAGGGGAAAAACAATTAGCACAGAGAGTTAAAAAAAACAAAAAAGACAATTCTACCATTAATCAGGCCCTTATCAGCAGCAGGGTGCTATAAATGACAGGGTTTAATTGGAATTGTGCAAATGTGTTTGTGCTGGTATGGAGTGCCCTAGAATGCAAGTAGGAATGCAGCCTGCATCCTGTTTTCCTTACTGATGTGGGGGGTGGGGGGTGGGCAGTGCACTCCAGGACTCCTTGAAAAGCCCTCGTGTTTTTTCCAAATGCTTCATGCTGGGCTCATGAATTGTGTTTGGGTTTCCTAGCTTCCTGGATAGCAGCATTAGCCTTAAGGGGTCATGAAATGCTAGCTCTGCTCTGTATAAAAGTGAACCTTCTCTAATGGGCAGCAAGAGGTGCCAAGGCTCCTTGGCACCAAAAGGTTGCACTTGTCTTAAGAGGTGCCTGGGCTGATGTAGGAGGAAAAACAGGTGATTCCCAAAGATCGGAGATTTGTGGTCCAGAAGCTGGTGTACTCCCTATATGCTGGTCAAATAAATGGCATCACATTCTCTGTGAAAGTGGACAGCCCTAGTTAATAAAGGACGTGAGGATCAGAAAGAATCCCATGGGGTAGATGGTCATCTGGGGTTCCAACTGGGCCTTCAGGTGCTGAGGGCTGCTGAGGAGAGCTGGGGGGAATTTTTCTGTCAAATAGTATTGTAGTGAGGGGGCGTGGCCTCCCTCCAAGGCTGACGAGGAGGGACAGCAGATCACTACAATTATATTCACTGATAAATGCAGTTTGGGGTCACCTGAAACTATTGGCAAATGTGGGTTGAATTTAGGGAATAGTTTTGGCCGAAAAGATTAAAAAATAAAAATCCAACAAGGATGAAACGACTTTTTGTTTTGAAATGATGTTTTGTTTCTGATTTGAAACAACCACCAAAAAGGGAGTGGGTAAAACCACCCCAAAACAAAATGAAAAATGGAAAAAAAGCATTTCAGCTTCCACAAAACTTCCCCTCCCCCCCCCCAGTTTTTTGTTTTGGCCACTGAACCAAACGCTCGGTTCTCTGCCCAGCACTCGTGCTGAGTGGCCTTGATTCCCAGCCCAGTCCATAGATGTTCAAGGTGCTCAGCGCTTTGTAGGACTGAGTCCTTAATCCAGCCCTGTAGATTCAGTCACCAAGAAGGCACCTTTCATCCTTCTGCATCGCAGTCCATCTTCTGTGGCAGGGTCTCCTTCAACCTCGAGGGATCCTCTCCTGCTTCTCCCCGGGGATCCTGGGCAGACCTCCAGCTATTTATCTATTCCATTTCTCTTCCTCACGGTGGGACTTTGAGTGATTCGTCTAGTCCTTCCCTCTCCATCATGGCTGGGAGCTCTGCTGATCCATTCAGTCTATGACTTGCATCATGGTATCTCTGCTCCCCTAGCCCTAAGCAGTGGGCTGGAAGCTCTGGTGAGCTAGCTAGCCCAACCTCCTGACAATGGCATGATTCATTTAACTCTCCTCAGCACTGGGGAAAAAATTCTCCATGGGTCTTTTCTGCTTTCGGCAGAAGAAATAGTTATAGTTATGACCTGGCAGGTATTTGTTTAAAGGGAATCATAGTCACAGTTTCATTTTGCTTTCTGTTTACACTGAGCAGTGGCTCATTAGGGAGGGAAAGTCACACCCCTGGACCAAATTCTGCAGCTCTTTCGCAATCAAACTTCCCACTGGCTTGTGTGGGAGTATCTCTGAGTAAGCCCTGCCGGACTCTAGCCCCTTGTTCTGTGAAGCCCTTGGACGGCAAAGCTGTGACTTTGTTTTATAAAGGCAGGCTCCAGATGTGACAAATGCAGAAAGCATTCCCACAGTAATTAAGCAGCATTCTTATTCATGTTGTCTCCTGGCTCTGGCACAGATTTTATGATTCTCATTATGTAGACATATTACTTTTGGATTGACTCATTTGATGCATTGATCAGCACTTTACTGTCGCCTCCAGTTATAGTGGTTTTTATGACATTCAGAAGAACTTAACTATTACCACACTATTAGAAAGAACACTGGCAGATGATTAAGTTGCTGAAGGTCAAGGAGATTTCTCTAATCGCTCTGTCTATGTTACTCCCTCTAAGACTGAGCTGGAGGGAGATAATTCTGCTTTCATAATAAAGTCACAGAGACATACCTCGTCTTTACCATCAAATCTCTGAAGAAAGGGTTATTCTCAGTTTTAAGAGCTTGTCTAAGCTGTTATCAGCTCTCTCCTGAAATGCATTCTTGGAAGTTTTCATGGCATGTATTGTAAACTACAAAAAAAAAATGACAACAAACCCCCTCAGGTTGGTTTATTGAGTTGGTTAACACATATTGCAAATAATGTGCTATCAGGGTCAACATAAACTGAATGTAAAGATGGGCTGATGGGAGCTCCTTGTAAAATCCCACCACAGTTTGAGAGGGAGGTCAGGTGATTCTCCAGTCTGTGATGGAGTCACCCCCTTTCTCTGGGTCCTGCTAAATCATTCCAGCGAAAGACTAGTTATTGCTACGGCTCATAAGAGTACCTCTGAACAGCCACCCCCCCCCCTTTTTGGAATGCACCAAGTGTCAGGTATTTGTTTCCAGGAGTACATCCCTCTGCAAGCTGTTCATATCCCCTATTGCCAATCACACAAACTAATCACTGGGCTGTATTCTCAGGATACTCTTGTAGGAATAGCTTGTAGGAACAAAGCATGAACATTCCCTTCAGGGGCACTCTTTGCCCCTTGGAGCTCCCTCTCGCCCTCTTCAACTGTGTTTGTTTTCGTTGAAATGAATTGATTCCCCAACCATGACCGCGCATGCACCCCAGTCACAAGCTAAGAGGGGACAATCAAGTCATTGCCTGAGTCTGGCAAAGCAGCAAAGCCCAGCGCATGGTCCAGTATTGTGAAGTGGCGTTTTCTTGAATGCAGTCCTCAGTTGCAAGGCCAGGGCTTCAATCTCATTTCTCATACAACCCATCATTACTACGCCTGAGCATTTTGATAGTACTCAATGGGCCACTTGTCAGCTGATATAAATCAGGCTAGCTTGACTGATTGCAACCAGGTGGCACTAATTTACAACCACAGAGAATCTGGCCCTAAATCTTCAAAGCCCTGGACGTACATGAGCTATTTAAAGCACACAACACCCCGGAGAAGTGGGTGCCTTAACAACTCAATTTGCCAGATGGAGACACTGAGACAGAAAGGTGACTTGACCAAGGCCATACAGTGAATCAGTGGCACAGCCAGGATTAGCTCTCAGGACTAGAACTGGGCAGATGATGGCTTTCCCACCCCGTGACTATTTTTGAGAGTGTGGACCTTTGTCCCAGTCCACATTGGGACGAAACCATGACCTTTCAACACTTTTTTGATGATGAAACAGAAAGCCTTCACCCCCGGAGAGTCAGGCATCTAGATCTGAAGAGCCAAGTTTAAGTCCCTACTCGGCCTGATTCAGAGCAGGGACTGAAACACTGGTCTCCCACACTCCAGGCAAGCACCCTAACCAGGCTACAGAGTCAGTCTCTGTTTCTCCCTATAGTTGGTTAGGGCTGTCCCACTTTGTATGAATAAATAAATATTCATGGAGCCAGAGAAACTGCTTCTAGAGCCCTGTGGTCAAAGCACTCACTTGGGAGACCTGGGTTCAGGTTCCTACTCTAAAGCAGGGATTCAAACCAGGGTCTGTCACATCCCAGGTGAGTGCCCTAACAGCCACTCAATTCTGCAGGATCAGGGTCTCTCTGGTTTTAACCAGGAATTCCATCTTGGCCAAGAAACCCTTCCCCAACAACATTTTCATCAAACCTGGTATGTTCCTGCGGATGCCTTAGGTTTGGGCAAATTGGCATTTTCCTACAAAAACCTGTTTTGTCAAAAAATTCCCAACCAGCTCTTCTCAGGCTGTCTTGACTCCCAACGGCAGACTCATTCTGCCTGTGCCAGTGCTTAATTTGTGCCTGGGCTTGCCAGGGCTGAGCCCTGGCACCTCTAAGCTTGGTAGTTCAGAGCCCTGGCACCTCTGGGATTGCTGCATCAGTTATGAATGTTAAAAAATTGCTTGAGCCTCATCACCTAATTGCTTGAGCCCCGGTATCCCTTTCATTACAAATTAGGCACTGGCCTGAGCACACTACTACTGAACAGGACCAACCCACTGGAGTCCAAAGCTGTGTTCCCTCTAAGCTGCGTGGTCGGGCGGCCGCCCAAGAGTCAATCAAGTGCCGCGCACTTGCTTTGCAGAGCTGCACACATCCGACTGTGTGTGTTCAGGTGCCCCTTCCCCCCGCTGCTCTGCAGCCACATTGCCCCTGCAGCTGCTCCCAGGACCCTCTTGCGGGCTGTGCAGAGTAGGGGTGGGGGCTGCTGATGTCAGGGTGTTCCCCTTCCCCTACTCCTGTACCCCATCCCCACAGAGTGGGGGAGAGGGGACATGGCTCAGAAGCAAAGAGCTTTCAGTGAGTGCCTTAAAGAGACAATGCATGGTGTCGCTCAGAAACTTCCCCAGCAGCCAGCACACACACTGTCTCTGCGTCTCACACACACACATACACACACACAGAGTCTCTTTGTGACACACACACACAGTCTCTGTGTCTCTCTCTCACACACAGTCTTTCACACTCACTCCCACACATACTTGTATTATTGTTGTTATATCTTGGTGCTTTCTGCAATGCACATATATTCTCTGTAATTTTATTCTTTCAAAGTGTGTTATTTTAGTGTTTTGACTGGTCAACGCATTTCATAATTATTATTTCTTTCTTACATTTAATTCAGTGAGTAGTGAGTTCTAAAATGCCTAACATGTCCTGGCTGGAGTAATTAATTATCCCTATGGTAACTTTTTATAAATATATATTATATCTAGGTCTTTTGTTCCTACCGGTGAAGCACATCCCCACATACCTCGGTGCAAATAACAAAATGTATTCCGCACATGGATGGAAAAAATAGAGGGAACATTGATCCAAAGATCAAAAATATGTGGTTAAAGGGATATTGTCAGGCAGTGTTGGCCCCAAATCTCAGTTTTGTTTTATTTACTTTTGTTTTAATGTCAAAGGAAACCATTTGGGTTTGGATTTAACTATCCCTCTGTCTGGCCCCTGTGCAATCCAAACAGTGCCCTGATAGGAAACTGACAATAAGCCACTATGAAACTGACTCATCTACTTTCATTCTTTAAGAGCAGAGACTTTCAAAATAAAAACAAACAGCTGAAGAGTAAATTAGATTTTCAGATTATAAATTCTTCAGTGTCTTCCTCTGTGTTGGGAAAGTGCCCAGCACATGATAACTAATAATAACATTTCAAAAAAATTCTCTCTGATTTAACAATCTCAGGCCCCGGTTTTGCACTGAGTTTCATGCAGGAGCATCCACCTATATGGAGCTCATTGCAGGATTGGAATCTAAGTTTTTATTAGTAATACCATACAAATAAGGAATATAGTTTAAAACAATATAGTTGTTAACCTGACTGGGCCCTTTTCATTTTCCTTTTTCCAGTTTCCACTGTCTTCTGTGCTTCCTATTGTCATCTGTGACACAAAGGTGAAGTACCTAAAGATTGTTTTCATGGCATAGTCCATCTGCCAAGAGCCTGGTACTGGCAATCTCATGCACTTTGTAACCTGAGCAGAATGATTAGATGCTCGTCTGAACTTAACCTCTGAACCTTCCCTGGTTCCTTTCTCACTGCTGTAACTTCTCGGCATGCTTAGAATGAGCTGGCCAAATTACAGACATCGAATGGAGCCTCCACCTGAGGTCACGTCCAGGTCATTCTTTCAGTTCAGGTTAATGGTGTTGGTCAGTTTCTGATCAGAAATCATCTCTCTCTTTGAAAAGAGGTATCCGTTACAGTTCTTTCCCTGTTCAAAACTATCAATACTTCAGAGAGACAAGGTGGGTGAGCTAATACCTTTTATTGGACCTATTTCTGTTGGTGAAAAAGACAAGCTCTTGAGCTTACACAGAGCTCTTCATCAGGTGCTGTGTATGCTTGAAAGCTCGTCTCTCTCACCAACAGCAGTTGGTTCAATAAAAGATATTACCTCCCCTACCTTGTCTCACTAATATTTGGGATCAACATGGCTACAACAACACTGTTTCCCTCCTCCCAGAAATGAGTCATACAGAATCTCCCACTGGAAAAAAAATCAAGAGACCCAAGCTAGGCAGGAGAGTTCCTAATGCATAGGAGGCATTAATCATGAGAAACAATTATTATTCTAAAAGATGGTATATAGGACAGGGACTCCGGCTCTCTCCATCACTCACACTGAAGGAAGAAGTGGGGTTGGGAAGACATCTGCTCTATTGGGATTTTCCCCTTATTGAAGTTTCATTATTTTGTTCTATTTCTTTTATGTATGGAACTTTTTAAAATATTCTTTGTTTGATCCACCTGCCCTATTCTGTGTTTTGGCATGTAATAAATGTAAGTGGAAATAGTATTCATTTTTGAATCTACGTAAAATATTAAGCAGCTCTCATTTCCTCAGGTTCTCTACATTAGCTCTTGTTAGTAGAAACTATGAACAAGGGGTCAGTTTCTAAGCCGGTGTAAGTTGGTGTAGCTCCATGGAAGTCAATGGAGCAATGCTGTTTTCCACCAGAAGCCTTATCCAATGCCCTTTGAAGTCATTGGGAGATGTTCATGGTTATTAGCTCAGGCCCCAGCTGAGACGCTGGCCTAAGGTTTGTCACAGTGGCCAAGGACATTGGATTGCCTCAGGTTTTGGACGCCCAGCTGGAGATATCAGAAGTGCTTAGTATCAGCCCCTCCTGTCAGAGGGCTCACTGATAAGCTTCCCCAGCTGTGTGTAGAGAGCAGTCATCGTTCAAATCCTATTGAGGGATTCCTTTTCCAGTTGTAGATATTATGGCCAGAAGGGCCGGTTATGATAGTTCTGTCTGCCCCCTGCATCGAACTTCCCCCATATCCTCATGTGAGCTAGAGCCCATTTCTAGCTAGACTTCCAGGGGTGGAGATGCTCTCCCTTCCATTTATTAGCCAGGACACTGAGCAGGACCTTGGGCTGCTCTGAAAGGGGCAGGTTTCATTCCCATTGGGGATGGGGAAGCAATCCCATTCTCAACCTGCCTAGGATCATACTTCTTCTATGATAAAAGAAAGACAAATAAAGGCTGGGCCTGACAAAGACTGCCACAAAAGACATTCCGAGTGATGTGGAAATCATTCCAGAGGAACAAATGAAAGAAACCATGGAAACTTCAGCTTCCTCATTCAGTAACCCTGACATCAGCAATAGACACAGGCAGCTACAGCAAGTGGACAACCTTTTTTAATTTGGAGGTTTTCGGGGAGAAGGCTGAATGAGTGATGGGAGAGTCCTGCTTGGGGGCGGGGTCCATCTCAGTGAAAAGTGGACAGGACAGGCCTGTCCACTTGCAAAAAAAATGGGAGTGCCCTAGCCCCTGCAGCATTGGCCTGAGGTCCCAGACCCAGGGGAAGGAAAGCACAGCAGGAGGGGACCTGGGGACGGAGTGTGGGCAGGGCAATACAGGCTGTTGCGGGACCCGGGGTAGGGGGGTGCGTCAGCCTTTGATACCTGCTGCCCATGCACTTTGGGTTGGTTTCACACTCTGGCACACTATTAGTGCTAGTTGGTATGTTTTATTACCTATAACCTGTCCTCTGTCTGCACATCTACAGATGAGAGGAGGGAGAGTGTTAGTTCTTCTGGTCTCACTAACACCCCATCCATGTTCATAGCATTTGTCAAGATAATTGATGGCCTCAAGTTCTGTTCACAGTCCCATCACTGTAACAGGAGATCAGAGTCTAGACCCTTGCTTCCAGGAATTCTGGCTCTTGCACCCAGCCCAGTGCAAGCCTTGGATGGTTGTGACTGTGTTAGAATCTAGTCCACAGCAACATTCCCGACAGCCACCAGCCAGAGGAGGGCCAATTATATTGGAACCAGCCCAGGCTTTTAAAGTCTCAGCTAAATGGGGCCCACCCTGAACTGAAACTTGTCCCATGAGCTTTGGTAAGACCAAAACCCACCCCTTAATTCCTGCCCATCTCAATAATCTCATTCATTTCTCTGTTCCAAGACTTTGGGAAACTAATCCAGTGGTCTTCTGACCACACCCACATCTTTCCCACCCTTCACCGGCTACTCAGTTTGGGTGGAGGTGGGAGGGGAAGGTAGAGAAGAAATCAGAAATGTCACCTTTTGCATCATTTATTACAAATTAAAGTTTACATATTTGCAAATTACTGTCTAAAAATAGGTTAAAATAAATATACTGAAATGTTGGGATGCTGCACACAGCGGGTGCATGCTATAAATTACTCCCTTCCAAGAAGGAACATTACACAAAAAGAGAGACACACAGAACAATTTCGACCAGTAGTTTGATTTTAAATTACACAACTCAAAACTTAAACTTAAACAGTGTGCAAAGTTTCCTTTCAACCAGGAATTTATCAAATCCTGTCAGGATGATTTAAACCTTCAGAAGGGAGGGGAAAAAAAACAAAACAAAACAAAAAACATGCTTTTTCTCTCCAGCTCTAGACACCAGATGATTTGTGTCTCTAATGTTCTACATATGATACATGAATTAGCTGGTCTCATTGTTCTATTTCTCAAAACAAAACCGAGGCAGTGTTTTGTATGTCCAATGGGACTAGACTACAACAAGGAGATGGTTCCGTCCACCAACAGCCTTTTTAAGTTCTCATGTGGAGTACTGAGAAAACAGCCAGGGTTGAAGTTACAGGAGTGTTGGTGTAGCTGCACTAACTGGATGAATATTTTGCAGCCAGGCTCTGCAACACAAGTTGTACGCTGGGAAATCGAAGAGCATTTGTGATACAAGCCCAACTGCCCCCTACCCCCTTGACATTTCATCAGTCTGGCAAGAGGATCTTCCAGAGCATGCACCCAGAGTTCTTCAGTGGAATTCCTCCTGGAGGGCCAGTGGAATTAACACACTCCAGGACTGTATGTGGCCATGATCCTGGTTTTTGTCTAAGCCCATCCCTCTTGAACGAAGCCCGACTGGCAATGACAGCTCTTCCAAATGCAGAGAGGTACTGCACTCCCATCTCAATGGGCTTTCACTTCACATCTTTGACAGCCATCTGCTCCCTGGCTAATCTACACTGTATCCAAGTTAAGGGGATCTACCTTTCCCATGAGCCATGCATGGCAGGTCATCACCATTTGTCCCTTTCAGACCGTCACTAAGTGAAGCAGCAAGCAATTGCTACTTCCCCACTACCTCTCTTCACTGCCCCCAGCTTCTCCTTTAATGGAGTGTTCTGTGCAGATCACCAAGCTGGGAGGGCCAAGTTACAATGTTCTACCCAGCTAATTACAGGTCTAAGGACACGAGACAGCATTCACACCTCCGCACTTGTTGGGACTAGTAGTTTGGCTCCGAGTTTCCCCCTCCCCATGTAACTAATGTGACCTGCAACACTCCCATCAGCAATAGAGGAGACAATAAAGGAAATGCAGCTCTGCCCAAGTTTCCCCACCCACTTGCTGCAGAGCCGGATGTGCAGGGCTTGGCTTTAACACAGGTTCAGAGTGAAACCGGCTATTCTCGGTCTACACTCATGGAGAAGGGACCTCAAGCAAATGGCTTCGCAAGAGAAAGCCAGAGCCTGGTTAGCTACACCATAGTACAATGGGAATCCAATTTAATGCACATCGGATTGTCTTTGACAGGGCAGTAAAGAGGAAAAAGTGCTAAGATGACAAGCCCAAGGAGGCAACAGCTCCAATCAGTCGGTGTCTACGATGACCAGCCAAACCAAGTTTAAAAGCCGCTGAGCTGGACCCTGTTCAAACCTGGGTCAAGACACAGTAGACCAGGCCTCCAATACAGGATTGTTTTGGTGCTGCCAAGTTCAGAATTGAACATGGCTTTTTCTATGCCTAAGTGCATGGATTGCAGAGACAGTGCTGACCACGGTCAGAATACAGTGTGGAATCTAGCTGGTATTGGACTAAACCCCGTCCTGATCCAACAGGCTAGATCACACCTTCCCAATGTGTCCATGACCACATACAAGGAGATCCTGTTTTCCCTTTACAGCAGTCTCTGGAGTGCTGGGTCTTTCAGCAGGATTGCTGCCTCCTCTGTTTCTTCTACTTCTCCTGCTTTTCCATTTGGCCCATGCTTTTCCTGCCTGGTCTTTCCTTCTTCTCTTTCAGGCACCCATGGCAAGAGCCAGGGGCATCCACCAGGACTCCAAATTATTCCAGGAAACAGGATTTTTACCCATTCCGGATCTTTTTCTTCCAGGCAAGGCTGCTGGTTGAACATTCCTCTGAGAGCAGTGCTACCATCCAGGGAGCTGGGCATTAGAGACAGCAAAGTCCCTGTAAACAAAAGAGATCAAACACTCAGAAACTCATCTGTTACCCTCCTCACATCCAGGGACAGCCAGTGTCCTTTGATCTTGACAGGATGTCTGCCAAGTTGTTTTGCATGGCAGAAGATGGGAAAGTCCTGAGAATCATGACCTGCACAATACTACCATCCTGCACTGGTGAGTGGGAGGTGGGCAAAGGGGTTTCCTTCACCCCTCTAGTCTCCTAGTCTAGGTTTAGTGTCAGTTATCAGAAGTTTTCAGCATCCCCTGACTGGAAAAGCTGACATTTGAGTAAAATCTAGTCTTGGAATCACAATCCTGTGGGATTTCACATGCTTATGGGGCAATTACTTTTGGGGAGCAGGGTGGCAAGGCCTTCTGTATTTCCGTTTAGATCCAGTTTAAATGGAATTCTTACCCTCAGGCTCTCAGAAGATCGGTTTGTGGATGCTTCAGGTCGCCATTGTGGAGACTCTTTATCTATACGCCACGGCTCGGTGGGAGCTTGAGGTTCCCAAGATACCTGAAAGTCAAGGCAACACAAGCATGTTAGCCCATGTGGAGTGGAAGGAGCACATCGCTCTATTAGAGGGTTGAAAGCGCTAACCCCCTGCCATTTCTGGCAGCCGCTTGCAGTGTCACTGTTGGCTCCCTTTCCTTTCAGATCCCACTCAGTAACCTGGACATATCTGTAGGCAGTTTTATTTCTGAGGATTTGTTAGATAGCAAATTAAAGACAGTGGCACTTTCTAGTACTTCGCAATTTAAACACATCCTTATACTGCTTTTAAGTTGTCCCACTTCAGACTAGAAGCCCACAATGACCACCTATAGTGCAGTCCACGCGTCCTGCAGCAGGCTCTATGCTTCTGCACATTGGCTGCTAGCACACATGTGTTTGCATCGCAGAATGGGCTGAGGGGAGAGTGAATATTTAGATCTAGATTTCCCCCAAGAGAAGCTAGCAGAAAAACAAGCAGCTTTTTAAATCTAGATCTAGCTCAGAGGCAAGAAAAGCCGGTGCCCCTCCAATGGGCAACTTTCATTCTCTTCCCCTGCAACACACCAGAAGGAAGCTACTGCCCCTAGGAGTGTGAGGCTCTGGATAACCCTCCCGTGCGCCTCACGGTGGTTCTGCTCACCCCCTCCCATGGGATCGGCATCACCCCACCACTACACAAGCCAGCACTTCCTCACATGTGCTGCCACCACAGCGACAGAGGTAACATTGTTTTCTACCAAGCAGTAAGGAGACTATTGTATGAACAGAAACGTGCTCGTGACCCTTTGCCAGGGCTTCTCCGGGAGGGTGTAAAAGCCACTAGACAAGTTCCAGATGCTTCCAGAGAACAGTGCAGCCATCAGGGAGTCTAAGGAATTAGTCCATCTCCTCACTCGGAGCCTGGACTCTCAACCACTCCTTTGCAGAGCACCCCTTGACCAGCAGTGGGATAGAAGGGGGGGTAATCAGCCCTTTCCCAGACCCGTCCCAGGGACCTGTTGGGCTTACCAAGGCTTTGCCTGGCAGAAGGTAGCACAGATGCTGTCCTTGGAGTGCGAGCACTCACACCTGTTCAGCGATCTCTTGCGACGCCTTGGCGGGCTTCCCAAGCCATAGGGAGCAGTTTGTCTGTTAAAACAAAAGAAATCAAATAAGCAATGCAGGCTTGGGAGGCAGCCAAGCCATAAAACAAAAAACAAAAAACACGCCATCTGTAGACACAAGGTGAAGAGACCAATGATATTTCTAAAGCCTATAAAATCCAGTTCTTGCCTCCCACCCACCACTTTTCCTCCCACCACCCTTACCGGTAGCCTGGACCAGCATCAGCCAGCAAGTACTGGACTGCAAGTGGAGTTTTATCCTCCTTGAAACCGCTCAGAAACACAGGGAAACATTCCCATGCAACAGTGATTATTCAGCAGGCAGACCAAGTTTAACAGCAGAAGCAGTTCAGCTTCCTTCCATCCGGCTCTGAGTTTCCAGTGCCCAGTTTGCCAAGCAGCAAGAGGCTCTCCTTCCCACAAACACACACAACAGTGTTGTATGCACAGGACATGTTACAAGTTAAAATGTCTTCGGGCTCTAACAGGTTCTTCTGATCACAGCATACTTTTATAGCTGTTGACGTGTGTTCATTCCCTTTCCATTTTTGATCACAATCCACCCCCACCACCTCCAAACTCCTCCCAGAGTTTGGGAATGGCAGAGACTGCAGCTATTTTCAGAGCAAGTTGTTACTAATGATTCTACATTAGCAGGCATAATTATAACCACACCTGAATGAGAACGTCTGTTGGGACTGGAGAGAAAGGTGGCAGCCCCGGGTCTGAAAAGAGCTCTGCGTCCCAGCTACAGGTTCTTAATGACAAGCCCCATTAGAAATATTGGCATCTTAAAACGAGTGTTTGGAGTAACAGATGTAAAAGAAAAGAAGTGTGTGGCAAGTTGGAATTGCCACATTTTAATTTTTTTATGGTGGCAATTTGAAGGTTTTTTTAGTATAAATACTATGGGGGGGGGAGGGGAATTACAATCACAAGGGGATTGACTTCCTGAGTTTTCATGCCATCTATTTGGTGACAACATGAAGCAAGCGGCTGTAATCCCTAGAGGAAACAGGAGTGGTCCTTTTCTGTTGTTCCTATTTGCACTGTTATCTGCAACAGGTGACACACAAACTGGGATTCATTCTATCCCCAGCTCACCGCCCCCAACCTTGGCCAACAACTACCAGCCAGAGAAATCCCTGCTTTTAGATCAATCATTTACTTATTAATTATCAGCAACATTCTCTGGAATAGCTACGCACATGCTCACCCTGGGGTGTTGACCCAGATAATATCCAGGTGACAGAAGTAAATGCACTCCTTGTCCTGCCAGCTGTTGCAGGAACATCTCTTTGTCCTGGGGTGCCTGCTGCTGGCTGCAGCTAGGTGGGACTCAAGGGGAGGACGGCCCATACCTGCAGCGGAGGGAAGAAAAATGGATCAGTCATGCTATAGGTTTAAGAGCTCTGGAATGCACAATGGTATGTAAACGCTGCAATTACACCTCTATCAGGGATTAAGTTGATTTCAATTTCCAGGGCAGTTTTACAGTAGGTGCAGCCTTGCTGATTAGGCAGTACGATCATAAAAGCACTTGCATAACTCAGCAGGGGAGTTTGCTAGAAAACCTGGAGCGACCAGGTATTGTAAAGGTAAAGTGGCACTGCTAGGACACCTTTTGCTTTTTCTGGCAATCCCAGGCAGTGTAACTCGCTGGCAAATTGCACGTTATTTATCTGCCCACAAACAAAAACACTGAGAGGCAGCTATCTTCCTGCACATGCCTTCAACGCATGGTTGCGGGCTACATGTTTATTTATTTTTTTCTGTCTTGGCTTCTTATCAAGCTAGGACTGCAATCTGCATGTGCAAGTTCTCCGTGCCAGGCGCTAAAGCGGGCACTATTCCGTGTCACTAGTGCACACAAGCAAACAGATTTCAATCCAAGGGAGGAAATGGTGCAAATGCAACGTGCAGGCTGATCGCCTAAGAAACAGGGTCTGGGGTGGACAATTGCAAGGGGGTTAGCAAGAGTCTGCCCCCTCTCCCATGCGGCCCTAACGCCTAGCTCCGCGGAGGAGCAGAGAGCGGTTACACAGGCAGCGAAGGGGATCTGCTCTGGTGACGTGAAACTTCGTGCTGCTCCGGCAAGCAGCTGGCAGGCTCAGAGTCTGAGCCAGGAGGACGCATCCCCAGCACACCTGCCCGCAGGTGCCACTTTCCTCTGCAGTGGCATCTTCCAAAACCCAGCGCAACAAGGAAATCCCCCTTTAAAAAGCGTGCAAGGAAAACAGGAGGGGGCTCACCTTCTCCCAGCAGGATGCAAAGGGTGATGGCGAGAGACCAGTAGCCTGCGGGGCGGGTTACCATGGTGGCTAGGTTCAGCCTGGACCAGGAGGGGACGCTGAGCGCTGCCTTTCCCCAGACCGGCCAGTAGCTCTCCTGGAGCTGGAGCCGCACCGGGCAGGTGCTTTATAGCGCCGCCGCGTCACGGCCCGGACCCGCCCCCCAGCATGGGACGGGGGCCGATGAAAACAAAACCAGAAACTAGGCGGCGAGCCAGCGGCGGCAGCCCGGCCCCCCAACCCCCGCGGGACACGGCGCCGGGCCCGGCCCCGGGACCCCCAGCACCGCGGCCCGAGTGCGGCTGGCTCAGCCGGGGGGTCCCGCTCGGCCCCGGGGCCAGAGCGCACGTGGGGCTCGCTCTGCCCGCAGCGCTGTGCAGGGGACCGGGGGCAGGACTCCGGGGCTTTGCGCCCGGGCTGGTGGGGGAAAGGGGGCAGCCCGGCTCCCCCCCTTTGTGCAGCTCGGGGCGGGGAGCCGAGACAGGCCCCGGGGGGGCAGGAGAGCAGATTACAGGTACGCCAAGGAGAGCCACCGGCGACACAGGGACCTGTTCAGTCAGGTCTTCAGGGAGCTGATTTGCATCCTTAATGAACTACAGACTGCGCCCGGCTTCGGGTGTGAAATCCCCTCACTGTGTGTGCGGGGAGGCCGGGGGGAGTCAGCCAGTCCGGGGGGGGGGGGGCGCCAGACTTTTGGGGTCTGAAATAAGCAGCGCCCCCCCCCCCCCCAAGAGACATGATAAATGAGCGTGCAAACCACAGACAAACACATGTGTGGGGAGGGGAATAAATTCCCTGGCTGTTGTTCAGTGTTCAGAGCCCGGAGACACAATCCGGTGACCCCCCCGGGTCTGGAGAAGGCCCGTGCTCTGGAACCGGTTGGCTGGAAGAGGGTTTTCATCTGTCATGACTTCACCTTTAGATCCTTTTGCATTGAGGCAAAGGCAGGTCTGATGGAGCCTCATTGTTTCATGATGCTGTAATCCCAGGGGAAGGACAGAGGCAGCCTGCCGAGGTGGCCAGCAGGTGGAGCCGAACTGGAGCAATCGGGAAAGAGACAGTCCCATAACTGAGCAAAACACATCGGTGGCCACCCAGCTAGCAGACAGCCCCTGGCCCTCACTAAGAGCAGCAGAAGGGCTTTGCTTTGCTTTGCTAAAGCACAGTTTCCTCTAGTCACATCCATGGCTGAGGTCTCAGAGACCGGGCGCTATTATCATGCCTGGTTTGCAGCCAGGAAATCGAGGCACAGAAGTCGCACCAGGAGGTTGTGACAGAGCCAGGACTAGAACCCAGCTGTCCTCCATCACAGCTAAGCCAGCCCGCCTCCTAGAGAGAGCATTCCAGTTCTGCTGCAAAAGCTCAAACCCCCTAATGCTTGAGCCAAAGGCAAATCTCTTGTGTGAGCAGTACTGGGGATAGGACACTGCTGAGCTGGTCTGACTCTGTCCAGAAGGCAGTGGTGCACACACACACACACATGCGTCAATAGATAAGAATGTTTATTAATGAGGGCAGGATTTCCTCTCCTAGCAATACTGGCTGTACTACCAGCAAAAGAGGACATGGAAGAAGAGAGAGACGTTTACAGCATAGTAGGAGAGCAGCTGAGGGGTCTGGCAAAATCAGGTGTAAGGAAGCAAGGCTGTGACCGTGAATCCACTAGATGATCTCTGTGTTACCTTAAGTGTTTCCCCAGGAATTGAAATGAGAAGAGGGTCTTTGAAATTACAGGGAGGGTTGGAAAACAACTAAATTGGCAACACTGACCACTAGGGAGTCTGGGGGAGTTCGGGGGGGTGGGGGGTGCGTACACCTCCTGTGCCACAGACACATCAGGCAGTTTCTCCATTGATTATGGTTGCTCACTAGTTGTGGTATTTCTTCACAGGTGATGCCAGCGCAATCAATATCCTCTGTCACAGTCTTCTAACAGTCCTTCCTTGGCCTCCCTCACTTTCTCTTTCCTCCCTTGGGTACCCAATTCAGTGCAGTTCCTGTTTTTTAAATGAAGGTTCATCCTAACATGAATTTCAGACGCTTCACATGGCCAAGTGAGCACCTGGGAAAAGCTTGTTAAAGCCACCTTCAATGAACACTTTTTTTACAGCGGACTTAACAAGCTTATGGTCCATATAGACCAAGAACAGCCTGGTAAATATGTGTTAGGCCGCACTATGTTTTTAAAAAAATATGGGCCCAGCCCACAGAGTTATTCTTCTTTTCCTGGTAGAGACATGACCTGCAGGACACGCCAACCAGCTACAGCACTTCCCAAGGGATACAAATCACATTCATTCTCATGGGTCAAAAGAGTTTTAGACTCTCTCATAAAACCCAGCCGAAAACAAGGTGGAAAGAGCAAGCAACTCCTCATCAAACTGTGAGCCTGAGAGCAGCTGAGAGATGAGCAGCCTATAGACACAAGCTGGGAACGAGGCTGGCCCCAAACTCCCTTTAACTAAAGTTTCCTTAGTCTTGGGCAGAAGGCTAGAAAAAAGGCAAGGCCCTTGAAATGGGAAATAACTGATTTGATAGAAGAGGACGATGTCTTAAAAACAACCCGAAGTCCTTTCCAACCCTTGCTGAGGCGTATGTCTACACTGCAATTGGGGGCCCGCAGCTGGCCTGTGCCAGCTGACACAGGCTCACAGGGCTCCGGCTAGGGCTGTTTTTAATTGCGGTGTAGATGTTCGGGGTTGGGCTGCAGCCTGAGCTCTGGGACCCTCCCACATCCCAGGGTCCGAGAGTCTGGGTTCCAGCATGAGCCCGAACATCGATACCGCCGTTACATGGCCCCTTAGCCCGAGCCCCATGAGCCCATGTCAGCTGGCCAGCCATGGCTTTTTAGCTGCAGTGTAGACATACCCAGAGAGGGATTGGATCCACTTCAAGGACCAAGCTCCCTGTGAGTCCAATGGTCTGATTCAGTGTAGCAGCATCCTGGGCACCCAGATCTTGATGTGCAGGGAGGTGCTGGGAACAGGAGTAAGCCTCGAAACGAGCTATGATCCCTCTGGGCATTTGGAAGAGGCTACCTGGCAGTCCTGCTAATCTAGGGAGTTCTCCAGGAAGGCATTTTTTTAAGTTTCTCAGGAAGGGAGTGCAACCTTTTCCCTGTTTGCTCAAGCTATTTAGGTTTTGATTGTATCACTGTCATGAATCGACACAAGCTGCTGTCAATGTGGTGAACCAGCGCAGCCTTGTGTAAAATGTAACAAGCACTAAAAATCATTGTGAAGAGCCCCAAGGAAAAGGGAGGAAAGCGAAGAGTCTGTCAAGAAGGAGAGCTGTTTGGAGTGGAATTTGTGTGAGCATTAACTCCTGCTAATTGTGGTAAGATATTTCCAAGAGGCAGAAGGAGTTTAATTGACTTAGCAAGCTTAAAATGTACTGTCACTGAACAACAGCGAGAAGAAAATTTTTCATGGGAAATGAACACAAAAGGAACACGAACAAAGCAGGAACAGAGTTAGACTTAAATTCAAATGAATAGTCCTGGGAAAACAGAACATTATTCACCTAGAAGCAGAGACCAAGTACGTGGTGCAGGATAGAACAGGGCTGTTTTAAGAGAGGTGTCGTCTACTGCGTTGGGGATGAAAGGAGATCACAGATGAGGATGGAGGGCAGAGGAAGATTGTACAGTCGGTGGCAGAGGAAAGGACAAAGTGGCTGAGAAGGTAGCCAGGTGGACAGGGAGGAGGGACTGCTCAGCAGCTGACATCAATGTTAGTGAAAACAGAGAGAAAAAATAACGAAAAAACAAAGAGAGGAGTGTAAGAGAAAACTCCAAGATGTAAAGCAAAGACGTTGAAAGTCCTACAGAGGTAAAGGAGGGAAGTTTCTAAGACATCTAATCTTACACAAATGCAATAATCATTCTAAAGACAATAAGGAAACATAATAGCAGCATTAAATGTAACTCACCGGATTATAATTCCAGTATTGCATAATAGCAGAGTGATGCCATGGCTGGGATAGTATGAGGTATTCAGGCTACGGACTAGAACCTAGATGACCTAATAAGTCTTTCCTGGCTCTAATTTCCATGATCCTCTGATTCTGATCACTGTACTATGAAATGAGATATTCTCGAAATGGAGACGGTAAAGCAGGGATGCCAGCACGCTGCAGGGATGTTAAGTTATCCACATGCAAAAAAGGCTACAGGGATGATGTCAGCACTGTTTGGAAGAGAGGCGCTTTAAGGTACGGAAAACTCAGAAGAGAACAGTAGATGCTACAGGCATCTGTGTGAAATACCAGACAGAGCCAGGAACTGGAGGCTTACAAAGGTTCAATTACCAAAGGAATCAGCAGAGGATTCCTTTACGCCAAGAGCCAGGCTGTCACTTGGGAGGAAGGATAGCCTAGTGGTTATATTGTTACCCTGGGATTCAGGAGGCCTAGAGAGTCAGTGCCCTGCTTTGCTACAGATGTCTTATGTGATTGCAGGTTGGTCACTAAGGGCTAGCTTTTTAGATGCCTAAAGAATGAGAACTAATGGCTTTCTTTGACCCCCAAATACAGAAACACTTACATTTCTGCTTCCTGTATGGCCCCTGTTCCATGGGTGAATCCCATGCCAATCCCACCAGCACCCAAATCACTAAGAGGAGCAATGGAAAGGAGTCGGAGGGAATGCGTCTAAACAAAGCCACCAGCAAAACTGCTCCTGGGTCCTAAATTCATGACTGGCTTGCACCAGACTTTGGCTTCTGCCTCCTGCCTCTGGCTTGCACCAGACTTCGGCTCCTGTTGTTTTTCTTTTCCCTTCTGGTAACAGGAGAACATTTCCCCACCTTGTTGAAAGAAGTTTCAGGCAGACATGATGAAAGGGACAAAGTGTTTTAAGAAAAGGGACACACCGCGCAGCTCTCATGAAATGTCATACCCAGAAGCAAGAGGGAACAAACAGGAAAACAGTTTAACCATTGAGAGGAAGGGATGCTGGCATGTGCTTGGAACTCGCAGGAACAATGGGATGATGTAACTGTGCAGAATTCTCCAAGATGGATGGAAACACATAGCCAAAGCACTTGCCTTTAGGTACAATAGCAAAACTTTTCCACAGTCGGCTTCCCCCCACCGAAGTCCTGTTCGAAGGCAGCACAGGAAGGGACACAACATCACATTTCCTTTTGGAGAAGCCCCAGAGCTACATCGTCAGCAGTTGTAAATCGGTGCTGTTCTGTAGACATCCGTGGAGCTACGCCAGTTACAACAGCTGAGGGTCTGGCTCCTTATATTCCACACTGTCTGTGAAGCAGCTCACAATGCCTGTGTCGCGTTTCCTGCTGTATATTTGTCAGGGTAAATGGTCAGAGATGCCATTCCTCCTCTAGGGGGTTGATCCTGCACTGAGCAGATGCAGGGCTTTGCACATGTAGGTTCAAAGATGCTGAGCATGGCAGGGATGACCCCAATCCTGTATGAACAAGAGTGCAGATGGGTAGCTGCCAAGTGACTACTACCTGGTATTAGGACTGAAGGAGGGGAGGATGTAGCTACGGGTAAGTCTCTGCTACAGCGCTGCAGCTGGGCCACTCTAGTGTCGCAGTGTACATGCTGCCTATATCGACAGAAAAGGGGTTTCCATCAGTGTAGTTAATGAATCTCCCCAGGTGGAAGAATTCTTCCATCGATCTAGCTGCGTCTACGGTGCAGGTTTGGTCAACCTAACTATGTCGCATAGGGCATGAAATTTTTCACAGCTGTATGCATTGTAACTAGCTCAACCTACGTTTTAGGTGTAGACCAGGCCTCGGTGTGCTTAGCCCCTTGACTCCTCAGATACACCTGTTCTCCACCTCCTACCCTGCAGGTTTGCAATGGGCATGCTGGGCACTTCAGGCCTGCTAGTGTTCCATGCAGAGGGCTGCGCTTCCCCTTGCACCCACATGCAGCCTCCGCTTGCCCTTGCAGTGGAGCGCAGTAACTTTCTGCCCCTTGCCACACACTACAAAAGGCTAAGAAGTGTCAAGACCTACGTGCTCGTTAGCCTCAGAGGCAAAGAACTTATTTGTCTTCTGCACAATGTGTTTTCCTGTGGTTTGCAATACCAGCTACTAAACACAGCGTGAGGCGACGTTTACATACATCTGCAGCGTCAAGATCTTTGCCTGGTTTCCCCCCTCTGGGAATCTGGGGAAAGGAATCCCTGTGCCTTTAGACAGGCCGGGGGGAGCTGACACCCCTTGAGTTCTAGCCCTGATCTGCCACTGACTGGTTGAGTGGCCTTGCACCAGATGCTTGGCCTCTCTATGCTGTGATTTCCCCATCAGTCACGATAGGGGTGATATTTACCTCAGATATTGTCAGGATTAATTTGCTCCGTGTTGTACAGCACTCTGAGGAGGCAAGACGCTGTAGAAGGGATGAGTCGTGCTTGTGGGATAGTCGAGCGCTTTTCTGGTTGAGAATTTCAGTTGGCAGCTAATGCCTGATGGCTAATAAAGAAAACACCAATAGAAGGGTGGCCCCATTGTTCATTTTAACCCCCTCCACTCATGTCAAGCACCTGTCAGGGATGGCCCTGCATCAGTGCAGGGGGTTGGACTAGAGGACCTCTCGGTGTCCCTTCCAGCCCTACAGTTCTAAGATTCTGTGTCCAAGGTCTTAGTGGTAATTTGAACAAGAGACACATTTTCTCCGGGGGGTAACCGGAGTTATACCAATGCTGGACTTGGCTCTGGATGTCATTGGAAAGAATGGGGCACATATGGTGCAATGGGGCAGCCTGGCAGCACTAGGGAACTGCATTTCCCGGACAGGCCTGGTACACTATGTGCTTCAGCATTCAAAGAGCTGAAGGGCTGGAATTTAAGTAACTGTTAATGAAAACCCAGGTCCGGGAAAAGATGTAAATTAGAAGTGGGAGGAAAGGAGCATTGAATGGCTGGAGGACTATGAAATCTACTAGATTATCTCTGTGGGGTACGTCTAAGAGGTTTATCAGCCTGTTATATCAGTGATAGTTAGTTAATTAGTTATTTAATAAAGGGAAACTAGCGCCTTTTGCCTCTAGGCCACAAGTTCAAATCCAACCAGGAAGATACTGGGCAAAAACTGGCCATTTGGTACCTTTTGTGAAACATCCATCCTTAATGCTAACAAATTCTGGAAGGGATATTAAACCGTGTGCATCAGGGCTTAACCCAGTATTTGACTGTTAGAGATTGGGATGAGACCTAGGATGAGTGGAGGGAGCAGATCATCCTACCCTACATCATCTACTGCTGGGTTCTTACACATTCCTCTGAAGCATATGGTGCTGGCCACTGTCAGAGCCAGAATCCTGGGCTAGATGGACCTTGGATCTGATCCAGTCTGGCAAGTCCTGCGTTCCAGTCCACTGCCTATCAGTTATGTGACCACCCCCATGTGTGATCCCTAAGCTAGTGCTGCTATGAGCAACTTTCCCATTACAGCCCATTGGCCCATATTAGTGATGTGTCAAGTCTGGTAAACTATTGCCCTGGAGATTCCATCACATAATGATCTTTCATAACATCAGTTAAGAACCTGCTGGTTTGGTTTTTGAACCTCAATAATAAAGGGCCGTCTGATGATGCTGTTCCCCATTACAAAGACTCAGTGCAAGACAATGACCAGGGAGCCAGCTGTATCCACTGAGCCTGGAATGAAGCACCTATGAATGAAGCCCCAGACACAGAACCAGGTGAGTATCTGAGTGTCTGTTGTAGGGACAGTTTGTCAGTTTGACCGTGTGCGTGACTGTTTGAAAAGTGTGAATTGGGAGTGCTTTGTTCCAGGTGGGCCTGGCTGTTATAAAAAGGCAGTCAGCTGCGAACCAACGGAGCGGCTAACAGAGGGAGTTTGACTGGGAGTTCGCCTGGGGAGAGCCCACTGAGGCTTTCATCTTGCAGGCTGCTCTGAGTAGTTGCTGCAATAGCTGAGGAAGCCCTAGAGGGAAGGTAATATGGATGGTGAGCGATCAGCTGTTGTGACCTGCACAGGATGCGCCATGTTTGTCTTTCTTCCACAGGACAGAAGCGACTTTGTCTGTACAAAGTGCAAGCTGGTCTCCATATTGGAAGAGAAGGTCCAAGGTCTGGAGAAACAAGTATCAACCCTGCGTAGCATAAGAGAAAATGAAGATTTCCTGGACAAACGTCAGGATATACTTCTACGGGCACAGCGTTCTGAAGAATCAGAGCAGGCTGTGCAGCGGGGACAGAAGGACGGGTGAAGAAATTTGGCAGCATGTGACCTCCAGAAGAAGCAAGAGGAGCGTCCATGTACCAGCAATGCAGATACAGGTGAGCAACCGTTTTCATGTTCTCTCCACAGGCACTAATGCGGAGAGTGGACTAGATGATACATCTGAGGGAAGGGAGCAGAAGGAGACTCCACCGATTGGAAGGCATGAGATGTACTGTCCTAGGGATGGGGGTTCCACGACCACCGCTCCCAAGAGGAGGAGGAGGGTGGTGATGGTCGGGACTCCCTCCTCAGGGGGACTGAGTCATCTATCTGCCGTCCCGACCGGGAAAACCGAGAAGTCTGCTGCTTGCCAGGAGCTAGGATTCACGATGTGACGGAGAGACTGCCGAGACTCATCAAGCCCTCGGATCGCTACCCCTTCCTGCTTCTCCATGTGGGGACCAATGATACTGCCAAGAATGACCTTGAGCGGATCACTGGAGACTACGTGGCTCTGGGAAGAAGGATAAAGGAGTTTGAGGCGCAAGTGGTGTTCTCGTCCATCCTCCCTGTGCAGGGAAAAGGCCTGGGTAGAGATCGTCGAATCGTGGAAGTCAACGAATGGCTACGCAGGTGGTGTCGGAGAGAAGGCTTTGGATTCTTCGACCATGGGATGGTGTTCCAAGAAGGAGGAGTGCTAGGCAGAGACGGGCTCCACCTAACGAAGAGAGGGAAGAGCATCTTCGCAAGCAGGGTGGCTAACCAAGTGAGGAGGGCTTTAAACTAGGTTTACCAAGGGAAGGCAACCAAAGCCCTGAGGTAAGTGGGGAAGTGGGATACTGGGAGGAAGCACAAGCAGGTGCAAGAGGGGAGGATTCCTGCCTCATACTGAGAAAGCAGGACAATCAGCGAGTTATCTTAAGTGTCTATATACAAATGCAAGAAGCCTGGAAACAAGCAGGGAGAACTGGAAGTCCTGGTACAGTCAAGGAATTATGATGTGATTGGAACAACAGAGACTTGGTGGGATAATTCACATGACTGGAGTACTGTCATGGATGGATATAAACTGTTCAGGAAGGACAGGCAGGGCAGAAAATGTGGGGGAGTTGCATTGTATGAAAGAGAGCAGTATGACTGTTCATAGCTCCGTATGAAACTGCAGAAAAACTTGAGAGTCTCTGGATTAAGTTTAGAAGTGTGAGCAATAAGGGTCATGTCATAGTGGGAGTCTGCTATAGACCACCAGACCGGGGGATGAGGTGGACGAGGCTTTCTTCCGGCAACTAACAGAAGTTACTAGATCGCAGGCCCTGGTTCTCATGGGAGACTTCAATCACCCTGATACCTGCTGGGAGAGCAATACAGCAGTGCACAATCCAGGAAGTTTTTGGAAAGTGTAGGTAGGGTGACCAAATGTCCTGATTTTATAGGGACAGCCCGATTTTTGGGTCTTTTTCTTATATAGGCTTCTATTACCCCCAACCTCTGTCCCGATTTTTCACATTTGCTGTCTGGTCACCCTAAGTGTAGGGGACAATTTCCTGGTGCAAGTGCTGGAGGAGCCAACTAGGGGCAGAGCTCTTCTTGGCTTGCTGCTCACAAACAGGGAAGAATTAGGAGGGGAAGCAAAAGTGGATGGGAACCGCGGAGGCAGTGACCATGAGATGGTCGAGTTCAGGATCCTGACACAAGGAAGAAATGAGAGCAGCAGAATATAGACCCTGTACTTCAGAAAAGCAGACTTTGACTCCCTCAGGGAACTGATGGGCAGGATCCCCTGGGAGAATAACATGAGGGGCAAAGGAGTCCAGGAGAGCTGGCTGTATTTTAAAGAATCCTTATTGAGGTTGCAGGAACAAACCATCCCGATGTGTAGAAAGAATAGTAAATATGGCAGGCGACCAGTTTGGCTTAACAGTGAAATCCTTGCTGATCTTAAACACAAAAAAGAAGCTTATAGGAAGTGGAAAATTGGATAAATGACCAGGGAGGAGTATAAAATTATTGCTCAGGCATGCAGGAGTGAAATCAGGAAGGCCAAATCACACTTGGAGTTGCAGCTAGCGAGAGATGTTAAGAGTAATGAGAGGGGTTTTTGCAGGTATGTTAGCAACAAGAAGAAAGTCAAGGAACGTGTGGGCCCCTTACTGAAGGGAGGCAACCTAGTGACAGAGGATGTGGAAAAAGCTAATGTATTCAATGCTTTTTTTGCCTCTGTCTTCACGAACAAGGTCAGCTCTCAGACTGCTGCACTGGGCAGCACAGCATGGGGAGGAGGTGACCAGCCCTCTGTGGAAAAAGAAGTGTTTCAGGACTATTTAGAAAAACTGGATGAGCACAAGTCTATGGGGCCGGATGCGCTGCATCCGAGGATGCTAAAAGAGTTGGCGGATGTGATTGTGGAGCCATTGGCCATCATCTTTGGAAACTCATGGCGATCGGGGGAGGTCCCGGATGACTGAAAAAAGGCTAATGTAGTGCCCATCTTTAAAAAAGGGAACAAGGGGGATCCGGGGAACTACAGGCCAGTCAGCCTCACCTCAGTCCCTGGAAAAATCATGGAGCAGGTCCTCAAGGAATCAATTCTGAAGCACTTAGAGGAGAGGAAAGTGATCAGGAACAGTCAGCATGGATTCACCAAGGGCAAGTCATGCCTTACTAACCTAATTGCCTTCTATGAGGAGATAACTCGCTCTGTGGATGAGGGGGAAACAGTGGACATGTTATTCCTTGACTTTAGCAAAGCTTTTGATACGGTCTCCCACAGAATTGTTGCCATCAAGTTAAAGAAGTATGGGCTGGATGAATGGACTATAAGGTGAATAGAAAGCTGGCTAGATCGTCGGGCTCAACGGGTAGTGATCAATGGCTTCATATCTAGTTGGCAGCCGGTATCAAGTGTAGTGCCCCAAGGGTCAGTCCTGAGGCTGGGTTTGTTCAATATCTTCATTAATGATCTGGAGGATGGCGTGGACTGAACCCTCAACAAGTTTGCAGATGACACTAAACTGGGAGGAGTGGTAGATATGCTGGAGGGTAGGGATCGGATACAGAGGGACCTAGACAAATTAGAGGATTGGGCCAAAAAAAACCTGATGAGGTTCAACAAGGACAAATGCAGAGTCCTGCACTTAGGAGTGAAGAATCCCATGCACTGTTACAGACTAGGGACCGAATGGCTAGGTAGCAGTTCTGCAGAAAAGGACCTAGGGGTCACAGTGGATGAGGAGCTGGATATGAGTCAACAGTGTGCCCTTGTTGCCAAGAAAGCTAATGGCATTTTGGGCTGTATAAGTAGGGGCATTGCCAGCAGATCGAGGGACATGTTCATTCCCCTCTATTCGGCATTGGTGAGGCCTCATCTGGAGTACTGTGTTCAGTTTTGGGCCCCACACTACGAGAAGGATGTGGATAAATTGGAAAGAATTCAGTGGAGGGCAACAAAAATGATTAGGGGGCTGGAGCACATGACTTATGAGGAGAGGCTGAGGGAACTGGGATTGTTTAGTCTGCAGAAGAGAAGAATGAGGGGGGATTTGATAGCAGCCTTCAACTACCTGAAAGGGAGTTCCAAAGAGGATGGATCTAGACTGTTCTCAGTGGTAGCAGATGACAGAACAAGGAGTAATGGTCTCAAGTTGTAGTCAGGGAGGTTTAGGTTGGATATTAGGAAAAACTTTTTCACTAGGAGGGTGGTGAAGCACTGGAATGCGTTACCTAGGGAGGTATTGGAATCTCCTTCCTTGGAGGTTTTTAAAGCCCGGCTTGACAAAGCCCTGGCTGGGATGATTTAGTTGGGGATTGGCCCTGCTTTGAGCAGGGGGTTGGACTAGATGACCTCCTGAGGTCCCTTCCAACCCTGATATTCTATGATTCTATGAACACCATGTGCTTCCGCAGCACAGAACTGCCAGCTCCTCCAACAGCCCGATCCAGGCTTAGAGAGGAGATGTGAGCTGGTAAAAAAATTGGCAATCTTCCCAGTGCTAAGAGGTTTGCTGAACTTTTCAATGTAAACAATCCCCCCTCTCAAAACAAATCACACAAACAAAAAAGGCACCATGTAACTGAGACTTTGTGCTCATCTTTTTGGGTGTGTGTCAGGCAAGTTAATGCTGACCCTTTTTCCATGCATGGAAAAGTTGAGCCGTAGGGAAATATTTGTAGGTAAGAAGTAAAGTGCTTAATGGAGTTAAATTGAATGTCAGTTACAAATCTGTCCCGGGTGTCTGTCTGATTACATACACTTTTTGCCCAAAGGGCAAGAAAAGAAACATGGAGTGTATGTTTAGACAGCCCCATGGAGACATTCCTTGTAAGCTGGGTGTTCATTGGAGCACTTTCATGTGGATGCCTGAGTCACTCCACCCTGATTGCAGAGCTGTCCTCAGCCATCCAAGGTGATGAGTGACCTGGAATTTGTAATTACAGTAGGGTACAATACAATTAATCACCACTGCTGGTCTGACTTCTATCTCTAGCTGCTTTATGATGCCAAAGCATTGCAGCAAGTGCATGAGAACAGCTTGTAGGTATGCAAAAGAGCAACTTCCAGCTGAGACAAGCTCAGCAGAGCTCCTACAATCCCTGCTAGACAGGAGGATCCCTTTGTCCTCCCCTGAGACAGCTGCTTTCTGCTGATGGCAAAGTGTCCTGGTTCAAGTCACAGACACAGCAACAGTCAGCACATAGCCCAGCTGATGGGGCACCTAACTCATTACTGAAGTCCCCCTTAAGTGGCTAACATCTGTCTGGTCACCAGCTTATATTAATTGTGATTCACTAGCCGTTACCTACAGCCCCCAACTAAAACCTCTCCAGTGCATCATCAAGGATCTATAACATATCCTGAAGGACGATCCCTCACTCTGATAGATCTTGGGAGACAGGCCAGTCCTCTCTTACAGACAGCCCCCCAACCTGAAGCAAATACTCACTAGCAACCACACACCACATAACAAAAACACTAACCCAGGAACCAAACCCTGCAACAAACCCTGGTGCCAACTCTGTCCGCATATCTATTCAAGGGACACCATCATAGGACCTAACCACATCAGCCACGGCTCGTTCATCTGCACATCTACCAATGTGCTATATGCCATCATGTGCCAGCAATGCCCCTCTGCCATGTACATTGGCCAGACTGGACAGTCTCTGCGCAAAAAAATAAATGGACACAAATCTGACATCAGGAATTATAACATTCAAAAACCAGTAGGAGAACACTTCAGTCTCCCTGGTCACTCAATAACAGACTTAAAAGTGGCAATTCTTCAACAAAAAAACTTCAGAAACAGAGTCCAATGAGAAACTGCAGAACTGGAATTAATTTGCCAACCGGACACCATCAAATTAGGCCTGAATAAAGACTGGGAGTGGATGGGTCATTACAAAAACTAATTTCCCCCTACTGTTACTCACACTTTCTTGTTAACTCTTTGAAATGGGCCACCCTCATTACCACTACAAAAGTGATTTTTCTTCCTTTGGTACTCTACTGTTGAGAATTGCCTACTTCCACTTTAATTGAATTATCTCGTTAGCACTGATCCGCCACTTGGTAAGGCAACTCCCATCTTTTCATGTACTATATATACGATATATACCTGTGACTGTATTTTTCACTACATGTAACTGATGAAGTGGGTTTTAGCCCACGAAAGCTTATGCCCAAATAAATTTGTTAGTCTCTAAGGTGCCACAAGGACTCCTCATTGTTTTTGCTGATATAGACTAACACGGCTACCACTCTGAAACCTATCTTTTTCTCTGGTTCATTCTTTGGTTCAGGGTTTTGGAGGGTAAATATTTGTTTTTATGGCAAAGCCAGAAAGTGATGCCTGCTTTTTAAGACTAAATATGCTTTTCAAGGAAAATCAAAAGAGGAAAGAAGAGAGAAAAATATAGGTGTCACCTTTAAACCATAATAACACTGCTTTCAGAATGGGACCATGGTATCGGGTCATTATGAATGAATTATTGGTGTTATGTATTTATTTATTTATTTGCAATCCCACCTAGGTGCCAGGAGCCATTGTGCTCAATGCTGTACAAGCAGTCCCTGCCCTGAAGAGCTCACAATCCCAGTGTAAGATGAGCAGGGACAGTTGGATAAAAGAAGCAGGCAGGAGAGTGCAAGGCAACAAGGAGATTGTTATAAATAATATCAACAAAACTCATCGCAGTAAGTACCTAGGAGTTGCTATACTGGCTCAGACATGGGGTCCATCTAGCCAGTTTCCTGTCTCAGACTGGCCAACACCAGATGCTGCAGAAAAGGTATAAGAAACCAGTGGTGCTGGAAGGACTGCAAATGATGGGGGGCCCTAAGCAAATAAAACATGTCACATTTGAGGGGAGTTGCAAGCCCATGTACCAGGTTGCAATGCCACTTGTTCAAATTTGGCCTGCCTCCCTCCCCTGTCATGCCAGTAGGGAAGAGTCTCATATCTTACACCACCCAGCTCCAGGCAGAGGCCAAGAGGGTGGGGACCCCTCCTTGTTACACCCCTGCCAAGACTCCCCCCTTGTTACACCTCTGCCAAGCTCAGATTCTCAAAAGTGTGTGGGGGGGCGATGACCCTCCCCCACATCTCCAGCACCCACGTGAGAAACTCTGCAACTGTTTTGGTTTCCTGGCCCCTCCACTTTTGCAGTCCTTCCAGTGCCACTGGCTTCTCACACACAGCCAGTCACCAAGTTCCCTTCAGAGGGGCTTTCTGTGGTCAGTAAACCAAAAGAAAAGAAAGACTGAAGCATTTGCATTCTTACTCAGGCAAACTTCCCCTCCATGCTCGCAGCCAGGCAGAGCTCCCTTTGAGGAACTCTGGGAAGGGCTCCAACTCCTTTGTCTGGGCTTTTAAATGAGGAGAACTATGAGGACATCTTGGCTAGAAAATAGACAACAACAAGCAAAAGGTCTGTGGAGGGGCCTGAGCCACAAAGTTTGGAGCAAGATCTCAACTTCCTCAGAGCTCCGAGGGGATCTGCTCCATGGTTTTGGCCCTGGAATGCCCCACACCACGTTACATGAATAACACCGCAAGCCCTATGGCTTATGGACTCAGACTGCCAGGGATGGGAGAATAATTAGGCTGTGAGTTGTAGGGCAAGATGTACCAGCACTGAGGGCACATTCCAGCTCCTTCCAACCTCTCCATGCTAAGCTCTGCTCCCAGCCCATTCCCAGTCTCTGTGTTGCTCCTCCTCTCTCCAAATCCCACCCCACAAGGAGTTCCCTGCTTCCATCACTACTCCCCATCTCCTCTTCACGGGGCATCACCCACGGCCATCTGGATCTTGAGCAAGTCTTTGCAGCCTCTAAAGCAGCCGCTGGTTTGGGTTAGCTTAACGTAAGACATATGGAGATGTCTGAGCCACATACTTCCACTCTGACCTTGGGCAAGACACTTAGCAGCACTGGGCCTCAGCTTCTCTCTGTAAAGTGGGAGCAATAGCACTGCCCAGCCTTATGCAGGGAGGGGGGCTGTTGTGAGTAGGGCTGGATGAATAACAGATATTTTTGGTTCGCTGGCAAGTCCGCAAAAATTTGTTTTGGGTCAAACAATTTTTTTTCTACATTTTCGGTGAAGCAAGAAGTTGACAAAAGACATTTCAGGTTAAAAAAAAAACATTTCACGTGACAAAAATCAAAATGTTTTGTTTCAATTTTGTCAATTTTTTTTCATTTTTTAAAAATAAAATTAAATGAAATTCTCTTTTTGAACTGAAAAACAAAATATTTTGATATTTCTTGGAATTCTTAAGGGTTTGGGTTTTTTTTTTTTTAACCGAAACAGTTTGGCAAAAGCAACATGAAGTTGCAAAACAGTTCAGTGTCACCAAAATTGCGTTTTTCTCTGAAAAAAATGTTTTGTGTAAAAAAAAATGTCTCCCAGCTCTCATTGTGAGGATAAATATGTTGAAGACGGTGAGGCACTCAGTAATTGGGCTGTATAAGTACCTAGGATGGCTAGATCCTCCTCACATGAAGTATGCTACAAGAGGGCAAAACACATTTGTTTTAATACTAGTGTTTCTGCTACTACCCTGTAAAGGTCACACAGGCTGTACACATCCTCTCCTGGTAAACATTCCCCTCGTCCGCAAACTGTACTCCTCCTTCCTAAAACAATGCACTTGTCCTGGTCATTTTATGACATTTAGAAAGCATTCAATAACGTGCTGAAGGACACATAACTGAGCAGGGACAAACACTGATAACGTTGCAAACTGGCAAACAGAGTTTGATAGCTCCCCAGATACAGACTACTACCCTGTGTTTAGTAATAGGAATAGTTTATACAGGATAGACCCACTGGGTGTCTCCTTGGTAGACTCATCTTTAGCTGGCGTAATTTATCTTTCTTCGTACACATAGAGCAAAGAGGTGTTTTCAACCGGAAGGAGTTATTATAGTGTAGGAGAACAACAGAAGAAAGGAACACAGTGTCTGTGACAATCTGCAAGGAAATGAACACAAAATGGCTGCCTGGCTCGGGGATTTAGTGCTGCTGTATACAAAAACAGTCATAATACTTACCTAGCGCCACACACTGCGGTAGCAGTTTGCTTCGAGGTTCCACAAGCAGTTCTTTACATGCAGGGGCATGAGGAAGGGTACATGTGTGTGCCACATGAATCATATTTGTAGGGCAAACAGATGGGTAGGGAAGGTATGGAGGGAACAAATGTATGGTGGGAAGGTTGTAGGGCACAGAGTGTATAAAACAGATGTGTGGGAGAAGGCAGATGTGTGGGGGGTGGGGCATGTGCGCTGGGACAGGAGTGAGTTGGTGGTAATATTTGTGGCAGTAAATAGCCCAGCTTGTCAACACACCTAAGATTTGGTTTCTGGGGGCAGGCTGGAACTCAGAGCCTCTTTGTGGTTCCACCAGAGACTCAGTTTGTTCAGGGGCCCAGAGCATGGACCAGCAATGGGTTGGGATGTGCAATGGGATGGCTAGGGATGGCAGTTTGAGCTTTGTTCTCTAGGGTGGTTGGGCAGTACCCCAGATGTGTTCTCGTTCGTAACATTTTCTAAGGTTCCACTGGGCCCAGGACCTTGGACAATGGGGATTGGGCTTTTTTCTAAAAAATAATATCCCAGATTTTCGAGTAACTGCTGGTTCTGGCTGCCCCCGTTTTGGGAACCCAACTGGGGATACCGGGGGGGGGGGGGGTGGCTTTCAGAGGGTGTGTGTTACGTTATTTCTGAAAATCAGGCCAGAGGTCCAAGAACAGAGCATCCAAAATCATGCTAGTCACCTTGGAAAATCTCGACCGAATGTAAGTTAATTAAATAACTCTGAGAAAAGGCCTTTGAAGCCGGCTTTGATCAAATGACCTGGAATCACCAGTGCTGGCATTCAGCTTCCAAAATTAGGGCCACTTCCAGCTTTCATTTTACACCCAGTGCTTCACTTTCCTGTACTGCTAGGAGTCAGCACCTGCTCCGGGTGCTCTCACTGAGTGCCCACAGGTGCGACAGAGGATCCAGGTGCACCGAGCTGTAATACGAATGGCTGCGGATCAGAAACGAGGGAGGGGATCTTCTGGCACTTACTTTCGGACCTGATTTGTAACTCTTGCTCTGATGAATTATGCTCTGGGAGAGTGGAGGCACAGGGACCTGTGTGCACAGCTCTGCCAGAATCATTCTCCCCTCCCTGGCGGTGCAGTTGTTTGAACCTCTTTATGGCTTGGTTAAATGTTCAAACCCTGAAGCATTGCCAGCAAAGCAGCAGCTGCAGATACTCCATTATGCTAAGGTTGTCTGGGTATAATGTAGTGAAGCTTTGGCTTAGCTATGCCAGAAGGATAAGCAGGTCCAGAAGCACATGTGGGAGGATCCACTTATGTTAATAGTGCAATGAAGGAGTGTGAAAAATATGAGCTTTCAGACAGGCTATGGCAGCCCAGAGGGGTGATTTATTTGTATATGTGATGACCACATATTATGATGATAGATAGATAGAAAAAGAAAAAAAAATGAACCTGAGGAAACATTAGGCACTTCCAGAAAAACTTCTGTACACAGCGAGCAATTCGTGCAGAGCATGGACTCCGAAAGGCAGAGGAAGAAACTGCAATTGTGAAACAATCCATTCAAGATCTGACAAAGGTACTGCAGGATACAAACACGAGAGCTGAATGGCCCACATGTCACTGTGTTATTTTGCAGTGCTTGGTGTCCGGTGGTAGGATGGGGTCTGTTCAACTGTAATAATACCCAAAGGACCTGGGCACGACGTGAGCTTTGGAGAAATGTCTTTCTGGGCCAGGTCAGACCCTGTAGAGGGCCGGACTCACCCCTGCAGCGCCTCCACTGGTCACTTCTGGGAATTAGCTCTTCCAGCCTCTGGAGCGCCCTCTGCAGGCCGGTGATCCGACTCATTCTCTCCTTCTCGGCGCCCGTGTCCCTCCCAGGATCCTGGTGCCCTTTGCTCTGGGTGCTGCCCGCTGGGTCTCCCACTCCCGGGGAACCCCCAGCCACTATCCCCACCTTGCCTCAGCACTAGGCCATTGCCAGTCACCAACTAGCCCCCACTCTCTGGGGCAGACTGCAGTAGCAGCCACTCATCACTGGCAGGGTTGGGTTTGGACCTGCTGCCTTGGCCTAGCCCTGGGCTGCCCTCTGCAACCCCCAGTACCCCTTAGCCTAATGCTAGGCTGCAGCCTGGGGCTTTCCAGGCTGGAGCTCCCCAGCCCTGCTCCACCCAGATACTCTGTCTCTGCTCCCTACAGCCAGGCCCTTCTCTCTCTGAAGGCAGAGAGAGACTCCTTGTGCTCCTGGCTCCTAGGGTTACCATATTTCAACAAGCAAAAAAGAGGACGGGAGGAGCCCCGCCTGTTAGAACAAAGGCCAAATACTCGCCTATTATTTCAGCTGTTCCCCATGGCCATAAACTCCCTTTCCCATATATGAACATATAGCAAGACAATCAATCAAAGANCCGGGGGGAATTTGTAAAGCACTCACAATGTCCGGGATTTCCCCCTCCCCCGGCAGGGCAGAGCGAGCGGCTGGGAGGGCTGCAGGGAAATCCCGGACATTGTGAGTGATTTACAAATTCCCCCCGGACGCTATTTTTAGCACACAAAAGGAGGACATGTCCGGGTAAATCCGGACGAATGGTAACCCTACTGGCTCCCAGCCTTTTTATACAGGCCAGCTGTGGCCTGACTGGGGTGTGGCCCAGCTGCGGCCGCTTCCCCAATCAGCCCAGCTTTTAGAGCTGCAGCTCTCTCCAGGGCTGCTTTAAGCCCTTCGAGGCAGGAGCGGGGTAAGCACCCCGCTACAGACCCACTTCTGGGGGAGCTCAGCACCAGAAAAGAAATCCCACCATCCAAGGGAGTGAAAGTGGGTGGGATTTTTTTTTTTTTGGTTCGTTTGCCACCATTTGTGCTTTTTCAATAAAAGGGGAATGTGCCCTCTGTTACCACCGAGAGACCTCTGCATTGTGCCATACCAGAGTGGGCCTGGTGCTAGGGGACTGTGCCGTTCAGGCCTGGGCTTCCCTGCCAAAAAAAAGTGCATTTTTTTAAATCTCAGGGTAACTGTGACCCAGGGCCCTGTTGGTGCCAGCTAGCAGAGGGCACAGGGGGTCCATAATGTTTTACAGGGATCCCTTGGGTCAGATAGCTGCATAATGGTTCAACGGGGGGGGGGGGGGCATGTGAGGGTTCTACCAAGGGTCAGTAGCCTGCTGGTCATCATAACCACTGGGAAATGTCTGTGCAGATAATAGTTAAGGAGTTCGGTGTCTATACTGAAAGTTATGTTCTTAAGGTCTTGGATTAATGCAGGTCACTAGGAGGAGACATACCTCAGACATACCTTTCAGGCAGGAGGTAACAAACGCCGACTGGCTAAGCAGCAGTTCTGAAGAAAAGGACCTGGGGATTACAGTGGACAGTGTGCCCTCATTGCCAAGAAGGCCAATGGCACATTGGGCTGCATTAGTAGGAGCATTGCCAGCAGATCGAGAGAAGTGATTATTCCCCTTTATTCAGCACTGGTGAGGCCACACCTGGAGTATTGTGTCCGATTTGGTCCCCCCACAACAGAAAGGATGTGGACAAATTGGAGAGAGTCCAGCAGAGGGCAACGAAAATGATTAGGGGGCTGGGGCACATGACTTACGAGGAGAGGCTGAGGGAACTGGGGTTATTTAGTCTTCAGAAAAGAAGAGTGAGGGGGGATTTGATAGCAGCCTTCAACTACCTGAAGGGGGGTTCCAAAGAGAACGGAGCTTGGCTGTTCTCAGTGGTGGAAGATGACAGAACAAGAAGCAATGGTCTCAAGTTGCAGTGGGGGAGGTCTAGGTTGGATATTAGGAAAGCACTGGAATGGATTCCCTAGGGAGGTGGTGGAATCTCCATCCTTAGAGGTTTTTAAGGTCAGGCTTGACAAAGCCCTGGCTGGAATGATTTAGTTGGTGTTGGTCCTGCTTTGAGCAGGGGTTGGACTAGATCACCTTCTGAGGTCTGTTCCAACCCTAATATTCTATGATTCTATGTTTATCAGATGTGTGCTGTTGGCTTCACACTGGAGGTCTGTTTGCACCCTCAGACAGGTGCCAGTCGAAAGGTTGCATAATCTGCAAGAAAGAAAATCCACAGGGAAAAAATAAAATAGCAAGGGACGGGGAGGCCTGTTTATGAATGAAGACAAAGCCTCGGACTTGCTTATTTTGGAAGGCAAAGGACCACAAGGGTCCTTCACCTAGGAGAGAAGCTGACAGCATGTCTGTCTGATGAAAGAGGGGTCACAGCAAAGCCCGGCTGTAAAACACTGGAAGGACGTTGAGTAAGAATTGCTCTAGACTAGTGGTTCTCAACAGGGGTACACATACCCCTGGGTGTATGCAGAGGTCTTCCAGGGGGTACAACAACTCATCTACAGATTTGCCTAGTTTTGCAACAGACTACATAAAAAGCAAAGTCAGAACAAACTAAAATTTCATGGAGACAATGACTTGTTCATACTGCTCTATATACTGCACACTGAAATGTGAGTACAATATTTATATTCCAATTGATTTATTTTATAATTATATGTTAAAAATGTGAAAATAAGCAATTTTTTCGGTAATAGCGTGCTGTGACAAGTTTGTATTTTTGAGTCTGATGTAGTAAGCAAGTTGTTAAATGAGGTGAAACTTGGGGGTATGCAAGACAAATCAGACTCCTGAAAGGGGTACAGTAGTCTGGAAAGGTTGAGAGCCATTGCTCTAGAAGACATGAGAGTATCTCATGAATTAGATTCTAGAATGCCTCTTAAGATTTTATTTTATATGTAACCATTTGTTTCTAATATGTCTCTGTTCTACTGCTTGAGTCATAGACTCATAGAATATCAGGGTTGGAAGGGACCTCAGGAGGTCATCTAGTCCAAACCCCTGCTCAAAGCAGGACCAATCCCCAACTAAATCATCCCAGCCAGGGCTTTGTCAAGCCTGACCTTAAAAACCTCTAAGGAAGGAGATTCCAGCACCTCCCTAGGTAACCCATTCCAATGCTTCACCACCCTCCTAGTGAAAAAGTTTTTCCTAATATTCAACGTAAACCTCCCCCACTGCAACTTGAGACCATTACTCCTTGTTCTGTCACCTGCTACCACTGAGAACAGTTTAGATCCATCCTCTTTGGAACCCCGTTTCAGGTAGTTGAAAGCAGCTATCAAATCCCCCATCATTCTTCTCTTCTGCAGACTAAACAATCCCAGTTCCCTCAGCCTCTCCTCATAAGTCATGTGTTCCAGCCCCCTAATCATTTTTGTTGCCCTCCGCTGGACTCTTTCCAATTTTTCCACATCCTTCTTGTAGTGTAGGGCCCAAAACTGGACACAGTACTCAGATGAGGCCTCACCAATGTCGGATAGAGGGGAATGATCACATTCCTCGATCTGCTGGCAATGCCCCTACTTATACAGCCCAAAATGCCATTAGCTTTCTTGGCAACGAGGGCACACTGGGCACTGATATCCAGCTTCTCATCCACTGTAACCCCTAGGTCCTTTTCTGCAGAACTTCTGCTTAGCTATTCGGTCCCTAGTCTGTAGCAGTGCATGGGATTCTTCTGTCCCAAGTGCAGGACTCTGCACTTGTCCTTGTTGAACCTCATCAGATTTCTTTTGGCCCAATCCTCTAAATTGTCTAGGTCCCTCTGTATCCTGTCCCTACCCTCCAGCGTATCTACCACTTCTCCCAGTTTAGTGTCATCTGCAAACTTGCTAAGGGTACAGTCCACACCATCTTCTAGATCATTAATGAAGATACTGAACAAAACCGGCCCCAGGACCGACCCCTGGGGCACTCCGCTTGAAACCGGCTGCCAACTAGACATGGAGCCATTGATCACTACCTGTTGAGCCCGATGAAGTAGCCAGCTTTCTATCCACCTTATAGTCCATTCATCCAGCCCATACCTCTTTAACTTACCTCTTTAACTGTGGGAGACCATTTCAAAAGTTTTGCTAAAGCCAAGGAATAACACGTCCACTGCTTTGTTAAATAAACGTATATTTCATTTCACTATAAACATATCTAAGTTCTGTGAGTTAAGCAGAGTGCTGATCTGAGGTGAAACTGGTAAATTGGGATGTCCTGTTTCTTTGGAAGCAGCAAATCTGTAAATTCTGCGAGTGTCCAGTGGAGCAGGGGCTGGAGACTCCGGGGAGATGTTCAGAAGGCTTGGAGATTGGAGTGTGCTCATTGCTAACCTGGAGAGAGAGAATAGGGCCTGCGTAGGCCTAGAGCAGTGCTTGTGGTGCTTGTGGCTGGGGGCATCAGGGACTTGACCCTGGCGGGACCAAACAAGACTTCCTCATGCTAAGGCCAGGTGGTAGCGAGATGCCTCACAGCCCTGGGTACCCCCTGGGAAGTGTCACAGTAACTAATGCATATGAGCTGTCCTGAGAGAAGAACACAGAGCAGGCACTTTAGTTTTACTCCGAGATAAACTCGGCGAGGTCAGCCATGTCCAGGGCAGCTAGTGCTGACCTGGCCTAGTTTACCTCACAGTTAAACTAAAGTGCCTGGTCCTTGCTGTGGTTTTGCTTTGACAGAGCTGCTGCACAACAGTTACCCTGAGGTAACAAACACACTTCATTTAGCAGTGCTGACAAGGCCTAAGAAAGGATTCTCCTCAACAGGCTTGCAGTCAGGACAGCAGCATTTAGGAAAGCGAGCAGGGTGCCATCTTCTGGAGTGCCTTAGTGTGGTAGGCTCTGTGTGCATTCACTGTCATTTTAAATCTCAGCAATTTAGCCATAGAAATCTGCTGTCCTGTGTAGGCCAGAGTGCAAGGATCACACCGCTGGGCTGAGTCAGGGTCCTGGCTTGGGGCACTGGCCTGGCCAGTAAATGTGGTTGTGCCAACAGTTGAGATTTGATGGCGAAGCTCTTGAAATTTGGCATTTTTCTTAAAGCCTCAGCTAATTGGAGTCCTGTGATAATCTCAGTGCTCATTGTTTAAAACGAAGCCTCTAGTCCTCATGGTTGAGGAAAAAAGCTGGAAAACATGAATCCTAACGATTCGAAAGCCAGAAGGCAAAAGCAAACAAACCCAAAATGTAGTGATTTTTAAAACCTTATTCTTTATAAGCCAAGCTCATGATTTCGGGGGGCATGTCTTATAATTTGTGAGCAGTTGGGGTTGGTGATAATGTTATTGGCATGGGAGGGCCTGGTTTCCACATGGAAGAGGGCCCAATGACCATGTCAGGGTATGATATGTATGGCCCACCTCAGCTGGAAACTCACACTTCACACCAGGAAAGTAGTTGGGAGGGTCATGAGATCACAATGTCACATTATTCAGATTACATTCTTGCATGCCCCCAGCTCCTGTGCTTGTAGTAGAGCACCCTGTCAACTCGCCATTCCTTCCCACTGCGTGCACGGACAATGCACGGCATGCAATGATTCAATGCAAGGAGCATGCCTGCTTAAGGAGACTCCTGCATAATTCAGACATGCTCCTTGCAGTTGCAGTGTCCCTGGCAATAGAGAAGAACTAGGCCTCGGGTGTAGCAAAGAGGATTCGTATGAAGGTGCTGGGCATACACACACAAACACAGCTCTCTGCTGAGCAGCACTGCTACACAGCATCTGTGTTAACCTTGGCCAAGATCAGATGATCGTGGAATGGGCTGCTGACTACACAAGAGCATAGTGTAGGCATGATACACCTCTACCCCGATATAACAACCCGATATAACACAAATTCGGATATAACGCGGTAAAGCAGCGCTCCGGGGGGGGGGGGGGGGGGGGCTGTGCAATCCGGCGGATCAAAGCAAGTTAGATATAACGCAGCTTCACCTATAACGCGGCAAGATGTTTTGGCTCCCGAGGACAGCCTTATATCGGGGTAGAGGTGTACTTGCACTGGGGCTGGTAGGACTGAAAAAGGTCATGGGGTGTTCTCAGTGGTCCACCTCTTTTCAGCCATCAAGGAGCAAACTCCTCTCGGTGGTCATCTGAAAAAAACTGTGTTTTAATCCGCTGAGATATTGGCTTAGTTTGGCCTTGTCATAAGAGCTGAGGGAGGCTAAACGCTCCTGGGAGGACAGGGCAGGTGGGAGGATTATCTCCTTTGTTTTGGGAAAGGCTCTGACTTTGCAAACATTCGCTCATAGAAACGAACAAAAACAGCTTCTGCGGTAACTGCTCCTTGTGCCTGAGCCTTCTCCCTGGCTAGCTGATATGCAAATCCCACCACACACAGTTGGGCTGGAGGCTTGCGGTTGGCAACCTTCTGTACCAATTTTGGTAACAGTCGTCTACGTGACTCCAGTGTGACTAAGCAGAAAGGAATTAGCGGAGGCTCTTTGTTCTTGCTGTCCAGCCGAAATATGAACGTGCTGGACTAACAAAAGCCGGCTCGTTGCATAAAGGAAATAAGGAGACCTGGGAGGTTAATGAGTGACATAATCAGCTTGCTGGAAAACGCATAGCAGCAAAGTATGAAAACAATGTGCAACTGAGATAATTTATTACCCACAGCATGCTGCACTTAGCTGGAGGAACGTGGATTCCCCAGTGCACTGACTCAACAAAGCTTAGCGGGGACTGGGAATGAGGCAGAGACCTGTTATGGACAAGGCTGGGGAAAATAGTCGGGAGAGTCCTCAGAGAGGCTGTTTTAATTGCACTAGAAATGCCATGTCTAAAGACCAGCTTCTGCAAACAGGGTGATGGTGTCCAGTGTAGACAGAACACGATCAGAAGGATGGCCACGTGATTAGAACATAGGGTCTAACATGGAACATGGTTTCTGTTCCTCTAGGATTTTACATCTCTCTCTCTCTTGCTCTCTCTCTCTTTGCCTCAGTTGCCCCATCATTCTCCAGATGATAATAAATGTCACAACGGGAGCTGCTGGGGGTGGGCACTTGACAATCTGGCCCTTGTTTAGGTTCCTAAATGGGAGCTGAGCCCTTTTGAAAACCCAGCTCTAATCATGGGCGCTTTGAAACTCTGGCCCCACATTCCATCTATCAAAATTCCCTCCTGCAGTTTCAACTGGATGCCATGTTCTTCTTCACCTTCCGCCCTACATTCTTGTGCACTACTGCTTTATGGAGTCCAATAGCCACCTTCTCTCACTCTAGCGGGGGCTGCATTTCAGTGCAGGGTGCAGTGATACCTGCTATCGCTATCGTTTGTATAGGGCTTCCAGCTCCACCAGCGTTAGGATTACATATCCCCAACAGCATGCTGGTGATTTACAGATGGTACAAAGACAAGATCCCTGCCATGCAGAACTGACAGGATGGCAGGTGCTAGAGATATACTATTGCCTGGGCTCTGTGAGATCAGAAGAACAACAAAGACAATTACAGTCTTGGTATGTAGTTTGATATTTTCCATGATGGGCCAAACTTCTTCAAATCACTAAAACAGTCACTAAAACTAGATTAAGTTCAGTCTGAGGTAAAGGCAAAAGTCTTGGGGTCTGTTCTTATATGCTCATGTCTCAGGGTGAATCTTCCTGATCATTTAGAGATGGCACCTAGATCCCAGAGAGATGGAAGTGTTTGAAATTAGACAGGTAACTAGATGAGACAGACAGAGAGATCCCGTTTCCTGAGAAAAGGGGGTGGGTGTAGACTCTGACTTTTGAACCCAATTTTACTTGGCTATGTGATCACTGAACGTAGAGAAAGGAAGGGAAATGCAGTCTTTTTAGCTATCGAAAGGCGCATTTTACAGTCCACCAGGCAGTTGCTTGTCATGATCGTGGCTGCGTGCTGCCATACTGTGGTGTCTCTCCTGCTACATTCTGGGCCTACATTATAAAACGAAATATGTAAATGAACACTTGTTCTCAAAGACTCTCTTCTATTTGCAAGAGTATCTTACTGAGGCCCATCTCTGCTAAGGGACCTGGTGGCTCTGGCAAGCCAGACACTTAGGCTAATGTACAATATGGGGCACACATTTATCTCCCTGGTGCTGAGACCCTGATAACCAGAAGCTCTTGCTTCCCTTAGGATGGACTGGAGGCTGGAGACAAGGACTCATCTTGCTGGGAGGAGCGCACATGGACATAATCAGGTTTCCCTGGAATGTTCGAAGCTAACGGCCCCTCAATATTCTCACTGGAGCTCATGTTCACACCTATCGCCTCCCCAGTTCTGAGGAGTGAGATTTTCTTCCTTTTCTTTTTAAAAAAATGAGTCTGTGTTTGGTACGAGAGTGTGGAGCTCCGCTGGTGAATGCATCCCCAGGGAGTTACAGACTCAAAGCACAGAGCTGTTAAACAGAAAGTGGGACACAGCTAGCCGGTGACTTTGAATGAAATAATGCATCATTTATCTAACATGATACCGATGCATGTAACAGGGAGAGTGAGTAATTTGCTAACCCAGCTTCCACATGCACATCGAGCGAGGCTGTGAATTTCAGCACACCGCTGAGTATAGGAAAAGACCCAGATCTGAACTTTGGCCTTTCTGCCATCGGTCACTAAAAGGTCATCAGCCTAACAACCTACAAAAAACTTTAATTTCTTCGGGGAGGCAGCCATGTTGAGCAGAAGGCCTCCCACCTGGGGACTGGAAGGTTTTCTGAGGACACAAGTTTTATGGGATGGATTTTAGCCAAAAATATTATTGAAGGCGAGTGAATGAGCCATAGGCAATTAAGTCAACATACAAGTTCACTCAAAGGGTGGACTTTCAGTCAGCTAATAGCTATACGGACAGGTATGTGCCTAACAGGTGTTGCGTATACTGTCCCTCTAATGGCCCAATAACAAGACCATGGAATGTGATTTCTGTACAGAGCCGAGTTCTGGGAAGGCTGGAGTGGAATGGCAGCCCTGTTTTCACCCAGAGTCTAAGGCATTTGTTTGCTGTTCTCCAGTGGAGTGAGTAATACAATGGGGATATATTACTTTCCTCCTCCCCCCTCTCTCCCCGGAGGGGCACAAAGGTACTTAAATGAAAGTATTTCTTGGGAAAGGTATTTGAATAGGGAAATAGGGATGGACACAGAGCAGGATGAATTAAGTTTGCAGAGGTTTCCCACTGAGCTTTGAAAAAGTAACTGCTGTGGTAAAAGTGGCCACGTTCCAAGAAGGGCCAGTATCAGCATTGTGCTGTTCATGGGAGCTGGTATCTCTGACACACTCCATTCTCCCCCAGCATCTCTGTCTGATAGTTGCCTGATGGGCCCACTTCCTAGCCTACATGGCTGAACAGCGAGACCGCCTGCACCAGGGATGTGTTTTTCTGAGCGAATACTGAATAACAATTTTGGGCTTGGCAGTGGCTTCAAATCGTTACCAGGTGGCTGATTTATGTGAAGTAAGTTTGTGGATCTCAGGCCAAGTCCTAGTAGAGAAGTGTCTGGATCACAAAACCACCAAAACTGGCAATAAACACCCCCACTCCCTGTTGGCACGCAGAAAAGATGTGATGTATGGAGTCGGAACTATCACTTTTTCATAGATATTAATGCCAGAAGAGACCATGATGATCATCTAGTCTGACATCTAGTCTGATCATCTAGCCAGACAACCTCACCCAGAAATTTCTTGCAATCTTCAGGGCATAGATGAGACCACATTGGTGAACATAAGAACGGCTGTACTGGGTCAGACCAAAAGTCCATCTAGCCCAGTGTCCTTTCGTCCAACAGTGGCCAATGCCAGGTGCCCCAGTGGGAATGAACAAAACAGATAATCATCAAGGGATCCATCCCCTGTCGCCCATTCCCAGCTTCAGGCAAACAGAGGCTAGGGACACCATTCCTGCCCATCCTGGCTAATAGCCATTGATATCCCATCTCCTAGAACTGGAAGGGACCTTGAAAGGTCATCGAGTCCAGCCCCCTGCCTTCACTAGCAGGACCAAGTACTGATTTTGCCCCAGATCCCCAAGTGGCCCCCTCAAGGATTGAACTCACAACCCTGGGTTTAGCGGGCCAATGCTCAAACCACTGAGCTATCCTCCACGAACTTATCTAGTTCTTTTTTGAACCCTGTTAATCTTGGGCTTCATAACATTCACTGGCAAGGAGTTCCACAAGTTAACTGTGTGTTGTATGAAAAAATACTTCCTTTTGTTTGTTTTAAACCTGCTGCCTATTCATTTCATTTGGTGACCCCTAGTTCTGGTATTATGAAAAGGAGTAAATAACACTTCCTTGTTTATTTCTCTATACCAGTCATGATTTTATAGACCTCTATCATATCCTCCCTTAGTCATCTCTTTTCCAAGCTGAAAAGTCCCAGTCTTATTAATCGCTCCTCATATGGAAGCTGTTCCATATCCCTAATAATTTTTGTTGCCTTTTTCTGAACCTTTTCCAATTCCAGTATATATTTTCTGAACCTTCCCTCTTATCCCATGACAGCTTACTTTGCTTAAGAGCCTTTGGTGATGGACCTTGTCAAAGGCTTTCTGAAAATCTAAGTACACTGTATCCACTGGATCCTCCTTGTCCACATGCTTGTTGACCCCCTCAAAGAATTCTAGTAGATTGGTGAGGCATGATTTCCCTTTACAAAAACCATGTTGACTTTTCCCCAGCAAATTATGTGCATCTATGTGTCTGACAATTTTGTTCTTTACTATAGTTTCAACCAGTTTGCCCAGTACTGAAGTCAGGCTTACTGGCCTGTAATTGCCAGGATCATGTCTGGAGCCCTTTTTAAAAATTGGCATCATATTAGCTATCCTCCAGTCATTTGGTACAGAAGCTGATTTAAATGATAGGTTACAAACTACAGTTAGTAGTTCTGCAATTTCACATTTGAGTTCCTTCAGAACTCTTGGGTGAATCCCATCTGGTCCTGGTGATGTATTACTGTTTAGTTTATCAATTTGTTCCAAAGCCTCCTCTAATGACACCTCAATCTGGGACAGTTTCTCAGATTTGTCACCTAAAAAGAATGGCTCAGGTTTGGGAATCTCCCTCACATCCTCAGCCATGAAGACTGATGCAAAGAATTCATTTAGTTTCTTCACAATGGCCTTATCATCCTTGAGTGCTCCTTTAACATTTCAATCATCCAGTGGCCCCACTGGTTGTTTAACAGGCTTTCTGCTTCTGATGTACTTAAAACATTTTGCTATTATTTTTTGAGTCTTTGGCTAGCTGGTGGAGGAAGTTTGCAATCCAGCTGCCTCTCCCGTACCTGTTTTAGCTATGTAACTAGGTTTCTTTTTTTTTTTTTTTTTGAATCTCAGGGTTGGAAGGGATCTCAGGAGGTCATCTAGTCCAACCCCCTGCTCAAAGCAGGCCCAATCCCCAGACAGATTTATGGGTGGGGTCACTTTACTTTGCATCGGGCCCATAGGCAAACACCTTCCATGAGGTACTCCTTGCTGCCTGGCATACCTTTGTGTATCTGTAGCAGCCCGGAGACAGGGAAGGATAATGCCTAGCACTAATACAGTACTTTCCATCTTCAAAGCATGGTGCCTATGTTAACCCCACAAAATCCCAGCTAGGTAGGTCAGTAAATATTATCAGCCCTATTTTACAGATGGGGAGAAAGCAGAGAAGTTAGGTGACTTGCCCAAGCCCACACAGTGACCAGTGGCAGAGTCAGGATAAGACCCCAGGAGTAGTCACTGGCTTCCCATCCTGTGCTCTGAACAACTGTCAGCGCTGGGTCTAAGTGGCGAATCAGGGACACCTGCCAATGCAGACATCGCAGTAGCCTTCCTGGTGCTTAGTAGGGGACAAACGTCCTCTGCATTTCTGTCTGCCTAATACAATCCTTTCATACCATTCCCCACAGCCTAACTAACACCTAATACTAACACTTAGTGCCAGCCAGCGCAGGATCTCAAAGCACTGATGGGCTAGTCTCATGCCATGCCTGCACAAGCGGTAAGTGTCATCACTCTCCTTACAGATGGCAAAGAAGAGGTGCCATGAGATTAAAGGGCCAAGCCCTGGCCCCGTGGAAGCTAATGTGAGTGCAAGGCAAGGCAGGAGCAGAATCAGGACCAGGATCATCAGGAGAAATGTGGGGCCTTGGCACATCATGTCATTGGGGCCCCACCCACTCCCATTTATTTATTTACACAGACATTATGGCAGGAGGGGGCTTGAGCTTGGAGCCCTGATATAATTGTCTCTCTTGTCAGCGCTGGTCAGGACTGGAATCCAGATCTCTGCACTCCCAAGCCTGTGCATCAACCGGTTCTCCACGCCGTCTCCCACATTGCCTTGTATCATATAGCTCCAGCATTCGCTCTGTTCAGGGGCCTACTGTGCTTACTGACCTGTACTGTGCACATGCCTTGGGTTTGCTGTGTCCACGGCTTTCCAATGGGAATGATAGCTGGCCCTTCCCCATTGCCTCCATATCCCTTCCAGGCCCACCAGCAGGCAGTGACCCGGGATGTGCAGTACCAATGGGATCGCCATATCATCACTGATCTTCAGCTCAATGAATCAGAGTAGGGGGGAATTCCTTTCAGGCTGATGAACAGAAGCAGACCGAGCGTGACTCTGACTGGTGCTTGGGGTTGTGAGAAGCTGAGAACGGCAGCTGCAGTGAAGGAAGCTCAGGAAGATAAAGATCAGTCCCCAGGGGGAAGTCTGGAGGGGGCAGGAGCCCAGTGGAGATTCAGAGCGCTGTGTCCATTTGATCCCTTAAAGCCATTTGCAGACCCCTTTGGGAGCGGTTTCTGGAACGCAGTCACACGTTGTTCCTCCAACAATGCGCCTTGTGGAGATACCGATCGGCACACTGTACACCCTGCTCTGGCCCGTCATGTGCGGAAGTGTGAGCCACTGGGAAGGGCTGAAATGTGCGAGCTGCACCTGAAAACCAAAGTATTCCACCATTATCTGTGATGGGAAATTACTGGGAACAAGCCAAGGCGGGTAAAGTTCAACCCCAAGGCCCCTCCCAGCACTCCTTGGACTGGTTTCCAGCCTCACACCTTCTTTGGACATGTTTCAGCTCAGTCTTAAGCAACGCTTTGGCCTCCCCTCGCTTACCCCGGTTCTCCCCCTCAGTGGGTCAGCAGGAGAACTTTACTCAGCCATACGTCGGCTCACATTGAACTCAATCCCCAAGTAAGGCCATAGGTGCCATTTTTTTAACTGAGGACCGTTAACCACCGCAACAGCCGACCAAGGGATATGGCAGATTCTCTGTCACTTGGAGTCTTTTCATCGAGAGTGGAGGTCTTTCAGAAAGATACACTCTAGCTCAACCACAAGTCATTGGGCTAGCTGCAGGAATCACTGGGGGAAATTATGGGCTGGGGGAAAATTAATTTTCATGACCTGCCATGGTTCTCTTGTCTCAGCTGCAGTCCACTGTACCGGATTGGTTGGATTCTAGCTAGCCCATGCAGCTACCCCTCAGCTGGGGGCACCAAGTTGGCATTACACAGCCCCTTGTCAGCACTGCTCAGATTTCAACAGCACTTCTGGAGCCCCTTCTGTGTAGTGGTTTAAAGGGACAGACCTCAATTACCCCTGGGGGCTGCTTCACTGAAACTGGCTCATGGAGGTGTTAACAACAACTATAATAGGCCTCAATAAGGTCAGGGGAGTGCATCATTCAGAGATAGCTAGCACAGGGCTTCCCATCTCACAACTTACTCCGAGCCCAGGTCATGAAACCAATCCACATGTCTCTGGCAGAGGAAGGGCCAAAAAAGCCTCATTGCATGTCACATGTCTACAAATCTCCCTTCCACACTGCAAGAGCCAAAAGATTTAATCCAAGTCAAGGCTGCAACATCTTTGGAGGAAAGCTTACTAGCTATCTCTCCATCCACCCCTCCCCATACACCCCCATCTCTTTTCATCTCTTGCTAAGGTACTTATGTGGCCTTCATCACCATAGTATCTGAGCACCTGACAGTCCTTACTGTATTTCCCCACACACATCCCTGGGAAGCAGGGCAGGGCTATCATCCCCCACTGTACAGGTGCAGAACTGAAGCCCAGAGACACAGCTCCTAACTCCCATTTAAACCAAATAAGATGCCCAAGGTCACACCAGGAGTCTGTTGCCACCAGTCCTCACTTCCAACCGCTTCATAGAATGCAGCCTTCCTAGCTCTAACTGTGCACGGCCGAAGAAAATATCCCCTTTGCTACCTTCCTGCCCCCATGAACCTATCACTGCCTCTGTCTGCAAAGCAGGGGCGAGGGAATAATAGAATCATAGAATATCAGGGTTGGAAGGGACCTCAGGAGGTCATCTAGTCCCACCCCCTGCTCAAAGCAGGGCCAACACCAACTAAATCATCTCAGCCAGGGCTTTGTCAAGCCTGACCTTAAAAACCTCTAAGGAAGGAGATTCCACCACCACCCTAGGGAACCCATTCCAGTGCTTCACCACCCTCCTAGTGAAAAAGTGTTTCCTAATATCCAACCTAGACCTCCCCCACTGCAACTTGAGACCATTACTCCTTGTTCTACTTGTTGATGCTTCCCCTGGGGTCCCCCTCTCCTTGAAGCTGGTCAGGGAAATGCCAGCATTGTTAAGGACTCTCTCTGACCAGTGCTCTGGGTCTTTCGCGTCTAGATCACCAGCTATAATTCTAGCCAGGTTACTAGGGACCAAAGGTCACTGCCATCTGGCTGCTGCTCCCCGATTGGTGGGTCTCATGCCAGTTGACCATGGGCAGCACAAATCCCACCACAACTATCACTAATTGGCCTCCTTTGTGCATCTCAGAAGCAAGGTCAAGGGCTGAACAGGCCATTGGAGATGGGACTCCCCCTCACCCGTTCAGAGGCTATCTCTCCAGGTCAGGGTGAACTCCCTTTGGGAGGAGGGAGTGTGGGTTAAACCTGCACGGCCAATGAATGTGCCAGCTATGCAATGTACTCCTGTCTCTAAGGCTGTTGCTCAGGTGCCTTGCACCTACAACGCACCAATTTAACAATATATGAATAAGTAAATAAATAAAAAATATTTATTCTGATATTGCAGGAAAACTACATCCACACACAAGATGCCCGCACAAGCCCAGGCTTTCTTATGAACCTGTTCCCACTTTTGACATGTGCATTGCTCTAATTGTTTAATTAATGGACAGATGGGTTCAGAGGGGGTCCACTTTTCATCAAACAAGGTGCAGGGTAGCGAGTTTTATTAGCATATGAAGCAGTGAAATCAAGGGCAACTGATGTGACCCCATGCCAAGTGCCTGGTCAGCGTGAGTACTGTGGGTTGCAGGTATCAGGTGGAAGAGCAAACATGCCAGACTCTGATCTCAGTCACACTGACATAAATCTGGAGTAATTCCATTGGCATCAATAGATGCACCCTCAGGAAACTGAGTTCAGACTCTGGCCCTAAGCATGTGCGACATTTGGTATTACAGGTGGCACTGGAGGCTCTGGTTCGGAGAAACTGACTCAGATGGCAGCAGGCTGGCAGCTGGCCAAGGCAGCTTTCTTTTGGCATGTTTGTGGGAGGTGTAAACGAAGCGAATGGAAATGTTGAAGGTTTCCCCGTGCCAGTTATTAGTAATCGTATGTCTATATATAGCACCTGCTTCATTTACCCGGGGTGAGCAAATCGAGTGGCATGTGAATTATCGCTCCCGTCACGTTCACCTCTCTTTGAAATGCAATTTGTTTGCTTGCTTTATCGCAGTGATGTAAGTCCCGCTGGGGGAGGGGCAGAACGCTGCCCAACTGAGCTCACTGTTCTGCAGCAGGGAGATTACCCTGACACGGGTGAGAAATCCCGGATATTGCAAGCAATTAGATGCCCCCCAAATCATTCCCAGCACAGCAGAGCTCCAAACAAGTCCTTCAGGGAGAGAAGATAGGTAGCCAACCTTCATCATTCATGTCGATGCACCTCACCGGAGTTCTCTCTGTGTCTGTTTGTGTCTCGGGTGGGGTAACTGGCATGGTAAGAATTTAAGTTGGGCACAATGCAGTGGATAAAATAACAACTGACCTGAACCTTTGTCCACACCTCAAATCAACCCCAAGCCTCTTACTGAAGTTCCCAGAGGTTTGGTTAAATTTTCCTGTTCTTTTCCATTTCTCTGCACTCTGCAGGCTGGGACCAGAAAAGGAAATACCAAAATACTACCACCAGCAGTTGGTCCAATAAAGGATATCACCTCAGCCACCTTGTCTCGCTAATATCCTGGGACCAACAACACTGCACACAAAATACTACAAAGGCTGCTATCGATTGGCAATGAACAATTTCCCTTCGATCAACACCACCCACCTTTCAAGATCCATGGATCCTACACATGCTTATCACAACACATGGTGTACCTCAAACAGTGTACTAATGCCCCCAAATCAACGAGGTGGGTGAAACCAGGCAATCACTGCACTCTCAAATGAACTCACCCAGGAAAATGAAAAAGACAAAAACACCCCATCACCTGTGGGTGAACACTTTTCACAAAGTGATCCCTCTATATTTCACCGCTCAGTTCTCAGCCTCCAAGGAAACCTGCACAATCTTTCAAAAGACAAGCCTGGGAGTGAAAATTCATAACTCTGCTACACACTAAAAGTCATGGACTGAACAGAGACACTGGATTTATGGCTTATTACAACTATCTGTAACCCCAACTGCCTCTTTTTGTCCTATGACTGCAGAGATGTTACCACAGTCCTTTAGAATATGTGCTAGCTACGTATGCTAAACACTCTGTTCCATCCTGCATTTAGCTGTGATGCTCAGAGTACCTTTCTTGGATCTGAAGAAGAGCTCAGGGTAGCTCAAAAGCTTGTCTCGCTCACCAACAGAAGTTGGTCCAATAAACAATATTACCTCCCCCACGATTTAGTTGGGAATTGGTCCTGCTTTGAGCAGGGGGTTGGACTAGATGACCTCCTGAGGTCCCTTCCAACCCTGATATTCTATGATTCTATGTTTCTCTAGTTTCAGAGTAACAGCCGTGTTAGTCTGTATCCGCAAAAAGAAGAACAGGAGTACTTGTGGCACCTTAGAGNGCTCCAGCTGCTCTGCTCCGGTGGCGCAGGGTCCGGAGGCAAGGGGGCTGCCCGAAGCCCGTAGCGCTGGCTCGGGCAGCTTGGCTCTTAAACAGAGCCGAAGAGTCAGGGGAGGAGCAGAGCAGCTGGAGCCCAGGAGGGAAAGTGCCCGGCCGAGGACGTAGGGTCCGGAGGCATAGGGGCTGCCCAAAGCCTGAGCGCTACCGGCTTCACGGGTTTGCCGGGCAGCCTCCAGACCCTGCGCCCCCGGCTGGGCTCTTCCCCTCCCGGGCTCCAGCTGCGCTGGGGAAGCGCCGGCTGGGGGCGCAGGGTCTGGCGGCTGCCCGGCAAACCGTGAAGCTGGTAGCGCTGGGGCAGCCCTCTCCCCATGGCTGGGAGTGGGAGGGAGGAGGGGGCGGAGTTAGGGCAGGGAAGGAGCGGAGTTGGGGCGGGGCTAGGGGTGGGGAAATGGGCGGGGCCAGGGCCCGTGGAGGGTCCTCTTTTTTTATTTATTAGACATGGTAACCCTATCAGGAAGCTCTCAGTCAAGCTATGGAAATTACACTCCTGTCACCAAAGCTGCCATGTGGTCAAACGACCATTTCACACAGGTACTTGTGAGCTCAGTCAGCATCATGATTGTCATCATCTCTGCTTTGCAGATGAGGAAACTGAGGCAGAGAGAGGCACAGGGATGGGCCCAAAGTGTCACGGTGCATCAATGTCGGAGCTGGGAAAGAACCCAGGAATCCTTAAGCCCAGGTTCCAATGCCTCCCAGAGATGGCACTAGATCCTAGGAGGACTCATTTGCAGTCCCCTGCTGTGATCACTAGTAACACAGAAGTGGCACGCCGGTGACCTAGGACTGTCATGAAAAGGGGTGTTCCCTGATCCACTGGAGAGCAAGGCACGCAAGGGGTTCAGCGATGGGTTTGCATAAAGGTCCTAGTGTCTGGTTAAGATTTGGGATGAAAAATTATGCTGGTTCTTATTTGGTTCAAATCCATTCACCCAGCCATGCGCAGGGTTTGATGAGGAGACAGGCATTCCTGGTGCATCAATTCCTTCTTCCCCCCTTAGTGTGATTGTGCTGCATCTGGTACCGAGCAATATTACTCCTGAAAACCCTCCACCCAAACTCCCCCCGCCTGGTCCTTCCATTCCCCATGAGCAACCGCAGCTCCTTCCATATGTGCCAACCTCCTATGCCACCCTCCCACCACTCCATGCCAGCTCTGACTCAGCCTTGGCCAGACCTGCTCACATGAGTCACTCTCCCCTGCTGATGGACAGCCCGGGAACCCGCAGGTCATACTGGGAGAACAGGCCAGTGGATGGAGGAGTTCCTTGAATGGAGAGACGCACAATGCATTGGGAGAGAAGGCGAGATCTTGTAGCTCCAGTCCAGTTCTGCTAGGGCCCCTCCCTGAAACAGCCTGTGTCCATGTGTGTCTAGCCCCTGGGATCCAGGCAGTTCCCAAAGGACAGCCACCTCCGAATTAACTAGTCTCCCAAGGATTCAAGGGGGTTGTGCTCACCCCAGTCTTTGGATTAGTGGAATAATGTTAAACACATGGCAAGATGGGCCACATCTCTGCCGTCTCAGCGGCCCAGTCCAGATGGTCCTTATAATTCAGATGGGCCAGTGGTTCAGGCAGGGGCGTTGGAGTCAGGCTTCCTTAGTCTTTATTCCTGTTCTTCCTGAATGCCTCACTTGGACACCTCACTTCCGGTCTCTGGGCCTTGGCTTCCCTGCTCTAGTTGAAGGTAATAATACCACTGACCTGGTGATGGTTTGAAAGCACCACATGACCCTGGGCTAGGGGAGGTGCCACTGAAGGGCAAAGTGTTGGTATCGCCAGCAGTAGTTGGGAGTGAATCGCCAGTTTATTTGTCTGGGACCAGCCTTGGTGTTCTGTGACAGCAAAACTTCCGAGCAGAGTGCTGACAACTGGCCTTTGCTTTTGGGGAGTGCGCCATCACCAGCTCCCCTCCATGACACTAGAGCCCTGAATTCCCTGTGGCTTGTCCTGCTTCCTATGTGATGGACTGCTCAGATGTGGGAACACATGATGCTGCTCAGAGTGATGGGTGTCTATGGATCGCCATCTAGTGGCGATTTATTTTACTGTTCCGATTTCTCAAAAGTCAACGTACAGTATGTTTTTAAACAGGCACAATACCTCGTGCATCTTTGCACGCTGTGTATGTAAGAGAGAGAGAACGAAATAAATAACGTGAGTGCTGTTGAATCAGTAATCTCCGAGACGCCCCTTTCCACTCTGTCCTTGCATAATCCACTGATGCTTCTCTGTCTGATTCCGACGGGGAGCACCTGCGGGCAGGGACCTTGTCCCTTCACTTGTCTGTAAAGGCCCATGCATGTCAATGGTGCTATAGAGACACCAAATATATACTACAGCGCTTAGATACCACGGTGATGAGAACTATTGACATGCCTATGAATACAGACTTAGACATGGTGTGTGAATGTGGGTGGGTGGATGGGTGTGCACAGGAATGCATGGCTGTGTGTGAGGGTGTGTGTAGACAGGATGATGTCAGCGATTGTGAGGGGGTGTGTATGAGTGTCTGCATGTGTGCACTTGAATGAGTGTGAATGCCTGGTGTGTGTGCACACATGGATGTAGCTGTGTGTCTTCCCTCATTCCATGTGGAAGTCCCAATCCAAGGAAAGGGAAGACTCTGTCCTTCATTGCATGGGAACAGTTTCAGTTCCTTCCACCCATTCTCAGCCTCGCCAGCATCAAGCCCAAGAGACATGTGCAACCAGCACAGCAGACGTCTGTCCTCAGGGGTGATGTGCTGCTGCCTTCCTGGAAATGTGGTTCCTTTCAGAGCCATGGCAGTGGCTGTTATAGTGTAGTGTTCCCAGGCTCTCCTGGGAGTCCCCATCCTGAGTGTGGGGAGAACGTTGCTGATGGAATCTGCTTAGCAAAGGCACGGTTGGACCATTTCAGGGGAAGGAAGTGATCAAGCACCTGGGAGTCAGAGATGGATAGAGCAAGCCTGTGGGGATCCCGACATGGAGACAGGTTGAAGGGTGGGGGAGAGCCCTCTCCATTCAGACTCCTTCATTCATCAGCATGGAAGCCAAATAGTGTTATTTTCAGGGTTTCACAGCGATTCCTGCCCTGGCCTCCTTTAAACGCCTCACCCCCTGACTCGGCCACTCACCCACACTCCTTCCTAGGCCATGGCTCATTGTGTCCATCTTTCTGAACCAGCCACCTACAGCCCAACACTTCCCATTGCTGGGGTGGTTTCAAACCTGTACCTACATTTGCATCTTGGATTCTCTGCTCTCTGGTGACCAAGGTGTATAGTCAGGGGATGATCCTTCAACTGGCTAGAGGGCAGTGCTGGAGAGTGACCACAAATGAGAGATCCTTTCTTCAGTATGCTCCTCCCAGCGCAAGATCGGATCCCTTAGGTGAGCTGGCCTCAAGATGGACCGGTGCTGGGACTTTCCAGCGTTAGCAGCCCATGAAGGTAGCACATCCTTCCAGTCAGGAGATCAGTTGATCCAATCATTTCTAGCCTTAGGGGCATTCATAAATGGCTTGACTGTTTGCTGTCGGTGTTGTGTGACTGGTCTCCTCAGTCACCAAGGATTGCTTCTGCTCCCTGGCTGACGTGTTTCAATGGGCAAATACCTTGTGTGAGTGAGGCACTTTCCAGGATGAATTTTCAGATGATTCATGCTAAAATGTCTGATGCTTTCTAGATTTGGGAGAGTTTTCCTGGGTGCCCAAAGCCTCGTGACTAACAAATGAGCTGGTACAAGTCTTGGTACAAGTCACAGCTAATGGAACTCAGCACCTTTAGGTGTGAAAACAGTTGCAAAGTAGTGTTCTCTTCAATCTACTGAAATTTCTTCTTTACTAGTCTCTACAAGGCAAACTGCAGGTGGCCCAATCTATAGAATGACTCAAACTGAGAGAATGCAGTCACACACATACCATGTTACTGACCGAAGGGCACATCCTTTCCCTGAGTTATATGCACCATCAGCACCAATCAGAGCCCAGGAGTTAAACAACTTAGGTATGCAGATAGATGAATCCACCTCTGCCAAATCTCTATTATTCCCCCTTCAAGACATGAACACCTAAATCTGTTTTCACTGAATTGGAATAAAATCCTCTTTAGATAATGAAGCAAAGTGATACCAATGACAATTTGCATTGAAGAGGCCAGATTATCAGCTGGTTCAATTAAGTCACTGATGGGGAAAAGTGAGAGCTGACTCAAGGGATATCATACCTTTCATCAAAGGATCTCAAAGTGTTTAAAGCATTAATAAATCAAACCTGACAACACGCGAGTATTGCATGCACAACCTCCTGTGTGTATCTGTTACAATGCAGCCTTTAATAGAATCATACACTATCTCCCACGTAGCACAATAGACCAGTTTTCTGGTTGGGAGATACTTTAGCAAATTAAGATGGTATGTTAGAGGTAGGGCTTTTATTTTTAAGTGAAAGGAGTTGATGCCACTGTGACTAACATATGCTGGATAAAGAGCTGTCGCTCTGTGCGTATTGAAAGTGAGCCCCTGGTGTGGGGCTAGCTGACAAGCCATCGGAAGCTCTCCACAGTGGGAGTTTTGTGATAATGCTAGTTTCTGTCTGGCAGAAGGATTTAAAAAATGGAGTTGAACCCCGGTTTTGGAAATTTAATTAAAAAATGGAAAAAATTAGAGTTGGGGCGCAATCCTCAGATACTAGGGGGTTTAACATCTGCTACCCATTGTTACTCCAGTGAAATCTGTCAGCCTGCCAAATCCCAGGGGGCCTTACTCGGAATTTACTCATTCCTCACACAAACCAACACCCACTGAAATCAATAGGAATTTTGCCCAAGGTAGGTCTGAGTAAAACATTGAGGATTTGATCTATCCTATCTACCTAGTCGTCTTACCATACCCATCGCCAAGCCATCTCAGCGGAACCTCACCCGGTCATAAATACACCTAGGGTTGCCAATTTTGGTTGGACGAATTCCTGGAGGTTTCATCACATAACACAATCTTTAAGTAAAGATTAAACTTTAATTCCTGGAGACTCCAGGACAATCCTGGAGGGTTGACAACCCTAAATACACCCTGTAGTGTTTGCAGCATCAGACATGTAGTATGGCTGTGTGGCAATATCCGTCAGCCTAAACAGCAGCTTGTGTCTTGAAATGGTTCTTAATGTTAGTTCCTTGCGAAGGGTGAAGGCCTGGGGTCCATCTAGCTAAATAGCTTAGTTTTGGAGGCAGCGAACATTTTCATTGTTCAAACTGGGATTAATAATCTCCTAAAAGGGGCTTTCTGATGCTTCCTGATTTCAGCTGGCCTGGGAGTCCCATGGCAATTGCCCCCCCCTCCCCCCCCCCTCCCCGTTGCATTGCACAAGTTTGCCTTCTGTCCAGAATCTCCCTGGGCAGCACAAATTAAAAAAAAAAAAAAAGGGAACAAAATAAACACTTCCTTCAAACCTTAGGGCATCTCAGACCCAGTCTGGGGTTCAGCTCCTGCTTGAGGGCAAGGATTATTCTCACCCAAAAGGGATGACCTGGGCCTTGAAAAATCTAGCCCAGGTTTGACCTCCGTCTTATTTGCTGTATTGCATCCCTAGGTGGTGATTTGACCCTGGAAAATCCTCCCAGCGGGTCCAACTGACGTGTTTACTCTCTTGGCCAGCTTGTAACTTTGCACAAGCAACTCCTGCTGGCTGTTCCCTTTTACGGGAAGAAAGGAGCAGTGCTTTTAAGAGTCTAATTCATTCCACCTGAGCTCCTCTTCTCAATGAAGCCGGTGTTAATGATACCATTAACTTGTGCAGGTAGGGAGAAGCTAGCCACATACTCCAGGTGTGACTCACCACCAGCCAATCACAGCCATTGTTTTGGTCTCACCAACCATGCCTTAAAAGGCTGTCACCTGGGATTATTGTGCCTGCTTTTAAAACACAGACCTGACATGACATGGGAGCCTGATGCCACCAACACACTAATAAAAGCATTTAGGGTAAACTATCATCATCCCTGCCAAAGCCAGCAGCAGGGGCATGGAGGTGAGAAATGCCTCCGGGGCTCTCTCACGATGGGGGGGCCCTTAGCCATTCAAATGGCCAGTGCTTGTCTCCCTAGGCTAGCTGGGCTGAAGAGGTGGAGGTTAGGGCTAGGTTGGATTTGGATTTGAGGCTGAATCAGGTTACTGGGCAGGTCCAGATTGGACAGTACCAGCACTTGGCATGTTGTTCTTCTGAAGTGTATTTCAGCCTGTTCCTCAGAGATTTTTGCTCACAGCCAAACTGGAATCAAAAGAGGCCCAGAGTCGAATCTGTTCACGAATCAGACTCCCCTGCTCGCACACACACATTCTGCTCAGGTTGCACTCCATTGCCATGGTATTGGTTGTAGGCTAAGGGCTATGACTCGGGTGCTGATTGGTTCTGCTGCTATGTGGTGTTAGCAGAACAAAGGCTTGGTTTGCTTTGCCCCTACAGCGATGGTACATGATGTGCATCCCCCTTCACACTGGGACTCTTCTCCTACGACTAGTCACTCCACGGAAAACAGGATGTGAAATGGCCCCAACCCACTCCCCACCTCCTTGACTGAAAATGAAATCCACCAAGAGGGAGTATTAAAATCAGTGGGTCTGACTTGTCATTCACAGTTGTTTTATACCCCATTGCTTTCCCCCTTGAATTGTAATTTACTGTGTGAGTGCAAAAGAGATTTAAAATGCCATCACCGCCGCATGGGAGTGTTTGGCATGCCCTTTGCACAGATGCAGATGACAGCATAAGGCAGTGGGGAATCATGTCAGTGGCATGCCTCTTAACTGGCACTGGTGTGAGTGACTGGGCCATCAGCCCCAGAGTGTCTGTGTGTCTTGACTTCACCTGCATTTATTGCACACGATACGCTTGCTTCAAGTTTCAGCTTCTATTGCATTTCGTGCCCCTAAAAAGCACAGAACTAAATGAAAGGAAGAGAAAATGGACCCGCTGGCTTGCTTGGTTCAGGGAGGAACTTTTTCAGCTGGCCAAAGGGAAATCTGCAGTGTAGCTGTAGCCATGTTGGGTCCCTGGAGATTAGAGAAACATAAAAAGAAGAACAGGAGTACTTGTGGCACCTTAGAGACTAACAAATT